>NC_134860.1:10445691-10784024 GCF_049852395.1 Peromyscus maniculatus bairdii
TTTGTAGGCTGCAGGCTTTGTCTGTCCCAAGTGATATCTCAGGAGTACATTGACTTTCTGGGGGCTCTGCAGCAATGAGATCTTGTAGACTATAAAATCTAGCCAAAGTGTAGGGTATACCACCGAGACCAAAGGAACCATCAACCATGCAAAGGAAGGCCTCGCCCCAAAGCCAAGCAGCCATGACAAATCAGGCACTAGCTCTAGATCAACTCAGGCATCATCCAGATGCCCTGCAGGACAGAGGACATCTGCAGAATCATAAGAGTGAAAGGCACAGTACCTACAGATGAGATGGGTCAGCAGAACAAGGGTGCAGCACAATAAGGTAGATGGAGTATAAATAGGTGGGATTGTGCTGCCCTACTCAAGATACAAGACCAGGCACCAGATGAAGCCAGGGTGTGGGAAGCATACAGGGTGATTGCCTCTAACTCGTCCACAGTGCAGCAGCCAGGGCCCTCAGGAATGGCGAGCTCTCTCTTCATGGGCAGACAGCAGATAGATGTCTGTTATATATGATTTCCCCCTAGTTAGCAGGTAAGGTTAGTTAGCTGACCCATGATACAGGTCCCTTGCAGGTCTCTTTGGATTCCCCAGTTCTAACTACTGCAAACTGAAGCAAGGAAGTAACAGAAGAAAGTTACAGGGCCCTTTGAGCTCTAACTCCACTTGGGCTGTGGTATCACAGAAGCTGAGAAAGTCCAAGGAGGTGAATGACTCCATACTGGGTTCCTTCCAGGCTTTGTTAAGTACCTCCATGATGGGCAGTGTGACATTCCCGAGAGGCCTTGCCTGAACAGTGGTGACGGTTGACTTTCCTGGGGCTCACTTCTAAGATGAAGAGGCATTTCTTGGACCTTAAGATTCCAAAGCATCCTTACAAACTACAGCTGGAAACCAAGGCCAGGTTGTTGTAGAGGGTCCAGCCCCATGCTCACAACTTATACTTCACCATGCTACATAACATGATGTATTTACTGAGTCACATTGCTGCACACATCACTAGTTAATCCTTTCATTGATAAGTAATATTCCATTATATGGATGCACCATTATGCACTTATCTATTTACTAAGCATAGGCATTTGGGTGGACTCCAGTTTTTAGAAACTGGTATCAAATATCTAACCATTTATAGTAACCACATATCTATAAACATTTATAAACAGGTCTTCGTATGAGATTTTACTTTGTTTTCTCTTAAGTAAGAGACATCATTATTGGGTCCCAAAGCAGGGGTGGCTGGAATTTTATAATCAACTGTTACATTGCTTTCTAGAGTGGTGTAATTTTGTATTGCTACTGAAAAAGAGCATTTCACTGTGTTAACATCTTCACCAGCCCTGGTTGTAATTTGTCTTTCCAGGAAGTTTGTGGTATGCAAGGAGTATTTTAGTCTTTTTTTCACTTAGTGCACATTGCTACTGATTTTGTCTTTGCTTATTTTTTGAGCAAATGGGAGCCTTTTTTACCTGTGTGCCCCAGAAACAGTATGATGAATGGCAGCATATCCAAACCCATTATTCTGCATACCTGTCCCAGTTAACTTCCTGGCTAATGAGAGAACACTCTGTGGTCAAATGAACCCATATTAGATTCAAGTCACTATCGGGGATTACTGCATGACCTTGGATCTGTTAATCACTCTTTATGCCCTCTGTAGACTGTATAATGCGAGCCCAGTTTCATGACTAAATGTGGACATTCCTCAGTTTATAATGGACCATCCTGGAATGTTGAAAACACATTAGTTGAAACTGTAACAATCTAAATACCATAGCTAGCCTAGCCTACCTTAAATATGCTCTTCATTTTCTTTGGCCTGTAGCTGGACAAAATCATTTAACAGTGTCTTCTTTATCTAAAGAATGGAGTAACTTAGACATTTTGTTGAATTGTGCAGGAAAAGTAAGGAACAGAAGGGTTGTGTAGATTTGCTTTCCTGTCATTGTAAAGTTGAAAATGTTAAGTTGAACCATGGTTAATTGGAGTGCATTTGTAACCAGGATCTAACCCTTGATAACCTTTCCTGAATTGGTCTGTACAATGGATCCACCAGTGTCTGCCTCTCAGGCCCCACTGTGCATACTAAGTGTGACTGTGTCAGGAGGATGCCTGTAAGTGATGAAGTTATGAGCAAATGCACATGAACTGGGGGACTCAAAGCAGAGAGGGCACAGGCCACTACAAGAGATGAGACCTACGGAAGAGAAGGTGTTAGAGTTGAGGAATTGCCTGGGATAGGACCCAACCCCTTTAGAAATCAGAGTGTTCAACCACCCACCACCCAGCTATTCTAAAGCAGAGGGAAGAGATGAGTGAAGACCCTGAACTACTAAGTCTCCTTCACCTGGCAGTAGGGCAGAATCCATTGGGCCAGAATTCAAGAACATTTACCTTTGTCTTTCCACTACACATCTTTCCACTACACTCCTCCCTCCCTCCCCTGACCCTGTCTCCCTTTGTAACCTATATACCCATGTAAATATATACACCAGACAATTGGATCAGGGTCTATAACTCCAGTGCCCTAGAGAAGAGGCTGTTATCTGGTCTTGACACTCAGAACGGACTGGGGTGGACTTGCCCCTGCACTCCAGAGATGCATGGCTTAACCTCTAGCTTCACACCAGGACCCTTCCTCCCGCCCTCCTCTGCTCCCAGAAGGCTGCAGGTGCTGGCAGGTGGAGGGGAGGTGTCATGGGCAGCAGCAACTGTGTCTCCTACCGCAGATGGCCCAGAGGTACAGAGGACTTGGAACAGGAATGTTTCTAGAAAACATTTTCAGAAACATAGCTTGGCTGGCCCTTTGTTCTGGCTAATTTTATGTCAACTTGACACAATCTGGAGTCATCTGGGCAGAGGGAACCTTAATTTAGACAATGCACCCACCAGATGGGTCTTCGGGCAAGCCTGTGGTTAAGTTTCTTCATTGATGAGGATGTGGGTGCTGCCACCTCTGGGCTGGTGGCTGAGAGAGGACAGGCCGAAGAAGCCAGTAAGAAACCAGTAAGCAGCACTTCACCATGAGCGCTGCTGGGAGAGGGAAAATCAGTTTGCTCCAATGGAGTGGAGTTTCACTGATACACAGGGTAGGCATATCAACTACTCCAGGGCAGTTCTCAGATCTGGTTGACCAACAAATAACGGACTCCACAGATTTGGGGGCTTGTTTGTTTGTTTGGTGTGTGTGTTTGTGTGTTTGATTTGGTTAAGATTTGGTGAGTTTTTTTCTTGTTGTTTTCTTTTTGGGTGATGCTGTATTTTATTTTCTAGGTTTTGGGCATTTTGTTTTGTATTGCAGTTTTCATTTGTTTTCTGAGAAAGAACTTAAAGTTGAGTGGGTAGGGAGGAGGAGAGGATCTGGACATGGATGAATTTGGGGGAGGGGAAGAATATGATTAAAATATATTTAAATTAAAAAAGTGTTTCAAATAATAAAAACAAGAAAACAGGCTGAGCAGACCATGAGAAGCAAACCGTTAAGCAGCGCTCCTCTGTGGTCTCTGCTTCGGTTCCTGCCCTGTCTCTTCTCACTGATGGACTGTGATGTGGAATCGTAAGATAAAACAAACCCTTTCCTCCCCACGTCGCTTGTGGTCCCTGGGTTCTTTCTCAGCAACTGAAACCCTAAGTTAGACAAGGTTTGATGTCATCTGGTGTGATGACGGCACCAGCTGACCAGACTCCAGGCTGAGAAAGGATGAAGCATGTGGGCTGGAGAGGAAGCTGGAGCCACAGAGGAGGAATGAGCAAGGGAAGGGCTTTACAGGAGAGGAGAAGAAGCAGGCCCCGTGGAGGGAAACCGTGGAAAACCAGCACGTTAGGGTTAGCTAGTAAAACAGAACAGACAGAATGACTATGTCTCAAAAGGTATTTATTAGATGAGGTTATACCATGTGGTCTGATTAATTCAACAATGGAGAGTCTGAGGACCCAGTACCTGCTTAGTCCACAAGGATGGATGTCTCAGCAGTTCCAATCTGTTACTGAATGAAAGTCTAGAAGATTCCTGAAGGGCCACTGGTCTTCAGTCCATGCTGGAAGGCCAGGGAAGCTGTGTTCCGACATTAGCAGAGGATGGTAGAGCCAGTGGCAATGAGAGCGTAGATGAATCTCCAGTGAGACTTGAAGACTTTCCCTTTCAACCTCCTTGTATCTGGGCTGCCTCTGCAGGCTGCAGTCCACGTTTAAGGTATGTCTTCCTACTTTACTTAATCTAATAAAGAAATCCTCTCACAGGTGTGTCAAGCAGCTGGCCTCCTAGGTGATTCCAGAGCCAGTGAAGTTGATAAGCAAGATGAACCATCATAGTGGGTGACATCATCAACTGCCAGGAGCATCCAGAATGGGGTACCACCTGCTGAGATATTACTGAAATGACTTTTCTTATAACCAGAGTCTAGTGGCCCCAAGAATTTTCTGTGGCAATCCACATAGGAAGAATAAGGAAGTGTCATCACAAAGTCCTCTTCAAATTACTCTGACCCACACTATTTGATTCTTTAATATCTGATTCTTATTTAAAAGAACAAAGATAACTTTATTCAAAATTTCAAAATTATAGTAATAAAAGAGAGAGCTTATAGTTGACTCAAAAGTCACGGGGAGGAGAGCGAAGGCAAGTAGAGAATTGTAGTCTGAGGTCAGGGTGAGGAAATCTGAGGCCAGGGTGAAGAAATAGGTGAGCATCGTTAAGGTGTTGGTTATATAAGGATGAAGAAAAACAAGTATTACTGGAGGTTGTTTTAGTCTGTCTTCTGGTATTATAAGAGAATACCTGAGACCAGGTAATTTATAAAGAAAAATGGTCTACTTAGCTCACATGTTGGGAATCCAAGATTGGAAGGCAGCTTCTAGTTAACTCCTGATGAGGGCTTCCTGTTGTTTTATGCAAAGCACAATGCAGTGGCACAATCCACAATGACAGGAGGGGACAAATAGTCTGTGCTTTATAGCAGCCTAGTTTTGAGGCAATTCACCTATTCTTTTTTTTTCTCAAAAGCAAGTTCTTCTTAAAGGCCCGACACCTCTCAATACTATTGCTATGTCAAGTACATTTCAATGTTAAGTCCCAATAGCATGGAAGTATCGCCATAAATTGATTTGGTAAGTCCTTTGCTCTAAGTGGCCTGGGCACACCAAGGGCAAGGTAGAGAAAATTCGACTCAGGAAGGCTTGTTTAAATGTTGGTTTTAAAAAAAAAAATAGTTGCATGCAGGGTGGTGGTGACACAAGTCTTTAGTCCTAGCACTCGGGAGGCAGAGGCAGGAGGATCTCTGTGAGTTCGAGGCCAGCCTGGTCTACAGAGCGAGATCCAGGACAGGCTCCAAAGCTACACAGAGAAACCCTGTCTCAAAAAGCCAATAAATAAATAAATAAATAAATAAATAAATAAATAAATAAATAAATAAATAAATAAATGTTGCTGTTCCCTTCTTGGGGGAGAAAGGAGGCACAATTGGAGGTTGAGGCAAGAAGGGAGAGCATGAATGTGAGAGTCACTCACATCTTACTCAAGCCCCCACACTAATCCTGGGAACTGATCTACAAAAGATGGCAGGGAAAAGAGAGCCCCCTGGGGACCCACTTGAGGTGGGTTCACAGGCATGGATGGAGACACCCCTCAACACTCCAGCTGTGTATACCAGTGAGCCTTAAGCTCTGCCACCTAGGGAGAGAAGCAAGGGCTGAGGCCAGGGCTTTGAACAGGGAACACAATGACATTGAAGAGGGAGCCACCAGTCAGGACTGAGAAGCAAGCCGGCTTTAGAATCCACATGGTAAATCAAGGGCTCTTCTGGACCACCAAGAGATTCTGTGGGCACTCTGGGCCTCAACAGAGGTGTTGGGGGTTCAGTGGTGAGCCCTCAGGAATGTTGTGACTTGGTCTGGAGCCAGACAGCACTGAGCTGCAGTTGTTAAAGTCTATTCCGTGGTCAGCACCCCCAGGTGGCCTCTGTTCTTTGGGGTTGGATCTCCGACACTGTGGTCCTGGGGAAGGATGACCCGAGCCAGGGAGGTGCCCGAGGGCTGGTTTGTCGTTCCTCATATGGGAAAAGGAATGTTCCTTCCCTGACATCAGTAAGGATGAATGCTTCACTTTAAAAATCTGTGCTTGAAAAAGGCAAGGTTTCATGATATTTCTGCCTGAATATTCTGTTTCTGGGAATCTAGCCAAAGTAAATAATATCAAACAGAAAACAAGCTTTGTGCACAAAGATGTTTATTGCAGTGGTTCTTACCTAAGTGAGAAATTGCAAACCATCTCAGTGTCCCACCACGGGAGCGAGGATTAAGAACATTCTCTCATAATCCACTCCAGGTATTTATTCAGCCACTAAAAGCGTTGCTTACATATCCCATAACAACGTGGGGGAAATGTTTAAAATGAATAAAAAAAGTGGGCAACAGTATTGTACATGGCATACGAGTCTGCAGCCACCCTTTAATATCCTCGGGAATCTGGTTCTCAGACCTCCCCTAAATACCCAAATTCACAGACACTCAAGTCTCTCATATATATGTATAGTATTTTAAAATATCCGCATATGTTCTCCAATAGAACAATATATATAATACAATATATTGTATTATCTCTAGATGACTTCTAATACCTAGTACAATGTAGGTTCTATGTAAGTCATTATTATACTAAATTACTTAGGAAATACTAGCTCCCCAAGTCTGCACATATTCAATGCAGACATATTCTTTAAAAATGCTTTCAATCTGAAGTGACTAATCTGTGGATATGACCCTCATAAATAGACAGGGCTGACAAGAAAATAAACTCATTACCTTCAGAGTTCTATAGCTTTAGATACTCCTTAAGGGGCCAGAAAGGGGCCTAGCTGCCTCCCCACCCCTAAACAGACACATGCACACATCTATTAAGTGTCACTGCTGAATGTCCTAAGCCAATTTGCTTGTCTGCTTGGCATCTTAACGCCAGAGCATGCCCAGCAGGCCCTGGTGGTCAGTTTGGGATATACTGTACTGTGGTAACATCGGGTTGCCGAGTCTCAGCAGCTTCAAACCTTGGGTGCTGTATTCCTTGCTCAGGTTACATGTTCATAGTAAGGAGACCAAGCATGGACTTTGGTACTAACTGTCCTCATGCAGAATTCAATCTTTTGGGCCTGGAATGTTGTGGGGTCTCCCTGCAGACTGTGGAAGGATGGGAGATGAAGGAGGTCTCTTGCCTACATTCAAATGTCCTATCTTGGAAGGAACTAACATCACCTCTACTCCCATTCCACATGGTCACATGGTGTCATTCCTGCAGAGAGCCAGCCTGTCTGTGATGGGAAGAGGATGACAACTGGCCAACTCGGTTGTTTTGCAAGGGACCTTCTGTGAACCACATGCCACCAAGAAGGTCCCTTAAAAAGTTTTGCATGTTCTAAGGGCTCAACTTGCCACTGTCTGCTCTGACTGCCACCAAACAGAGGTAGTGCAGGTCCCCGGGTCCCACAATTACCAAGACACTACAGCAGGTGACTCTCCTCTAGCCCTTGTCTTTGCGGTCCATGTGCAAGGCGGCAGCATTTACTGTTCACAGGATTATTTTCCCTGAGGTCAGGAATGCAGTGTTCATACCTATGAGGCCACGAAGCTGGGCAGGGTCCACACCCGAAGAGCTCCATCTAGGTCAGCTCTCCCTCTGGATCCACCCCCAGTCTTCAGGTCAAACCATTCCCTAAGAAAGAATACATCAGAGGTTATGAGGATTGATTTATTGAGTTTATTTCATTCCGTTCATTGTTAGGATCAAAAAGTTTCATAATAAGTAAAGTCAAATGAACATGTTTGTAATGGAGTGCTTACCTGAGAAAGTCTGAGGGTCCCCCACCCTCTGTGTGCACGCAATTCTGTGTGTCCCCGTGCGGCTTTCTCTCCTGATCTCTCTTCTCCTGTGTGACTGCTTCTGTCTCTCTTCACCTGATTCAGCCTCCTCATCTCTCTTCCTTGCTTGCTTCCTTTTCCCTCCACTTCCATTGGCTCCACTTCCTGTCCATATCCATGAAAGCAGTGAGTTTTCTTCTGTCATAGTTCGGTTTCAGACATAAGTTATGGACCATCCCTTTCCATCAAGGCCAAGGATTCTGAGCACAGCCTGGTGAGATCTTCATCCAGGACCAGAGTATCTCTGGGCTGAAGTCATGGTATCTGCTGGCTGAGTTCTACTCTTACACTCACTAAAGTGACTGGCTGAACATAGCGCATTTTGGTCATAGCCCTAAGGTCTTCCTGTTTGCTGGGGAGCTGTAAATCAGAAGCCATTCTCAGGTGCTAGGGCACCCCCAGTCCATGGCCACATGGACCCTTCCACAGGCATGGCTGTGCACTCTTTTCAAGGTCATTGGGAGAGCCACTGCTATTTCCCGAGAGCTCACCCGCTAAGGACCCACTCTGAATAATTGCTCCTTTTACTATCTCAAACCCAGTGCATTAGAACTTAATATCTGCAAAGTCCCCTTTTCCAGAAACGTAGCCCAAACCCAAGAGTGGTACTTCACTGTAGCCATGGATCCTGCCCCACTCAAAGGATGCAGATTATAAGGCATGCACATCTGGGTCCAGCACCTCCAGAGCACAATTCTACCCAGTGCTGGAGTCCTTCCTTCCATGATTACCAGATTCAATGTCTTCAACTAGGGCAGAGTCAGTTATCCTAGGCTACCATTTTGCTCAAGAATTCCTTTTTCTTGTTTGGAGGTTTTTGGTCAGAGTGTGTGCAGGGCTTCAGCATCCCCCAAAGCAGCACTGGAGTAGGTAAGGTTTCTAACTCCCAGGTCCTGCCCTACTGCCCTGTTTGGCTGACAGAAGAAATGGACAAAGGATAGAGAGCAGAGATCAGGGTAATGCTACACACGGAGGGCCAGCTGGCCTCAGAGCCCTGGGGCAGCCACATTCTTTTCCTCAACCATCAGGGCCAGTAGAGGGCATGGGGCTGGGGAGTGACATCAGCTGTGTATGGGGCCTTGGGAGTGGATGTGAAGTGTGTCAGGGAGGCACCCATCCCACGTTAGAACCAGACGCCATGCCTTCCAGCTGGGCCATCTCTCAGAGGCCTTCAGTACTCACTACCCTGACAACATCACTTCTGCCCAGAGACCAGAGGCCAGTGGCCAGAATCAGGGTTCTGATGTGAGCTTAAGCTTGCCTGGGAGATGAAACTCAGCTCCAAGTCTCAGGGGCTGTGATAAGGACAGAGCCACTTACTGCTGACCTGAGGCAAGTCACTGCACCCCGCTCAGCCTCTGAGGTTGGATACAGGATAAAGAGCAAGCCCGTTAGGAGGAGCTAGGGTTCTAAACGACCAAGCCCTGTGTCCCTGGGGATCATTTTGTGCATCTGTGTGGCAGTGACCCACTTGACTTGGCTTGGGAGGAGTTGAGGCAGAGGTCAACTGGACTGAGTATATGATTCTTCCCGACACTCTGTCTCTTCATGTTTGCCCCTCTCCTCACATTCACGGTCATGACAGCGTCTGCCACATGGAGTTGGGACAGTCAAGTAGGACCAGCAGGTTTTGTGGCTGTACCAGGCCAACAGTCTGAGTCTCATACCTGATCTGGGCTGTCATTGTCCAGCTAGTGTGCATAACAAGGGTGGGGGAGATACATAAGCTTATGGGACCATTGTGGGGACGCCAGACATGAATTCTAATCTCTGCTTTGTTGCCTGATCAGTATGTGACTTTGATAAGTCCAACTGTGTTACCTGTCTTAGTTCCCCCACCTCCAACTGGACTGTTTAAACTTGCTTTAAAACATCCTTATGTAGCCTGAGGTCTAGGGATGAACCTCTCCAGATCTGGGTTAATTTACTATAATTTTAGCTCTCTGTTTTTTAAAAGGATAAATTAATGTGGCATTACTTAGTATCCAAATACTTAAGGTCCCTCTCCAGTTTACCACTAGACTGGAATTCTCTACCTCTGTGGAAAAGCATCAAGCTATACAAGTAGGTAGGGTGGACATCAGAATACCCCCTTACTAAAGGCAACCTCCCACTCAGGCCGGAGCCTCCACTTAGCCTTCTATAGGACAGAGAACTTAGTGCCTAGAACTGGAATTTCATCTTTGATCATTTCTGCCTTCAGTCAGGGCTGACTCTCTGTCACATGCATAACAGCCTTCAGAATGCCCCCAGAAGACTTTGCAGGACTTGTCCAGTACTGGCTTTGGACTGTGAGTAGATACAATTGATTTGTGGTGCAAGATCAGGAACCACAAATCCCACCCTGGGTCCTGGGCCCTGGTGGCGTCTCTGGCTTTGGAACTGAGAGACAACCACCTGCCTTTTCTGGATCAATTTCTCCCTCTGCAAAACAGAGTCAAAGAGACTGGTTTCTCAAAGGTAAGCTCAAAGTGAACCCATCTATTGGACAGGAATGGACAGAATGCTATGGGCTGAATTGTGTCTCCATAAAATTTCGGTGTTGAAGGCCCAACCCCTAGCAACACAGCAAAGGGCCTTAGTGTGTCGATTAAGTCAGAAGAGGGTCCTATGGGCGAGGCCTTGCCCTGTATGACTGACCTGTCTCTAAGAAGAGGAGGTCAGAGCACAGATACAGAGAAGTTTGACTGTGTGAGCACTCATTGAGAAGATACCTTCTACACGCTTAGGGGAGACTTAGAAGACAGTAGCGTGTACACACTGTCATCTTGGACCTGTAGCCACCAGGACCAGGGGTTGGTTTGCACCAGGAGGTTTCACTCTGTCCTTGCTGCTCTGTTAGTGGCAATTCAACCGTGAACACGGCCTGGTAAGCCAAGGGCCACCCTGGGGCCTGCAGTGCCCGTCTGTGCCTGGCATAGGGGAACCACTCAGCCAGGGGCTGTCGAGTTGACCACGTGCCACCGTGAGCGTGTTTTGATTGTAGGTGACACTGTTGAGAGGCAATGAGTGCCGCCAACCTGTCTAACACGATTCCGCGAGCAATGTTGACTCTCAAGCACAAGGACTTAATTTTTCCAACCACAGCCAGGCAGTAAAGGACTCTGAAATGACAGATGGAAAGTTCTGTTAATATGTTTATCTTCTGGCTCCAAAGGCCTGGCCCCTGAGCAGTGTTCAGGCTGGTCAACCCCGGGGCATGGAGGATGCTATTCACACACACACACACACACACACACACACACACACACACACACACACGTACACACTCATGCATACACACACACACACACACACACCCCTCAGACTAAATTCAAGGCTCTTCTGGACACAGGGTCACTGTCATGTGCATGGATAGAAAGCTATAGAGAGCCTTGGACTCTATGCCTCTCTATAAAACCAGCCATCTTTCTCCTTCTCAGGACAGTCAAATGGGTTTTCCTGAGGGGATAATGGCCTGGCTTTATTCTCAAAGGGACAAATCATATGAGCTCCAGTCTGTTCCTCTACAGAATGGCATTTTAAAGCTTCCTCACTAGGCGCTTAGAGAGATGCCAGAACCAGGCTTGTAATTACAACAGCTAAGCCCCACCCAGCCTCTCTCCAGGCCAGCCCTGAACAATGGAGGCTGCAGAGGCTGTAAGGCCTTCTGGGCTTCCTGAGCACAGCTCTTCACCTCTACTGTATACCTCTGGTGAGATTTGCTCTGTAGAGATGCCAAGTGAGAGAAATCAGTGCTGGCTGCTTGGCAGAGCATGCTGCCACTAAGCTTGGGATCCATGAACCCTGGTAAATTCCAGAAAAGACTCCATCGATCCTGGAAAGGACACCAGATCACACCACTTGATGATCTCTGGAGAGCAGGGACAGTGGCCTTCCTCAGTATCTTCCTCAGAGCCTCTTAACGGTCATCAAGCAGCCACATGGCCCTCTGCCCCTGCTGGCCTGAGTCTACCAGTTCTATGGAGTGTCACAGCCCAGATGCTTGGAGCTGGTGAAGAAGTTAGTGGCCATTGTGATGGGCACCTGAAGCTCATAGCCCCAGCCTCTGTTTAAGAAGACATTCCCCTGCCCCTTCTCTTATCTTCCTTGAACAGGTAGGAGACATATAATACACTCAAGGCCATATCCCCTTGAGACCTCTGCTCCATAAAAAAGGCTCCAAGCCATCATCCAAGGCCACCACTGTCTAAGATGTTGCTGCTGGTGACTACAGTGGGCACAAGGCCAGTACCTGATGTGAGGAGCTGGAGCCCCATTGCTAACACAGGGCAGTGCTGGGCACAGAAGCCCCATGGCAGTGGAAAGGCAGATGAGGCAACACCATTATAATTCTTCGTAGGGAGGAGCCCAGATTTGTCAAGCACAGAATGTAGGTCAAAGCCAAGGCCAGTGAAGAAGAATTGTCCATAATGGTTGACATTGCCAACTTGTCAGGATCTACCCTCACCTGGAAGACAAACCTCTGTGCACATCTGTGAATGTTTCTAGACTGTGTTAATTGTAGTGGAGGGATCCACTCTAAATGTGGGTGGCACCATGACATGGGGAAGGCTCACAGACTGAACTAAAAGGACAAAGTGAGATAGACATCAGCATTCATCCATCCCTGCTTCATGGCTGTGGATATGCTGTGACCAGCGGTTTCACACCTCTGACGTCATGACTTTCTGCCATGATGGACTATGCCCCAAACCTCAAACAATAAACACAAATAAACCCTTTCTTCTTAAAGCTGATTTTGTCATAGGAAATAAAAGTGACTAAAACAGAAAATTGGTACCAAGAAATGAGGCTGTTGTTGTGATGAATCTAATAATTGATTTTAGGCATTTACAGCTGGTTTATAGGAAGAATTTGGGAGCTTTTTGAACTTTGACCTAGAAAAACTCTAGAATGTTCTGAGAGTAATGGGCCATTCTGATGAGAGTTTGGGAGACCATAATCCTGAAGGAAATGTGGAAAATGAAGGCCCAGCTCATGAAGTTTCAGAGGAAAACAAGGACCCTGTTGGGAACCGGTCAGAGGCCACTGAAGCTGTACTTTGACAAAGAGTCTGGCTCCAATCCTCTCTTGTCATCCTGAGAACTTGGCTGAGGCTGAATACAGATGTAAGGGACTAGTTTATTTGGAGGAATAAGTTTCAGAGCTGGCGAGTACTCACCTGTGCCATGGCTGCTGCTCACTCCTGTTCATCCGCAGTGAGAGAGGACAGAAAGATGTGGTTTAGAGCTGCCGAGGAGTGATGAGCAGAGATCAGCACCATCAACAAGCATCCTGCACTGGGATGACAGGAAAGGTGCCAGAGGGCAAGACTCCATCCACTGAAGGCTCCATCCCTGGAAACCCAGATCGTTTGAAAAGAGTGAGCATGACCTGAGAATGCCACCGAAGGGGTTTCCTGCTAAAAAACAGGTTCCAGGAAACTGTTTCTCCAGGGTCAGCCTTAGAAGGCACACAGAGGCTTCAGCAGCTGTGGTCCAAGTGGGGCAAGCTACACCTGAGTAGGGAGCAGAACTTAGCAGCCTCATCCCCGTAGTATTGACTTCAAGTCGGCGGGTAATTGTGCCAAGGTTTCGTAAGTCCGCTGAGGACAGGCAACATGTGCCAAAGCTGGATTTCCTGCAAGGTGTCGCTGGGGCACCACTGCATGAAACTGGCAGGTAAAGCGTAGATTGCAATGTAGATCCCAGGATGGTGGAGATGCCTTTCACACTATTTAAGACAAGACCTCTGGTTCACCGTTATTTGGCTGGCTAGCCTCTGAGCTCCAGGACACTCTCCAGTCCTCAGCTCACATTCGGCCGTAGGCATGCTGAAATTGTGCATGCGCTGTACATGAGTCCAAGGGACCCAAACTCTGGTCCTTGTGCATGTGTATGGAGAGTTTTATCCACGGAGACATGCCCCAAGCCTAGACAGTATGTCCTTATTGTGACTCCATTACTCCCTTTTGGAATTAGAATATTTGCTTTGTGTCATTGTATGTTAAAAATATATAATTTGTTTCTTGTGTTATAAGTGAAATTAATTAAAGGGATTGCCTGTGTCTCAGAAGAGACTCTGCACTTGTACTTTTAAGCAGTTTTAGAACCATTGGAGACTATGGGGACTTTTGAAGGGAATGCATTTCACATTATGAGGTGACTATGAGCCAGTGGGAACAAGGGCTGAAAGACTGTGTTTTAAAGAGGGTACATTGGGTGTCAAGTTGGCAAGAGGTAGACTTCTGATGGTTGATAGTGCAAATGAGAGGATCAGTGCCGCATCCCGCACTGCTCCAAGGCTGGCCTCTTGGACTCAGTGTGCTTATTATATGGAGTTGGACAGAGAGACAGGGCTATTACACACAGCTAAACAAGGAGGAGGGTTCTTACACAGATAAACAAGGAGGGGGGTTCTTACACACAGATAAACAAGGGGAGGGTTCTTACACACAGATAAACAAGGGGAGGGTTCTTACACACAGATAAACAAGGAAGAGGGTTCTTACACACAGATAAACAAGGAAGAGGGTTCTTACACACAGATAAACAAGGGGGAGGGTTATTACACACAGATAAACAAGGGGGAGGGTTCTTACACACAGATAAACAAGGGGAGGGCTATTACACACAGCTAAACAAGGAAGAGGGTTATTACATACAGATAAACAAGGAGGGGGGTTCTTACATACAGATAAACAAGGGGAGGGCTATTACACACAGATAAACAAGGAGGGGGGTTCTTACACACAGATAAACAAGGGGAGGGCTATTACACACAGATAAACAAGGGGGAGGGTTCTTACACACAGATAAACAAGGGGAGGGCTATTACACACAGCTAAACAAGGAAGAGGGTTATTACATACAGATAAACAAGGAGGGGGGTTCTTACATACAGATAAACAAGGGGAGGGCTATTACACACAGATAAACAAGGAGGGGGGTTCTTACACACAGCTAAACAAGGAAGAGGGTTCTTACACACAGCTAAACAAGGAGGGGGGTTCTTACACACAGATAAACAAGGGGAGGGCTATTACACACAGATAAACAAGGAGGGGGGTTCTTACACACAGCTAAACAAGGAAGAGGGTTATTACATACAGATAAACAAGGAGGGGGGTTCTTACACACAGATAAACAAGGGGAGGGTTCTTACACACAGATAAACAAGGGGGAGGGTTCTTACACACAGATAAACAAGGGGAGGGTTATTACACACAGATAAACAAGGGGAGGGTTATTACACACAGATAAACAAGGAAGAGGGTTCTTACACACAGATAAACAAGGGGGAGGGTTATTACACACAGATAAACAAGGGGAGGGTTATTACACACAGATAAACAAGGAAGAGGGTTCTTACACACAGCTAAACAAGGAAGAGGGTTCTTACACACAGATAAACAAGGAAGAGGGTTCTTACACACAGATAAACAAGGGGGAGGGTTATTACACACAGATAAACAAGGGGAGGGCTATTACACACAGATAAACAAGGAGGGGGGTTCTTACACACAGATAAACAAGGGGAGGGTTATTACACACAGATAAACAAGGGGGAGGGCTATTACACACAGATAAACAAGGGGGAGGGTTCTTACACACAGATAAACAAGGGGGAGGGTTATTACACACAGATAAACAAGGGGAGGGTTATTACACACAGATAAACAAGGGGGAGGGCTATTACACACAGATAAACAAGGGGGAGGGTTCTTACACACAGATAAACAAGGGGGAGGGTTATTACACACAGATAAACAAGGGGAGGGTTCTTACACACAGATAAACAAGGGGAGGGTTCTTACACACAGATAAACAAGGGGGAGGGTTATTACACACAGATAAACAAGGGGAGGGTTATTACACACAGATAAACAAGGGGAGGGTTATTACACACAGATAAACAAGGGGAGGGTTATTTCACACAGATAAACAAGGAGGGCTTTTGGTACAGAGCTGGATGGAGGTGAGTAAGAGCAGTCTCTGTAGGGGAGCAGTCTACAGTCCATTTGGGCAGAGAATGGTATGCTAGACATTTTTTGTGTACACTATCAACATCCACACATGAGCCAAAAGGGAAGGCTTTGCCATTTCCTCTGGATCTGAAGGTTCAGGTCTTTAACACATCCATGCCCATGTCAACAACACACATTCATTCACACAAGGCCTTACATACTAAGGACTTCCTCTGCTCCCCACAATCTAGGGAACAAACCTTTGAGCATATCTGTGAGGGAGAGTTTGGTTGGGTTAGTTGAGGTGGGAAGACCCATCACAAATGTTGGCGGCTGCACTCCATGGCCTGGGGGCCCACACTGAATAAAAAGGAAAGAGTGAATTGAGAAGTAACACATTTTCCGCTTCGTGACTGTGGCAGTAATGTGACCAGCTGTCTCTCTCCCCTGCCGCCACGCTTTCCCCACCAGGGTGGACTGAACCCTCAAAGTATGAAATGAACCTTTGTTTTTCCCTAGGTTTCTTTTTTGGACTCCATTGTTGCCGCACTGAGGAAAGTAACCAGGATGGTATCCTTGTGTGCAGGCTAGTTTTATGTCCTCTTGACACAGCTAAAGTCATCACAGAGAAGAGAGCCCCAGTAGAGAAAAATGCCTCCATAGGATCAGGCTGTAGGCGAGCCTGTAGGGCTTTTTCTTAGTTAGTGACTGATGGGGGAGGGCCCAGCCCATGGTGGTGGTTGCATCCCTGAGTTGGTCCTGGGTTCTATAAGAAAGAAGGCTGAGCAGCAAGGCACGGGAGCAAACCAGTAAGTAGCATTCCTCCATGGCCTCAGTACTAGCTCCTGAATCCAGGTTCCTGCCCTGTGTGAGTTCCTGCCATCACTGCTTTTGATGATGAACTGTTCATAAAATAAACCCATTCCTCGCCAAGTTGTTTTTAGCCATGGCGTTTTCCATAGCAATAGTAACCCTGACTAAGACACCTTGCCCAGGCCTAGCTAAACCAATCCTTCCATCAGTAAAAGAAGATAGAAGAGGATAAAGAAGAACCACAGGAGGAACCGCCTGAGGAAGGAGATGCCACAGGAAGTGAATGTGGTGGAGGGGGGAGAGGGAGCCGCTGAAGGGCATGATGGGAGGTAGACAGACCAACCAGGGCAGGAGAGGCTGAGATGGGCAGGAGAGACTCAACCAGTGGGGTTTAGAGGCAACCCTGGTGTTAAGGCCATCCGCAAACACCCTCTTCCTTTTAACTGTGGTAAAATCCAAGTTATGTAACATTTACCATTGTAACCATGCTTTACTATATTCTTCAGCACCCTGATATCACACCATCTATCACCAGAATGTTCCGGTCAGCCCACGATGAAACTCTGCCCCTTCTCTGTACCTGTCTCCACACCCTGCAAGCTCTGCCTAAGCTTAATGCTCTATGTGAGGTGGGGATGACTTTGACCTTGGGCAAAAAAGTGAGGACAATCATGACAGCAGAGTTCTGATTATTGACCCCTGTCTCACCCAAGGGCTCTACATAGTCGATCTTATGCAAATTTGGGCTTATTGTTGTTGGTTAGTTTTGTTTTGTTTGTTTGTTTGTTTGTTTTACTCTTTACTCTTTTGTTCTTGGGGGGGGGCGGGTCTGACATCCAACTCCCAAATAAATCACACATTAAGGCTTATTCTTACTTATAAATGCCCAGCCTTAGCTTGTCTTGTTTCTAGCCAGTTTTTCTTAACTTTAAATTTTCCCCGTCTATCTTGCCTCTTGGCTTTTATCTTTCTGTATTTCTGTATATTTCTTGCTCCGTGGCTTTGCTGTGCAGCTGGGTGGCTAGCCCCTGATGGCCTCCTCCTTGATCCCTCTTGCTCCTTTGTTGTTTTCCTTCTACATTTATCCTTCTGTTTATTCTCTCTGCCCACCAGCCCTGCTTATTCTTTCTCCTGTCTTGCTATTGGCCATCCAGCTCTTTGTTAGACCATCAAGTATTTCAGACAGACAAAGTAACAGAGCTTCATAGAGTTAAACAAATGCAACATAAAAGAGTGCAACACATCTTTGCATCATTAAACAAATGTTCCACAGCATAAACAAATGTAACACATCTTAAAATAATATTCTACAACAGCTCGTAGTGTGTGCAAGTCCAGAAAACTGAGGTTCATCGTGATTGGGGCTTGTGGCCAAGGGTCCACAGCTGAGAACCTTCCCAAAACCCAGGGCAGAGGGGATCTCTGTCAGCTTAGACATTTGAGTGATCTGCTGGATGACAAGAGGAACCATCTGACTAGTCCTGATGACTAGTTTGCTCTGTTCCTGTGTGGCTTTTGGCATCATTAGGATGTCCTGACAAGACAGCGGCCATAGAATGCCAAGGCTCCAGCACTGCTGCTCCAGGGAATAAGGAGGAAAGTATGTCGCCCCCTTTGAGATTCAAGGGGACATGAACCCCAGGTGTCCATGTGAAGGTGTGTGAGAGTCATATTAAAGAAAAGCTTGTAGAATGGATGGTTCTGCTGTACCCCCTTTGAGAAACACACCCTGCCACGGGATGACTATCAGAGAGATAATACATGTAATCAGTGAAGTTTTCTTCTTTTTCCGTCCTCACCCTCTTTCTTCAAAACCAGATCTGTGCACAGGGAGAAAGATCAATAGGATTCTACAGCTGACCTCACACATGCCTCAGAAAACATGCTTAAGCACCGCTGCCTTGCAAGCATGTGACCTTGTTGCTTTTTTAAATATGGCAGCCCAAATCCTGTGACAAAGAAACTGTTTTCTATCTTTCCTTCAGGATGCTGATTTCCTGACTCTTGATCAAAGTGTAAAAGCTAAAAGAAGAACACTAGGTCCTAATCCTTGTCAACAAATTCCTTCCAGCCAAGAACACCCAGCTTCCAATGGGTTCACCTCTGTAGGAATTTGGGCATGCTAAAAGAGACCCTGTATTTCACCTCAGGATCTTCAGCACATCCAACTGGAATGAATGTCATACTTTTTAGAGAGGGGAGATATTTCATTAAAGACATGCACTGTGAAATGGGTAACAGAAAATGACTCATCTGTTTATTCTGAATATCTCAGCCTAAATAGAATGCTAGATGTTAAAAAAAAATGTGTGTTTATTAAAGAATTTTTAAGAAATTCAAAATTTCACTGGTCCTAGCTCTTTAATTTGAGGTGAAGCCAGGGAGGCTGGATGTTGAGCTGAACTGAAAACAGGGCTTCACTTGTCCTCAGTCTAAACAGAGGGGAAATTTTCATATACGCACCCAAAAAAGCATTTGATTATTTTTCTTTAAGTGCAAATAATATTTTTGGCTGCTAAGGCATTAAGGATAGGCTTTTGCCTTTAGCAAATAAAATGCAGTTCAAGACTCAAGCCAGACTCACCACCAATTTAGACTCTTTTAAAAATTCTTATGACTTGTTTGAGCCCTTCCAGGCCATTGAAACTGGTCTGGAACCTTTGGGTAACATCTGGAAGAAATGATGTTGGCCAGTGCCAAAAACAACGTTTAAATATCCATTGGCCAGCCGAAGTTCTGGGAGGGAGACGCTCTGGAGAAGGGGTGGGAAGATCAGACCCTTTTATTGGCTTGAAGAACAGCCTGACCTCTAACACATCCTGCGAAGACTGATGTCATGTAGCCGGGAGGTGTGCTCCTTAGCCCGCCTGTGCTCTGCCATCCCTGTCAGTTGTAAGCCCCTGGACATGCCCAAAGGTACGCCATTTTCTGGAATCTCAGCTTTTCTATGGTGCTGTGAATAGAACCCAGGTCCTTGCCCATATGAGGCTATATGTTCTATTTGGTTAGATTCCTGGCCAGCAAATACATCCATTTCTGACACGTTCTGTGGTGATCTGGCAGCCCTTAGCTTTTCTGTGACTTCTAAAGGGGCAATGCACCATTTAGTTCAGCTGTTGAAGCCCAGAAGGAGGAGAGAGCCCAGAAAAACCTGACATTCAGGACAGGAAGCAGACTGAGTATGCCTGGTTTTAGCAGCCTTGTTTCCAGTATCCTTAGCTGTCTTTCAATATGTGCTTGAGTATCTTTCCAGACAAGTGACTCTCTGCTTCCTAAACTCCTGTTCCATTAGAAGTCTTTGCTGGGCAACTCTTCCCAATACTGACATGGAACACCGAAGTATGAAGGAAATGAGTAAGTGCCAGGCTGAGATCTCCTCACTTGACTGTCCTGTGCATGTTGTGTCCCTTTTCTCAGCCCCTACAGGTCCCTGCAGAAGAAATCCTGAGGCTGAAACAGAAAGGGAGCCTCTGTCTTTGAACCTATCTATGGCGGTGGTTCCGCTTTAAGGTGGAAGATCACTGGACCAAGCCATGGGACAGCCTTCGATCCAGGGTGCAGTGCATGTGAACTATGAGCCTGGAGGGAGTCTGGGGCATCATGGCTATTGGGATTCCTGAAGATCGTACCTCAGGACCGAGAGTTGAAGGATTATGGAAGGATTTCTTCCTGCAGTGTTGTATTACCAAGAGTGGGCATTAGGTGAAACAGGTGTGGGCTGTGCATTCTCTGCTCTGCTCAGTATTCAGCCTTGCTTTCAGTGTTCAGGCCACACAGGGCCTTAGAAGCCACTCTACGGATGTTCCAGTGCTATAGGAATGGAAGCCATCGGTGAGTCTCGCTTAGAGAGCCATACAATTCAATTACATAGTGGGGCAATTGATCAAATGCTATGAAAAGAATTGGGTTTGTGGGGTCGGGGAAGGAAACAGGAATTACATGTCTGCCATGCTTATCTGGGTAGGAGAGGATGTAGTCCAGATCACTGTGAGCTGCACAAGAACACAATACATAAATCTAGCTGCCCATGGTGCCACCTGGATGCAAAGTGGTTGTGGGTAGAGTGTGGATTCCTCCGGGTGGTCCTAAGAAATAGAACAGTAAGGACATATGCAGCTATAGAAACGATATAGAAACCTATTTTAAGGGATGAACTCACAAGATAATGGAGTCTGGGAAGTCCCAAGACCTACAGTTGACAAGCTGGAGGTTCAGGAAAGCCAAGGATACAGCCTCAGCCCCAAAGCCAGCAGACTGAGGGTCTGGGAAGAGCTAGGAATGCAGAATTAAGTTTTATTGTTCTTATCAAGTAGAAGAGTATTCGTGTTTGCGTTTATGTTTTTCTATTGAGCATGCGCCTATTTGCAAAATACAGAGTGACATTTTTCACTATCTCTGTAGATAAGAAAAAATAAACACAGAAAGAATAAACAAATTAAAATAGTCTTTCCCAACATGGGTATTATATTATGAAGTGTGTGAATGAGGAAGTGGGAGAGAAGTTTAGCAATCAGTTTCCCTGTGATCTTACACAGTAACCAATTAAAGAGAAAATTCCATAGAGTACTGAATTAATCTTCTCAGCGATGACTAATTAGCTAAACACTGCACACACCCATCTCTCATCTCTTAGTCCATGGAACCTCAAAATGACCCTACTAATTATAATGCAATATTGATAAGACATGCAGATGTTTTCAATTAATATTTGTAGGCTGGGCCAGTTTATCATAACGACAGGACAATAGCTTAGGTGCTGCCAGCCATAAGAAAATTTTTTAAATACATCATTTCTGGGAAAGATACCAAGTTTCAAAACACGAGATGTTTGAATTCTGATTTTGAAAGGCAGAGGCTTAACAGTCAGGATGAAGAAATAGAACTTCATTATCAAATGAAATGCAGCCAATGGTTTGGTTTGAATCACTCTAGACATAAAGACCTGTCTTAGATCAGAATGCCTGCCCCCGATCTCCTCCTCTGAAATGGCATGCACCTTGGAATCTGCTAAGCTTTTTAATATCTGATAGAATTACTAAAGTCTAAGGTGAGTATAAAAATTTGAAACCTTACAACTAACATAAAGAGAATAACCATCTAAACCAGGGCTGGAGAGAGGGGTCAACGGTAAGGCACTTACTGCTCTTACAGAGGGGCCAAATTTCATTCTCAGCATCTGCATAGGACAGCTCACAACCACCTGTAACTTCCAGAGGCATCTGAGGCCTCTGGTTTCCACAGACATCTGCACTCATGTGTACATACCCACACAGAGACACACATATACAAACACACACAATTAAAAATAAAGCAAATCTTTAAAGAAAATCTAAACATTTTGGAATTCATCGTGGTGATTTTATGGGTCAAAATAACCACTGGTCAAGAGAATCTAGGTTATGCTTTGATCACAAATCATATCTAAATCCTGACAACCTAGCTCAAGAAAGGTTTCTTTGTTTCTTGCATTCCTATCTGTCTGTTCAGCAGAGGGCTCTACTCCACTAAGTGACTCCAGCCTGTAGTCCCTTCCTCCTATACATACAGCTGCTTGGAACACTGTGCACGTGTCTTAAATCTCACCCACAAACCACTCTTTCAAAATGTAGAGGCAGCAACTCATGTTCGGCAACACCCCGAAACTGTGTGCAGTGACTACTTTTTTGTATAATAGACCGTGCAAGAAGTGACAAGTCAGTTCTGACCCTAGATCATCAAAGGAATTGTGACTTCCTCCTTGTTCTGTCTTAGAGAGCTTGTTCTTGTGAAAGTCAGCTGCCATGGGGTGGAGATGTTTCGATTGTTTACGGAAGGGTCCCTGCAATATGGGATGGAGCCCTCTTTCTGACAGTGAGGGAATAAAGTCCCTGTCAGCCACAGAAGTGAGCCATCATACATGTAAATCCTCTTGCTCTTGTCAAGACCAGCATCTTTTAAAAACGTTTTTAATTGAAAACATTGTTTTTACATACAGTATATTTTGATCAGGTTTTCCCTCCCCCAGTTCCTCCCCCACACATCCCTACTTCCCAATCCATCCAAATTTGTTCTTTTCCTCTCTCTTTAAAAAACAAACAAAATAAATCAAAGAAACGAGCAAAAAACAAGAAATATACAGAAAAACCACAAAAACAGAAATCAAAATAAACCAGCGAAAGAGCAATAAAACAACAATTGCCCAAACAAAGCAAAATGAGACAAAAAGTCTACAAAAATACCCTTAGGTTCGTTCTGTGCTGGACAACTCTTCCTGGGCATGGGGCCTGCCCTGATGTGGAAGACCAATTGTCTTTGCAGTGACTCTACGAGAGAGGGGGGGGGGGGAGGCAGAGAGACCAGCTCAACCACTCTACATCTCCACATTCACAATTCACAGAGCTAATGGAATATCTAGTGTTTGTAGGTATACACTACTAAATAATCGGTGACATAGTTATTGATAATCAATACATGGAGACAGGGTTCTGTGGCTTGAATCTTTGATGCTCCTCATGAGCAGATGTTTCGAACACTTGGTCTCCAACTGAGGGTTATTGTGGGAGGTCATGGAAATGTCAGGAGACAGGACCAGTCCGAGGGAAGTGGGCCACTGGAGTGGGTCTTTGGGGGTATGTTTTCTCTAGCCTCTTCCTGTCTCACTCCCTGTTTCCTGTCTTTGGAGAGGTGTAGAATCATTTTAGTGGCTGTTCCAGCCCCTGCCCCTGCCATAGACTTCTGCTCAAGTGTGTGTGTTGTAGCACACTTCCCTGCTCTGATACTCTACTGTAGCACTTAGGGCCATGTGACTGTGGACCAGATCCTGAGAAGAGGCACAGTGAACATCAACACTCAGCCTGTTAGCCAGAATTGACCAAACAGCTTAAGGGCATTGAATCCTCTCATATACTGAGCAGAGAGGAGGCTCACACATGAGCAGTTCCCATGAGACCCAATTATAAAACATTTAAGACCTTGATGATAATTGTGCTCTTAATTAAATACTTGGAAATTTTATAAAGAATGCTTTAATGATGTATAAGTACCTAGAAATGTTCAATTTATTATATTCATAATTATGAAATTATAGGAAAAATGTATGGTCATTAAAATGTTGATTTTGTTTTGTTTGTTTTTCAAGATAGGGTTTCTCTGTGTAACAGCCCTGGCTGTCTTGGAACTCTTCAAACTCACAGAGATCCATCTGCATCTGCCTCTTGAGTGCTGGATTAAAGGTGTGGACCACCACCACTGTTGAAATGTTGGTTGTTAACACATAAAGCCATTATTTTGCAAAATCCTAAAATTTATTACATTTTTATTAAATCCTAAATGTCCAAATATAAATGTTCTCACCTTATATGAAAGTTCCTCATACTTTAAAAAGCCTTCCAACCTACTCAGAAGTAGCTGGACAAAAGTTCATGAAGAACCGGGTGTTTTTCTAAAAAGCAGGAGCAGGCCTGGCTTCTTAGAACATTTCTAAGTAGAAACATTAACTTGAAGGCAGAAGCATGCCTGGCAAAGAAGTGAGGCACACGATTCACCGAGAAACAGGCCACGGCAAACCTCTCACGTCTTCTTGGGGAGGGGTTTTCTATCTACAGTGTGATCGTAGCAGGACATAGTCCAAGTGGCTTTTCTTTTTCTTTTTGTGGTGCTTAGAATGGACCCAGGGACGTATTACTGCAAGACACTCTTATGCTGAGCTTCATCCCAGTCCCTTCAACTCAAGTTTATCCTTGTGCCATATGATATATTAGTTTATAGCTAAAATGATACCAGAAAGTATCATCCTGTTTAGAAATATAAAGATGTATGTCTCATTTCCTGACTGCCCCTCTTGTGCCAAGAAACTTAGATAACACAGATGTAAATGATGAAAATCCAAGTAGGGGAAAAATTCTACTGAATCATCCGTGACTCAGAATGACTTTATTGGACTGAACAATGCTCTAAGAGATTTTTTTTCATTTTTACTAGGGTTTCTTTTAGAATTTTGTACAGTGTATTTTGATTGCATTTAACCACTGCCCTCCCAGATCCATTCCCTCTTCCCTACTCACTCAACTTTGTGTCTAGAAAAAGGAACTATCAAGTCCAATTTGTGTTGCCCATATGCTCTTGATGTGTGGCCTTCACTAGAGCAGAGTCAACCTACCAGAGGCCAAATCCTTAAAGAAAACTCTGTCTCACAGAAGATGTCAGTAGTTCCTCAGCTAATGGCAGGGCTTTATCTCCACCTCCTCACCACCATGTTGGGACTTTGTCTGGCTTGAGCTTCGCAGATACTGTGTAGACTGTCACAGCCACTGTGAATTAAGATGTGCAATGGTCCTCCTATGCCTCCAAATCAGTGTCCTCATGGTCATCCACCAACACTAACAGTATTGTTGACCCCTCATCCACAATGTTCCCTGAACTTTTGGAGAAGGAGATGTGATATAGATGTTCCATTTGGGGCTGACTGTTATTCTAAGAGATCTTTAAAAAAGAAATGCATATGTTACTGAGAGCCTCTCACTTGTAGAAAAGGCCACTATGTCTTTGGCTGCTTTTTGTTTGTTTGTTTTGCTTTGCTTTGCTTTTTCAGTTTCCTTCAAGGCCAGTAGAGAGAGGGTCCCAAGGCTTTATCTTCTTTCTTAGCTGTCTAAGTATAGAGGACCAGAGCTTACTACTTGTGTTCTGTAGGCAAGCCTTGCCATCATAATTCTATCTGTCTGTCTATCTATCTATCTATCTATCTATCTATCTATCTATCTATCTATCTATCTATCTGTCTGTCTGTCTGTCTGACGGTCTGTCTGTCTGTCCGTCCATCCGTCCGTCCATCCATCCATCTATCCTTCTATCTATCTATCTATCTATCTATCTATCTATCTATCTATCTATCTATCTACCTACCTACCTATCATCTATCATCTGTCTATCTATTATCTATCAATCTATCATCTATCTATCTGTCTGTCTATCTCTGTGTGTACACATGCTGCTATCTGTATTTCCCCTGTGCATAAGCACTTGTATGTATCCCAACTACTTTGCCTTCCAGTGAGGGAGTTAGGTGAGGCTTACCTTCACTACCAATTATATTCAGTCCAGGATGGAGGGATCTGAGGTCACCATTCAGAGATCAAAATGAATTCCATGACAGCATAGATCACAGAGGCCTGCCTTCTGTCAGTCTTGGGATGCATGCCCAACCATTTATAAAGCCTTTCCCTCTTATTTTCATCTCATTTTGCTCAAAACTGTTAGGACACAAGCCTGGAAGGAAAGGGGTTTAAGTTTTAGGTCTCAACTCGACCAACTGGGCATGGACTACAACTCCAAAATGTGACATGGCTTCTTGGAAAGCGAATGACATGGAAAGTAACATCTTTTGAACTGTCTAGTACTCAAAATAGCCACAACCCTTTATTTGGCAATGTTCAGGCCATAGAACAATGGCGCTCATTTCTGAGAACCATATTAAAAGCAGTTGACAGAGTGTCGTGATCAGGACAGTGAGTGAAGGGACAGGGTCACCAGAGAGGTGGTAGAGGAAACTAAGGTTCTGTAACCTATGCAGCTGTGGGTGGAATGGAGACATACGGAGAGCCTCAGGCATTTGAAAGTCATGAGCAATGAGTGTGGACCAAGCAGGTTCTGCTCAAGGAAAGAGAACTCAACCTGGGCACCGGCCAGGAAAGAAAGCAGGTTCTAACCAAGGAGGAATAATTGCTATCACAGTGCCGAGGGGCTGAGACTTTTCCATTAGAGTTGCTGGGGAGAGGCTTGGGGAACATTTGTTAGGACTGATGCAAAGGAGTGTGACTGGGGCAAACTGAACTAGTGACCTGTGGATCCTTCCTCACTAAGACCCCATAGTCCCGGATCTGGCTAGCACCGTGGTTAAGTGGATGGGACTCTTCTCTGTGAAGAGAGTCTGACTTCCTGTGGTTGAAAGTTAATGCTCATACATAACTCATCCTTCTCAACCTTCAGTGATGGAGAGGGTCATGTGTCTGAGTGCTTGACTGTGAGCAGCTAAGCAGTTCCTACCTGGAAATGAGAACAGATATAAGGTGTTGTTTCTGGGCCAAAGTCATTAGCTACAAGTGCTTGGTCTCCTGGCATACTCTTCATCAGCATGCAAGGAGGAGATGGCTTATGTCGAGGTGGGAAGGCCCAAAGAAGAAAGCTAAGACTAAATACAGAGGAAGGCAGCTGGGAACAAGTGTTCACATCTACAGCTGACCTAACAGAAGTCAAACAAAATCTCCTTTTGACAAACCACTGAGGTTTGGGGGCGATTTGTTATTGTTATTGTCATCTGATTTTCCAACAGAGGGTGCACATGCTTCCTGTTGGACTAGGGAGGGTGGAGACAGGTGGGTGACACAAAGCTCCCCCAGAACTGTCAATTTCATACAGCTGTGGAACACAGCATATGAGGCCCCT
Organism: Peromyscus maniculatus bairdii; assembly: GCF_049852395.1. Classification (NCBI taxonomy): domain Eukaryota; kingdom Metazoa; phylum Chordata; class Mammalia; order Rodentia; family Cricetidae; genus Peromyscus; species Peromyscus maniculatus. The sequence continues at coordinate 10,472,783 of NC_134860.1, forward strand.
CACTGTTCAAGGCCCTTGACGGGTTTGATCCCAAGTAGCTATGGATAGAGAGCTGAAATTCAGTCAGGCCACTACTTTAGAAAGATCAAAGACACCCGCTTTGTGAGAAACTCCCATACCTGGTGTCTGAGAGCAAAATCACATCTGGAGCTATGTCATCCCCTGATTTTACATTTATTTATTTATTCAGTAATGGTATGGGGGTCTGCACATAAGAATGTGGATGCATGTCCAGGCATGTGCGTGGAAGACAGAGGACAACTGGCAGGAGTAAGTTCTCTCCTTCTAACACATGGGATCCTGGGATTAAACTCAGGTAGTCAGGCTTAGCAGTAAACACCTTTACCTGTTGGGCCAACTTGTTGATCCTTCTGATTTAAAGAAACCCGTTCCTTCCAACGAATTCAGAAGAGCTTTATTTCCTGGTTGTAGAAGCTGAGGTCCTGAACACCATGTTTTTCCATGATGCCCTAGCATAGGGCAGTACACTGTGAACATATTTCTTCAAAAGGGAGTTGAGCAGCACCCCCCACCCACCCAGTGTCAACAGCCCAGGCTGGAAGGGGACAGCAGGGCTCCTCACAGAAGCTCGGTTTACAGTAAGGCTCCCCTTGGGCCCCAAGACAGCTTTGATCAGTGTGAAACTTCCACAAACACAGAGGGAGAAGAGGGCTAGGTTTTTAAACTGATCCACACACGTGAGAAAGGAGGGCTCCACGGTCTTCACCAAAACCAAAAGCCTCCTTAGCTCTCCTACCTCCCACAATGGTCAGTTCTCTCCGTAGGTCTAAGTAACTATATGTTTGTTTTCTTTTTATTACATTTCATCACATAATGAAAATTTGGTGATAAACGTCACTTGAGGTTTTCAAATCCAAAATCGTTTGCTTCCTATTTCCTGTGTAGCCTTGGGCAAGTTACCCAGCCACTCTGTGCTTCCCTTTCCCTAACATTTCATCAGTTTGGTATATCTCAAACTGCTGTCTCAGCAGCCAAAATAATTCATAATGGAAGCAAAGAAAAATGAGAGTACAACTTACCAAAATTTGGGGAACACAGCTAAGGTAGTTCTAGGGGGAAACCTTACAGCCATGAGTGCTTATTTTTAAAAACTCAGAAATATCTCCAATGACACTTTCCTTTATATGTGAAAACTAGCTTTAAAATTGTGCCCGTGAGTATGTGTGTGTGTGTGTGTGTGTGTGTGTGTGTGTGTGTGTGTGTGTGTGTGAAGGCCATAAAACTAGAAAAGAGGTCATGAGAAAGGATCTTGGCCAGAGAGAGAAAAGGAAAAAGGGATAACAGAGCATGTATAATGAGAGAGCAGAAGCTGGGACTGAGGCAAGGAAGGAACCAGGGGAAGGGGGAAGGGACACGGGAACACATTGGTCGAGGGTAACACTGACAACAAAGGATGATGTATATCCATGGGAATGACATTACTTTATATGCTAACCTAAGAGCTGCTTTAACAAAAAAAAAAATATATGAAATAAAAGAGGGAAAAAATCAACTCAAAAAGAAAAACATACAAGTGTCCAAAAACCAAGTCATGCCGTTAAAGAAATGTGCAGTATCTTATCAATGGGACGACAATTTTGGGTGTCAACTGGCAGACGTTCTAGAGGAACAGTGGCTGATGCTAAGCTGTGAGCGAACACAAGCAGTTCCGAGGAGCATGAGAGTGAGTCCAAGCTCCCCCCTCTGAAGGGCACTGTGCCGACCGCATCGTGTGTACACGGCCACTCTGCTCCTGAGTGTTGTGTCAGGAGTCGAGTGGGCACATGTAATGTGTGCTATTTATGGTAGATAGGGAGGTGATGTGTGCTTTGGAGCAAAGAACCAAGCCTCTAGGGAGAGCTGCATCCTGCAGCATCAATCCTATGGGTTTCAATAGCTTCACAGCTATGATTCATTAGGCTCCAGTCTCACAGGATCCCAGATGGGTGAATCTGTGTCCTACAATTGCAAATACCCATGTTCAAGTGTTCAGAACAGAACATAGTCATTGCCATAGTCACCATCACAGACTTCTAAAACTTGTTTCTTTTGTAGAAGGGCTGGAGAGACGGCTCAGCAGTTCAAAGCACTCACTGCTCTTCCAGAGGTCCTGAGTTCAATTCCCAGCACCCACATGGTGACTCATGGCCATCTGTAACTCTGGTTCCAGGAGATCTAACACCATTTTCTGGCCTCTGAAGGCACCTACACACATATACATACAAGCAGACAAACACATAAAAACAAAATTGAATAATTTTTTTTTATCGACTAACCTTTAGAATTGTTAGACATTTTCTGTGCATTCAGGATACTATTAATCAGAAAAAAAAAGAACACAGCTCTTTCCATGTTGGTGGTGAAGGCAGGCAAAAAGAACATCTTCCACCTGCAGCCTTGATCACGCAGAAAGCAGAGTAAAGAGGGCATGCTTGGTTGGAGCAGAGCGGCTCCTGTGCAGGCTACCAGGCTGGCTAGCTAACGGAGCATCCCACCAGTGTCAGATCAAAAGCTCCCATCTGAAGCCCCAGGCGGCACTCTGGAAGGCCTTCTCTCACAGTTAGCTGTGTTTGGGTAAATGATGCACTGTGGGCACCACTCATTCATTTACTGAGAGGTACTTTTTAAAAACTGGTTTATCTTGGAGTGGTCCTCAGGAAGCCACATAAGTTAAAGTGAGACATCCTCTTCAAAACTTTACCAGGGCTTTTATGACTAAAGTGAGCATTTGGTAGAACCGTTTTAGATTTCCCAGAAGAGAATTCTTGGTATAACAAAAAAAATCTTGGCCTTAAATATATTTTGCCTGTTGATGAAGTGAACCTCAATTTAATATATATATATATATATATACATTGTTTTTTTCTGAGCTGAGGATCGAACCCAGGGCCTTGTGCTTGCTAGGCAAGTGCTCTACCACTGAGCTAAATCCCCAACCCTTATATTTTTAATTCATTAATTTTTCAAAAAATCCTTTTACTTTGATTTTGTGTTATATAATATGCTGAGAGATAGAGACACAATGGTGTTAGACATTGAATTGTGTCCCCTCAAAATTTGTATGTTAAGATCTGCTATAGTTTAGATGTTGGATTTCTTCTCCAGAGGTCCATGTGCTAAGGTCTTGGCCCCCACAGTGGAGGGACTGGAACCTGAAGCTGAAAGGGACTGGCAGAAGATGTGTGGGCATTGTGATATGCCCTTAAAAGGCACCGTGAGACTCTCCTCTTCCCTCTCTCTGGACACAAGGTGAGTGATTCTCCCGGGCCACGCACATCCAGCGCATGGTATGCTGCCTAATCTCGGGCCCAAACAAAGCTGTCCAGTCATGGGCCAAAACTTCCCAAACTGTGAACCAAGACACACTTTCTTTTTATAAATAAACTACCTTATAATCTCAAGTATTTGTTATAATAATGGGAAATGGATTGACATCACATTTGATTCCACAATGCCTCAGAATGTGGCTAGTCACACTGGCTTCTGTCAAAATGTCCCTTTTCCTTCAGCAAAAGGCCAATGAGATGAACTGGGCCTTTGAAAGCAGTACTGTTCTGCCCACCTGAATCAGGCAGAGACTAGTCTGGGCGCCATCCTACATCCCCTATCTTTTTTACAATACTCTCAGCCACCTGTCTCAGCTTGTTGCTCCGTCCTTGTACTGTCCCGAGTCCGGCTTTTATGGCATTTCTTCTGTTCTTTGCTTTACACTTGTGTTGAATGGCTCTTCTACATTGGTTCTTGATGCTGTGTCAAAATGGTTCTCACTCATTTTCATCCTGTGTCTTCTCTCTCCTTTAGGAACAAGGCTGGACCCTCTGGTCCTAATGCTGGACCACCAAAGCAGCTAACATTCCCTGATGAGGACAGACCCAGACCAAGCCCATTTTTGGTCTTAGCTCCCGCAATAGGAAGATAAGGTCTATAGCCCTGATCAATGCCTGCTGAGCCTCTTAGATAAGCTCTGAAGTAGCTCTTCACCATGCTGGCCCTGGTCATAGTCTGCAAAACTCTGTTGGAGCCATTACAGCATTATAAAATTACTGTAGTGGGTCATAGTCACTACAAAAGCAGAAAATATTAGCAAAGATCAACTGATGTGACACATGGTAAATAATCTTTTAAACATTAATTTCCACCATCTTTATACAGGGTTTTCACATTGTTATAACTGTATCTCTACATTCACATGTTGAACCAAACACCTGGTGCCTTGAAAAATGACTGTATTTAAAAATGGAGACAATGGCCTGAAAGAGTTGATTAAATTGAAAAGGTACCATGAGGTGTAATAATTGACTTGAACTGTCAACTTGACTTACCTGAAGTGTGATAGAAAACCAGTCATAACACCATTAGCAAAGGGATTGCCAAAGATGATTGGCAGCCAGGTCAGGGAGCTGAGAGGGAAGGACCCTAAATGCCAATGGTACTAGCCCATGGTCTCTGGCCTGAACAATCAAACATGGAGAGGTGAGAGTGTCCCTGCTCATGCTCTTGACCCTTCTTCAGAAGGTGCATTTTATGTGCTGATACTGTGGGCACCTGATTCCTAATTCTGTGGATATCCCAGTCTTTAACTGGGACTGGAGCCATAACATGGATCTTTCTTATTTTGAGGTTTCTAGTTTCTTGAAGGAAGCAGCTACTGGTTTCCTGCATCTTCAGCCTGCAGATGTCTACTGTTGGTGAACATCCAGGCTGTGACTGAACAAGCCAATCAGATAAATCCTCTCTCATAATTGTATGTATTCCTTTGACTCTGGAGAACCCTGACTGATTCAGTTTGGTAGATCTTAGTCTAATATGACTATTGTCTTAATAAGAGAGAATAGGCCAAAAACACACAAGGGGGGAAGTGTAGCAGACTTTGGGGCTACCAGCCAGCTCCCAAAGAAAGACATAACATGGAGACTTATGAATTCTCAGCCTTAGCCTTTTTTTTTTTTTTTTGGTCCCATTAACTCTTATAACTTAATTTAACCTGTTTCTTTTCATCTACATTTTGCCTCAGTGATTTTTACCTTTCTTTCATTCTGTATGTCCTATTCCATATCTGGCTGGCTGGCAGCTACCTGGCTGGCCCTGAGTATCTTCCTCTCTTTCTCCCTCATTCTCTTCTCTCCCTTTCTGTCCCCCAGTCTAAGTTCCTCCTCCTACATCTTCTCTCTGTCCTCCAGCCCCACCTATCCCTCTTCTGCCTAGCTATTGGCTGTTCAGCTTTTAATTAGACCAATCAGGTGCCTTGGGCAGGCAAGGTAAAGTAGCAACACATCTTTACATAATTAAACAAATGCAGTATAAACAAATGTAACACACAGTTGTAGTGGGTCACCATTCCAGCTTTGATCTGGAAGTCCCAACCCCCATTGAGGCTTCGGTAACTGTCACACCTACAAGGTGGGGCCAAGGGAGGACCCTGAAGACCCGAGATCCAGATGCGCCAGCCCTCTTGGTTCCTGGACCCTGGACACTAGAGGTAGACCAAGCAGAGTTCTCCAGAGAACACCGCTGGACTACACCACACCTTTCCCAGACCCTATAAATTATCCCTTCACTTGTAAGTTACCCCACAAAATAAACCTCCCTTTTAACTACGTGGAGTGGCCTTAATAATTTCACCAATACACAGTTACATGGTTAAAGTGATATTCCACAACACAATCAAATGTAGCACAGTTTTAAATAGTTAAAGTAATATTCCACAGCAGGAAAGACCCTGAAAAGACATAGGAAGAAGACTATCTTCAGGCCAAAGAGTGAGGCCTTGGAAGAAATTAGCCCTGCTGTTATCTTACACTCAGATTCTTCATTTCTAAAGTTGAGAGAAAATAAATTTCTATTGTTTCAGAAACCCAGTTGGTGGCAGCCCCAGAAAACCCACACAGACATCCAATGCAGTTTTCATAGGGTAGACCTCAAGTGTGTTGGATAAGTCACTGGCTTAGAGCATCTCTAAGGACTTTTAAAGCTTAAATCTCATTAATGGTTGAAAGAAATCAATTCCTGTTCTTCATTTTGCAAGTGACACTCCCCGTGGGTCTACAAAACATATCAGCTTTCTCTATGAGCAGGTCCGATGCAGTACTCGCATGGGATGGGGGTCTGAGCAACATCAGACTTTGAAGCCTGTAACTATGGTTTTTGATCATCAGGAAGGCAGAACAACACAAGGTATCTGGGAGATGGCCTTAGGAGTCCACAAACCAGACAGAACATTGCCTCAAAAGGGACAGAGCTGGGCACTGACATGCCCTGGCTCTCTAACACCGAGTCCCTTGTGTGATGAGATACTGCAAGTATGACAGTAGGTGTTCCTGGATCTCTTTCCACTCTTTCCATCAGTCAGACCCTAAGACCATCCCAACATAATGAGGGCAAGTCCTGTTCCTGGCTGGGACAACAGCACACTCGTCACACCATGTGCCAAAGGTGAGTCTGTAAGTTTTATTCCCAGAGCACCATTTAGTGACGACCTCATCTTGGCAGGTCTGTTTCAAGTGGTTAACAGTCCCTCTCAGTCAGTATACAACCTCTGATGCCTGCTGGTAAAGACTCTTCTGTCTCCAAAAAAAATCTCCAAATGATGGTTAACTTGACCCTGGCATAATTCATCTTCGGCAAATAAGTGAAAAGGAGCTAACGCCAAGGCCCTGGCACATCCACAGAGCAGGCTTGGAATGAGGCATGGCCATGACCTCAGTCCTTGGCAAGAGTTACAGGCTAAAAGAGGGGCCAGAAAAGAGGAGGGAATATAAGACATAGGATGCCTGGCAAGGGTATTTCCTTTTGGCTGGGCCCAGGAGAGACTACAGCTCCTCCATCATTCAGTGTAGAATGTTGACTGTGTGTCACCTGAGCTGGCCACATTATCTTCTCTGAGTGTCACTGAGATCTCATTTTTCAAAGAACATCTTAAAAGCACAGGATCATCAGGTTACTCTCTCCAGGGTGTCTATCCTTAACTATGAGAATAACATCTCTCATGTCTCTCATCTCTCATTGGCTCAAGAGAAAGCAAAGGCCTTTGGGCAGAGTTCTACTTCAGGTATTACTTGAAGCTGATTTCTAAGATTAGAACCGCACTGTGTTTATTAATAAATAAGAAAGAATGCTGTGCTTCTCTGGGTATGGGCTCTTTTTCTGTGGCCCTTCTCTCATTTGCTCAGGGTATCTAAAGCATCTGAGCTTTGGGGGAGATGAAGGTTAATCTATGGTGAAATGAGAACAGTTTATTCAACATCTTCAGCATCCTACTGATCTTTATAACAACCCCAGTGCCATACTCAACAACTTAAGCTCCTGCTTTGCAGACAGAGAGACTCAGTCCTGAAGGACACCAAGCATATGAAGACTCCAGCAAAGCTTATCTGTTAGTCAGGGCTAATGCCCCTCATGTTTTCCATGTAGCAAAAGCTAGAAAGATGGAATCATGCCCAAAGGAGACAGAAAAGTGTGGAGAAGGGACTCCAAGCATGATTTTGAAGATACCAAGAAAACTTCATAGGCTTTCCCAAAGCAATGGGGGATAGTCTCTATGACAGGCCCCAAAGATGAGCCATGGGCAATCCCAGGTTCATAAATACCAGAACTGTAGTGAGTTCTGACCTTTGAAGGATGAGTCTGTTTAGATTTTGGAGTCGTTGGTCCACTAGGGAGGCCAGTCATATGCTGAAAAACTCAGGGCTTAAGATGAGGTGTGATCTAATGACTTACTAGCTGGATCACCATGTCTGTGGACCTCTCAGATGCTTCCTCATTCAGAAAATGAAAATAACACCTTGTATTTCCTACTGCATTTGAGGGGATTCGCCCTATGTTAGGCAACTCCTCTTCATCACCCTACCCATGAAGAAGGCATGTGTGTGCCAGGCTGTTTCCTCCCTCCCAGCAGTCAGAGGTGTTGAAGCCACATGGAAAATGTAGATTTCACCACAGAGCTTTCCTTGTTTGAATGAACTGAATCTTTATTTTTCTTTTACAAGCAAAGAGCTTTTCATTAATTTGTGCCAGACCATATAATATATTCCGCAGTGTTCTTGTTTCATTTCATTTTCTGAATTTCCAAGAAAGCTTCACAATTTGGTGTGGTGAAGGGTCTCGTGGAAAGAAGAAAAGTGAGAAGTAGTTTCTTTTCAGCTAAACTTTAGTTTAAGGGTTTCATAAGGAATAAGTACAACTGGATGTGTGTGGGGTTTTCCTTAAAGGTCTACATCTAGACTCTTTCTAGACAATGTGAGGTTGGCAAGAGCTCCACTCAGAAGTTCAGTGATATAATAAACACTTATTTATTTTATTGTGGATCATTAATCACCAGTTACAGCCTTAGATGGTAGGGAGAGAAATGAACAGTCACCGTAACTCCCTAGAAATGTGAAGCAGCAAAGCCAAGCTCATGCATTTGGAATATTATTCTGGGGCAAGAGAGAAGAATCCTACAGACCTGGTTGATTAGAAAGGAAGGAGCAAGATCAGAAGGAAGCCGTGAGATCATGCTAGGAGGGTGAGGGCCACTGAGAGCCTCAGCTGCCCAACCCAACACGGGCTTCACAAAGCTATTTCAGTATAATGGAGTGATGGAACACATGCAGGGCAAATCCTCCCCAGACTAGCTGGGGGTAGGGCAATAAGCCGTGTTTCCCTGTAGCTTTGTGACCTAGATTAAGTGACTACCCACACCTCTGAGAATGTTTCCTCACCCACAAAGTAGGGCTTGTAGAATAGTCCTTACTTTGGGGAAGGTGTTTCAAGAAATGACACTTGCTGGGTGACTGGCCATCCATAAGTGTCACTGTGACTATAAAATGGAGGACAGGGGTGCAGATTGGGAGCTGTTGATCAAAAATGCAAAATTTAAATTAGATGGGAGAGATACATTAAAGAGGTTGACAATGTCTAGTGTGATGACAATATTTACACGATGCATTCTCGAAGTTTTAAGGGAGGGTTCCAAGGCAGAAAGAACGGGTTTTGCAATAGTCTCTTTTGCCTAATGGGCGGTGACACATGAAGACAGGTTGCTTCCTCCTCAGACATTCTTTGGACAAGTGGTTCTCAATTCCAGTTCCACATTCAAATCAGAGAAGGTTTAAAATGTGCTAAGCCTCCCAGCCTCACGGCTGGCATTTTTCCAGAATCCCATGTGTGACTTCAGTGTGCAGCAGGGTTCAAGATGCCTGAGTTAGGAGCTTCTAAAGCTGTTGCTCAGAGTTACTCAAATGAGGGGAGGCCAGAGCTACCAAAGGAGTCCAAGGGAGCTGGATCTGAGGCCCCAGTGTGGTCTCCCCGAGCCACCCAGCAGTGAGCTTCTGCTGCTTCTTTCCATGGGTTCTGATGACTCCTGGATGTGGACGGCAGCCTGGTGACCCCAAGGCCCTGCTCCTGTATTGCTTCCCACCATACCCAGTTTCCGGTGATTCCTTTTGCTCTGACACTGAGGACCCCCCATTATAGATCCTCCCTGAGGCCACTGGGCCTGCAGCTCCCCGCACCCCTGACCCAGAATGCTGTTAGCATGGGAGATAATCACTCCCTCCACATGCTCATCACTCGGCCCGAGGCCAGCCCTGGACAGAGACTCCCATATACAGGCAGGAAGCGAGGCTAATGACGTCTTCTTCTTCATCTCTCCGTGAGCAGGTTCCCCACTCTGCTACCGAGACTGCAAGGTCTCTTTCCTGAATGGCGCACTTGTCACTCCAGAGCCACCTCTCTGGCTATTTGGTGTCCTTCTCGGGCAGAGAAACTGTCACTGTCAGATGGAGATACCTACTCATATCAGTGTGGGCTGGGGGGAGGGGGGTTCCATGAGTGTTGCTAAGGATCAGATTCACAGAAGTGAAGGAACATGTCTGTCGGTTCCAGCTACTGTATAAACATAGACAGACTAGCCCAGGTAGTCTAGAGGACAGCCATTTATTTCTTACAGTTCTGGAAGCTGAGCAGTCAGAGGTAGAGCTACTGGATTGAACTATAATGACAGCTCTGAACTGGTTAGTGTTTGTCAACTAGAGTCACCTGGGAAGAGGAAACATCAGCTGAGAAATTGCTTCCATCTGACTGGCTTATGGGCATCTTTGGGGCATTTTCTGGATTGATAATTGATGTCAGAGGGATCAGCCCACTGTTGGCAGTACCACCCCTGGACAGGTGGCCCCGAGTTGTATAGGAAAACAAACTGAACCATCCAGTAAACACTGCTCCTCCAGGGTCTCCGCTTCAGTTCTGGCCTCTGGGTTCCTGCCTTGGCTTTCCTTGATGATGGATGAGAACCTGTGAGCTACATAAATCCATCTTTCATCAAGTTGGCTTTGGTCAGTGTTTGTCATAGCAACAGAAGCCAAGGTATGACAGACAGACTCTCATCCCAATTAGCAGACAACTGCCTTGTCACTGGGTCCTAACACGGCAGAGAGAAGTCTAAGTTTCTCCTAAGGACATCAATTTCATCCAAAGTTCTATCCTCATGAACTCAAGGAACACTGAGTACCTCCCAAACCCCTTCCCCACAAGTCTCCATCACAGGCCTTGGGGCTTCAACAAATACATTCACTGTGGAGCTTGGGGACATTGTGGAAGAAGAGCAATGGGGAGACCCAAGTGACTCAGGAGAGTGGTGACATGTTTGGGCTGATGAAAGGGGTGTGGCAACAGCGTTTTGCTGTCAAATCTGTCATCCAGGCTCACAGAGGCAGGCATGTAATTGCCATGAAGGTTGAAGATGAATTCGGGATTGCCTGGTAGGACCTCTTCGTGCGCGTGCCCCTGAGTTATGTGAGGACAGAAGAGCATACTTTCATTGGAGGAAGTGAGGGCCAGTGAGTGACTTTATCAGGTTCCTTACCAATGGCTTCCTGGATGGTCCAGCACTTACTGACCTGTCTCCGTGCCCCCAGTCAGAGGTCATTTCATGAGTGCTGGTAAGTACTGTGCCAGGTACTTCATGAGGAGCAAGGCATACTGGATTCTGTCTTAGCAGAGTTCACAGCACTGGGGATCAGGTAGACAGCAATCATGCAGAACACGGAGAGGAAGTATGCAAGCCCGGGGGACTGCCCGGCACCTTCCCCCTGGGGTTCCTTGATGAGGCCATGAAAGAAGTACAGGAATAAAGTGAGCGAGAATCCCTCCCCAACTCATGACTGCCTCAGGCCCAGCTGGTCCCACTCTATAGAAGACAAGGACCAGACAGGTACCAGCTGGAGTCTGCCTCTCCCTAAACTGGCCGGGTAGAATATAGAAGCTGGTGCGGAGGGTTTCTTTCGGCCCTACTTGACGCAGCAGTGAGGATGGCAAGGTTATTTCACATATCCACGTGATAGAACGGTTTTCAACCTCACATCATTGCCTTCAAGCAGGAAAACTCGGAGGCTGAGTGTTCTTGGGTCTGTCTGAGTTACAGAAGAGACAGGCTCAAAGCAGTTAAGGGTCTCCACACCGTATGAATCTTCTGTCATTTTACCTACGATCTGAGTCCTACAGCCTAGGCAGGAGCCCTCTCAAGGTCTAAGTATTCTCTTGATTAAATGCCCCCTTTCTCAGCCTCCCCAAGACCCTCTCTACCAACCTTGGCTTCCTCCCGGTTCTGGCTTGGCCTCTTGCTTTTTGCCCTAGGCCCGGCTGACTGGCTTTGTTCCCTATGATTCTGATTTTCCATCTTTACTGTGGAATTGGAGCCAGTACTGAGGATCACGCACAGGAGCTGAGAAGCGGAGCCCCTGGGTAGCGTGGAACAGGCCTGAGAACTACTTTGCTGGCTTTGCAGGCTCTATAGGCCATCACTGAGAACTCTATTCCAGATCATTTGGCCCTAGGGAAACAGTAGTCAGAAGCGAGCTGATGGCCAGAGCCCCAGCTTTGTGTAGAACCTGCAAGCTGCTCTGGCCTTCCACTGTTGAAACAAAGGGGATCTTGTTTTGCCCAAAGGTATTTATCGCATTCAGACGTGTGTGTGTGTGTGTGTGTGTGTGTGTGTGTGTGTGTGTGTGTAAACATACATGTAATGAGCTACATGACCACAGAAGAAGATTGTAGATGGTTTATTATTCCCTGTCCAAGTTGATAATCTACTGTCTTGACCATATCAGAATGTCTTGGCAACTATAAGGCTCAACATAGGTAAGGGTCCTCAGTAACTCTGGCCAGAGATCTATGAATGAGACAGCCAGTCTGGAAGCCATGATTCCAAATACCGACAATGACAGTGTCACACTTTAGTGTCACACACTGGTGCCTATATGTGGTCTTTGTCCTGACACCCTGGGAGCACTGAAGAGAAACCCACCCGTGAGAAACTGAACAATGCCAATGCTAGAGAAAGGTCTTGTCTGTAGAACAAGGCCCTGTCTTCCAGAGGGCCAAGCGGGGGAGACAGAGCAGAGTTTTCAAGCCGAGGAGCCAGCTCTGTTTTGACCTTGGCGTGGCATGAGAAGAAAATGGACACCATACAAAGAGAATGAGCCTTGAAACATGACTTTCCTCCCCTGAAAGGCAGCCCAGGAAATGATGCCCCTTGCTGCCAGCATAAACATTTATTTGTAGCCTTGGCCTTGGGCCACCAGTAATAAAACATAAAACACCCAGAGTCCCAAATCAACAGGCAGAGAGAGCCAGGGACTGTGGTGGGTTCCAGTCTGGCCTGAGGATTCTGTGGACACTGATTCCTTTTCCTTTTCCAGATCTCTCCCATGTGTCTCTGAGGGGACGTTTGTGCATAGGACAAGCAGGATCAGGGCATTTCAGATCTCTACATGAGGAGAGGGGGACTAAGCTATTGGACAAGTAGCATAATCCCAGGCATTCCCCCAAATCACTGGGTGTTTCAGGAAATTGAGCAGCCATCGGTAGGCAACTTCTATTCCATGAGTTCTGTGCTTAGAATTACAGTTTGGAAATGTGGGAAGAGCAAAAAGTATCAAAGCCACTGAAGGGGTGACAGTTGCTTTCCTGCTCCAATCAATGGAAGTGGCCCCAGTATTTACGGAGTGATCTTCGTGTGGCTTGTTGTGCTTGTTCAAGTCATCTATTTCTGTGCAATAAGCTGCTCCAAATGTAGAGATTTAAAATATGTATCTTTCTCTTCCATGTTTACGTTAATTGACAGGGCTCAGCTGAGTGGTTCTCTCTAATGTACTATAGGTACATGTCTCCATGGCTGGATGCATCCCTACTTTTACCTGGGCTAGACTTCCAAGATGGCCTTTTCACCTTCATACCTAGTGCCAGACTGAGATGGTAGGGAGGACTTGGGCTAGCTGGAGCTACTCTCAACCTATGGCTCCACAGGGCTTCTTCACCACATGGTTGCTTCAAGAGAGTTGGCCGACTTCTTAGCAGCTGCCAAGCTTGGTGTGGATTAGATGCAGGTGTGAGTAATGGGAAGCATGGCTTCCTGGGAGCCATCTCTGGAGACCAACTACTGCAAGTAGAAAAAGAGGACCATGGTCGAGGGGAATTTGTAGACACTTGTTTCTTCCTGCATTTGTCATGGAAACAAGAAAAAAAATGGCTAGTAAGATTCAGTGGACACACCACCTCTGACTGGCAGGCTAGAACTCCTGGAGCCCTGAATGTCCTGGTCGGATACCCCAGTGCCTGGGTCAGCAGCCATCATGCTGTTCTGATTTATCGTTCTAACGTTTTTCTTACTTGTTTCCATACAACCTACTCTTCTGTTGTCATAGCAACTCCCCAGGACTGATCCTCGGCTCTGTCTTCTGTGTCCCCTCCACTTCCACTGCTGTCGCTGCCTCTCTTTGCTCCGGACATGGACTCTGTGCCTCTCAGAACAACCCTCGCCAGATGCTCTTTTCTTCGCAGCCTTCTGCAGTAGATACGAAATGTCACATGCAAGTTGGAGGCCCAGGAGGAAGACAATGCGTCTACCCTCATGAAGTCAAAAGTCTTTCATGGGGGTCTCTCTCTTTGGTCCCTAAGCACCATGAAGTGTTGTATTGAGATTTTGGCTATTATATGTAAATACAGTTTATTTAACACAAAATTCACCCTTCTGAAGTAGACAGCGCAGGGGTTCTTAGTGTGCTCTTTTTCTCCTCCCAAATTCCTAGTTTTGGGGAACAGTTCTCACGCCTCTCCCTCCAGCCTCACTTCACTTTCTGTTCATGAACTGATGTCAACTAATTCATGCACTGACCAGGCCTGAGGACTTCCAGTCGCAGGAAACATTGATTTCTTTTCTAACTGGAACATGCTTCCCGTTCCTTTATGTCAAGTCATGGCGGTCCTTTAAACTGGAATCTTGAGTAGATGTGTAATTACTTAGAAGAACAAAGCAGAAGTCCAGGAAACGATATCACAGGCATGAGCCTCTGCCGACTCTATCTCTTGAAACCCTCTGGAAACATTAGGAGAAAGAAAAATAGAAAAATGAAAACCACATGTGACGAAACTAGAAAACAGACTCACACCTTTGAGCCTCGGGAAGTGATGCAAGGCTCACAGCCGCAGATGGGGAAGGGACATCTTTCCCTTCAGACTGACAAGGCTGGGACCCAGAAGGTGCTTAGTGCCATGTGACATGTGGTGAGCAGAGAGCATGCAGAAATACACAGACTTTTATAAACTCTTTTAGAAATGTGGCACCGTGGCATATACCAAGAAGGAAAATGTGCGGTAAAACTTCCAGAACAGCAGAAGGGAAGGACATAACATCAGGCAGATAAAGAGTTAGACGTAGATCATCAAGTCTATGTATACATAAGGATGTTAAGGGCTTGTGCTAAGTCTGGAGAAGCTCCTGACCAGATACAGGTAGATGTCAGGGAAGAGCACTGATGAACAGTCTTTGACAGGCAACTGAGAAAGGAAGGGCAGACTTCTGTAATGGGTAGCTGTTCCAGCTTTGACCTTGAAACACTGCTCCTAGAGTGACAGCAGGTAACTGTCATAACCACACCTGCCTATGACCTGCCCCAGGGTGTGACTGAGAGGGAGCCCCTTAAGACTCCAGGTGCATACATGCTGACCCCTTCTGGATACCTCGCGGTCATGGAAGGTGGATAACAGACCAAGCCAGAATTCTCTGCTAGATGGTACCTCATCTCTCCTGGTTCCTGTAACCAACCCCTATTAGCTGTAAGTTACCCCAGAAATAAACCTCTCTTGATTACCAGATAAATTACATGGAATTGCCTCATTAATTACAGTTATAGACTTGCTTCACCTTTAAGTAATGACTAAGAAGAGCCCAGTGTCATTTCTATGTGAAGACATTAACAGGAGAAAACAAAAAGCAGGAAAAGATGACTCAAAGGAAGAATGAGGAAGACACAGCTGGAGCATTGTGTCACCCAAAGAAATGAAGGCTCCCCTATCCATGATATCAGTAAAAGTAAACATCACATCTATGAAATAAGGGCTTAAAGCAAAGATCTGAAGGCTTGAAGAAGAAAATATAAGATAGCCAAGACAAACTTTAAAACATAAATTTGGGGCGGGGGTTGGTTAGGGGGAATAACTCAGTGGCAAAGCCTGTGCTTAACATGCTCAAGGCCCTGGGTTCAACTCCCAGCACTACCAAAGCCCCCAAATAAAAATAAAGTGAACCGATGACTACCAGTTACACCACATTAGCCTGGTGTGGTAGTGAAGACCTAGAATCCCAGTACTTGAGATGGAGGCAGGAATATCAGGGATGCAGGGTCATCCTTGGCTACACAGTGAGTTTAAGGCCAATACAGGATACAAGTGACTGTCTCCAAAAAGGAAAAAAAAAAGACTGGGTGCTATTGAATATGTAGGCAATAAAATGGACAGAATTGATAAAAAATGAAGCAAATAGAATGAAAAAATAAAGATTTAGTGCTGTCGAGGTAGCTCAGCAGATAAAGGCATGTGTGATCCCCAGGGACACTCAGTTGGAAAGAAAGAACTGACTTGTACAAGTTGCCCTCTGACTTTCACATATATGCCGTGGACACACACATGCTTGCTCTCATGCACATACACAAATACGTTCTCTCTCTCTCTCTCTCTCTCTCTCTCTCTCTCTCTCTCACACACACACACACACACACACACACACACACACACACACACACGAGAGAGAGAGAGGGAGAGAGAGAGAGAGAGAGAGAGAGAGAGAGAGAGAGAATAAAATAAAAAATAAAGATCTAAAATGGGTTGGAATAAGCAAGATTTGAAAGAGAAAAATGGATTTTTCTGAAGACAAGCATAGGAGAAACAAAATTAAAAAGCAAGTTTTAGGAGGAGAAACAGCCCTGAATTAAAGGGAGCCACTACATTTGCCTGAAGTGTTATGACCCAGTAAACCTTTGTCACACAATAAATTGAGGGACATGGTAACAGGGACAGAAGAATTAAAATGTTAGTGAGGAGCTGATTGGTCATCCAGATCCTAACAATCAGTTCAATTCCAAGAGGAGAAAACACCTTTATACTAACGGTAACCTGACGATCAGTAGCTACAGAATCGTTTAAAGTCAGAAGGCATCAGAGTAACCTCAGAGAAAAGCCCGAGTTACTGCTTTATTAAACCCAGGGAGCTATCATTGAAAAATAAACAATAGTTCCACTAAGAGTCAATTTTATTACATTCCAGACTCTAGAGATCTTTGTGTATATTACATCATTTAATTACCTTAGTAATTCCCTGAGATGGGTGCCTCACAGGTCCTACATCTGAGGTTCCCAAGATTTAGGGAGATAAGAAACTTCCTTAAACCCACAGACCTGGAAATAATAGAACTCAGTTTTAAAAAACAGAAACAAAACAGTAGTCTGGTGCTAGCTCTTTCTCTCCTAAGCATTGTTCCATGTTTTCAGTCTTGTAAGAAGCAGGCACCCAGCTGTGAAGCATGTACCAAAAGATACCGAACTCAGTGCAAGGACTGAATGGCACACCACAGAAAAAAGGAGCAGCTTTGCACATGACGTTCATTTAGTATCGGATGAGCACATAGTGCTCACAATAGGCAGAATTGTCCTCTGGTGAGGTGCATCAGCTGTAGGCCATGGCTAAGGTAGTCCAGTGAATGCCTGTTGGTATTCATGACTGTATGCAAATCTCTACTTCTTGAGTATGAGGTGAACCAAGAAAATAAAGGAAGAAATATAAGAGGATGGCATTTCTAAAACTTGGTTACAGAAAGATTATGATTTCTATCCTGTTCATTTGCTTGTGATTTTGTTCACTGGGAGCTCTGAAGAAAGCAAGCTGCCATGTTATAAGTTGTCCTATTGAGAGGTCCCAATGGCAACAAACTGCCAGTCACAGTTAGAATGAGTTTAGAACAGGTTATTGTCCAGGAGAATCTCCTCGGGCATCATGAGGACAGGCTGGTGAGGCTTCTTGAGTCATAAACATTCTTCTAGACCCTGGTGGAATTCCTGGGTCACATGAATGGTAAGAAGCCCTCGAGTTTGGGAGGCAATCTGTTATATAATGGTATAGAAGATTCAAGCATCATTATGTCTAACATCAGTAGCATGAAAAGGCCCTTTCAGACCCGCTGTTCTGCCAAGGCCAGCCTGGTCTCAGAGAGGGACCTGTCAGACTGTGTACTTGTGTGCACAAACTTGTGTTCACATGCATATGTGCACAGAAATGTGTGTGAGAGAGAAGATGAAATCATCATTTATCTCCATTAACCTACAACCTCAACCAGAGTAATATTGCACATACATTCTCCTGATGGAGAGTATGTGTTTGTGTATGTATGTGAGAGGTGAGTATCAGTATTTGACCAAGGTAAGAAAGATAGGAACTGTAATAATTGAGTCATGGCTTCCACATAGCTACTGAAAATATAATTAGACTTTACCAAAAACTGAAATAAAATAAAAAATAAAAAAACAACTTTTATAAAACAATACTACATAGACAATTAGAAAATAGCAAAAATAAAAAGGACAATTATAGTCGTTGATAGTATAACAATTGTAACAGTTCAATTAAATTTCATTACCTTTTTCAGGGTAGCCTCTGATTTTTTTGCACAGTTGCCTCCAGGGAACACAGCTTTTATCTTGCACATCACATTTAATGCTTTTGTATCATTGGCAGTTTTATCTCTTCATAAATTTCATTTTTACTGTCTGATCACATCCCATTGTATGCATGTCTAGCTTCTGGGTTGTTTCTATGAGGTAGGAGAAGGAGTCAGGCTTAGTTTCTGCTTGGAACTCTTAGGCCCCTACATGCACCTACACATTTTTCTACAAAGCCTTCTAGTGGGGTAGTCTTTTGGAAGAGAGTTGGCCATGTGTTTGTTTAAAAATTAATTTAAAATAAATAGTAAATAATAAAATAACATGAGACTAATTAATGCTAATGAATTTTGTTTTGGAGTGAAGAATAAAGAAAAGAACGTTCTAAGAAATAACAGCTCTTCGGATCAAAAGTGACTCAGATTGTCCTGCCCCGGTATATTGGCCAGTTGTACTTATATCCAGAGAAAAAGAAATGGCACACAGAAACAGTTGGATTGGTACGGCTGTTTTTTGTTTACATGGCAAATATTTCCCTTGTTTGGCAGCTCAGTTCAGTCTCTGGCTGGAGGCTCGGCTGCTGTGATTGGCTTAAACACAGTTGCTTGATTAGAAAAGTTTGCTCATGTTAAGCTACAATTTACTTGCATAGGGAGATTGTTTGCAGTTCCTTATGTACAGGGGGTTGTTGGGCCAAACTTTATCTGTGGAGACAGGTTTAGGCCAGGACTAACTGTGAGACACTTGCTTGCCTTCCCACACCCAGGGCAGGAAGGACAGTTGATTAGACACTGCTCAGCCTTGAGAGAAACAACTCACAAGGCTTGTAGGATTTGTTCTCTGATAGCTGATGAAAGTTTGCCTGTCCCCTAGTGCCCATGTCCATGCTTTGTAAGGAAGGAAACGATTGATTCTTGCCGAGGTTTATGGATCTGCTGCCTCTACCTCCATCCAAGTTTTGTTTCGATCGGTAGTCTGGGCCAGTTCTCTGAGTATGCTGTCGAAGCAAAGCGACTCCTACAATAAGATCTGTCTATCCTCCACTAAATTACCTTCCCTGGGGTGGGAAGGCCTGGGCATTGCATCCCAGGGGATCTCCCAGGCCTGCACAGCTCAGACCTTTCTCCTTCACTCAGTGTTGAGACCGTCTAGGTTTCAGCCCAGTCCTCTGACCAGGCTGACTTTGGACTTTGTTTCCTTTCTGGCTCCTTGACTTCCGGACTCTGACTCTAGAATGACGCCCACAGTTAGCTCTGGACATCACCTCAAACCTTTCATATGCTGACAAAGTCAATTTTTCTGGACTTGGGCAAGGGGAAATCTCTAATCTGGTCTCCAGAGCCTCCTAGGACATGGCTTCTCAGAGCGGATCCACTGGGGACTCCTGCCTGCCTCAGCAGGGTCCCAGGAACAGAGGAGATCGCCTTTATCAGTGAATTAAAGGTTTCATTTAGTCCCTGCCTGAAGGCGTGTGCAGAGGGACATTTTCTTGGGCAAAATTAATTATTGCGTCAGAAGTAAAAACACACTCTCATGTTAGTCTTGGGGAGAGTGCAGGCGTCGGCAAGGCTTCTTGTGAATTTCATTGCCAGTAATGATATTTTCCACAATCCTGAAACTTTGGGGTTATTTTCATTCTTTTTATCTTTCTCATCTAAATGGTGAAGGAACCTATCAAGGGCAAATTTTGCTATCAATTTTTTACAAACTCAAGGAGTTGTATGATATTTTGAAAAGTCCTTGAGAAGCCACACCATCCCAACAAATCCTGAGTGCTAAAAACTTTGGCCCAGATTTCCAAAGAAACAACTTCCCTGGCCTCCTAGAACAAGCAGGCTTATGGCTTAGACACGCCCTTTCTGGATCTAGCAGCTCACTTTGGAAGCGCGTCCACACTCTACAGCTTGCTGCCCCTGTCCCTCCTGTCCCAGATTTCCCAATCCAGGCTTCATGCAGAAGTCACCCAAGAAAATGCAAGGATGCTAAAGCCCCCATCACACCCAGACCAGTTAAATCAGACAAATTCCTGGGAGGGGCCAAAATCTGGTTTATAATGCTCTCAACCCAGGTGATGATGGTGTAATGTCAGAACTTAGACCCAAGACTTTATTTCTGCTGATCCATCAAATGACACTTGCATAGGACTGTACAGGTCCTTTGGTTGTTGTTCCCACACCTGCTTGACTATCAGAATCTCCTTGAAAGATTAAATAACCAGTCAGTGTCTGGATCCCACCTTCATAGGTCCTGACTAAATTGATCTGGGACTCCCTAAGGTTGTGTCCAGTGCTGAGGGTTGCTGATCTCAGTCAATCCTTCATGAGCTTTTTTTGCTGAAGGAGCTCAAAGAAACAAAGAGTGATAAGCAGTATTTGCATATGCAAACACAGCACTTTGCAAGAGCTTAACAGATTTCTGAGTTCAGCTCACAGGCTAGCCCCGGCTCCTACATTCCATGGCTTCTCCCTGTAGGTCTTCAGTGTCTGATGTGGTAGTTCCTCCTGATTTGGGGGGCAGTATGAATGTCAAAGCTGCACATCTGGTTCTGGGGCTGGGGGAGGGGAGGATGCTATGGGAAGGTGACCTGCTCTTCAGGAGGTAGAACCTCCTGTGTGGTTATTAGATCATTGGTGCATGCACATGAAAGAGATTATGGGGCCTCTGGACCTTGACCCACCCACTCCACCCCTACTTTCTGGATCATGAGTATAGGCCGTTTTTTTCTGCCACATACTCCTGTGATAATGTTGCTAACCTTGCTGGAGGTACAAAGCAATGTGAAACAGGAAGCCACTGGTAAACAAGGATGGTTCAAATGGAAAGAGCTTAAAGAAAAACAAGAATGACATGTATAAAGGAAACATAGATGAAAACAGCAACTTGTAACCTGTAAATCGTATACTATCTAGGTGAGGTCAATGGCTCTAAATTGGGATTTGTGTTCAAAGAAAAACAACTACAACTGTAAACATCACATGGTCTCATCTTTTAATCCACACACCTGTGTGGCAAACAACTGAAGTATTCCTTGTCAAGCAGTCCTGATTAAAAAAACAAAAATGAAAACAAAAATCAAACAACAACAATAAATAAATAAATAAATAAATAAACAAACAAACAAACAAGCTGTATGACCTTGTAACACATCTCCCAGAGTCAATACAAAACTCACTTAAGAAGCTTACACTCCTTGAGTGTATATTTTCACTCTGCAACAAAAATTTCTTCTGACTCCATACTTTGTCTAGTCACTGAATCTTTCTCTGATGGTGACAAGAATTTGGAAACACTGGCTAGAGGTCCCTGTCTGGTCTATCTATCTTAGAGACCTCCCCAGCCTTCACTCCAAGCAACAGTGAGAAATGCTCAAAACAAGGTTTCAATAAAGTATGGCCTGGTGTAAAAGAAGTTTAGAAGGATAAGCAGTCTTACAACAGGCTAAATGATGGTGTGGATTCTACATCCTGTGGCCTTAGAGGGTGTGGAAAAGAATGGTTCTCAGACCTGGACATCTTCCAGAGTCCTGGACAGTCCTCCTCTTGAGAATGGGCCATACTAGGACATTTTGGATGGCATACTATGGTAGATGCAACAGTCTAAGACTTCTAATGCTGGGTTGAAAGAAGCCTTACAGCTTCTACCTGGATCTCACTGACAACTTGCCCATGGGATGCTCCCCCACCCACCTGCCGGAAGCCCAGCCAAATGAAGAGGCCACGACTCCATAGGCATTGACAGCCCCAGCAGAGTGTCGTCCCAAAGACCAGCAGCAACAGCTGGCCAGGTCCTGCCTGGCTGGATTCTCACACACTCCTGCCCATTTTCAGGGTGGCCGTTGGCTGCAACTTCATGGCAGCCCAAACAAGAACCACAGCAGAGCCAACCAGGGCTAAACGGATAGAAATGTTAAAGTGTTCCTTCATGTGCTCAATTTGGTATGACATGAAGTGGAGGTACTTCATAGACCTCCAGGCAGCTGTGCCTTTGGTCTTCCTGCCTAAGACCCAGAGTTCAGACAATTTTCAATTGTGGCTTCCTCTCATTTTGTCTCTTAGTTTTATTCCCCCAACTTTCTATGCTGTCCCTGTGTTGTGGGATATTTGTACACTGTGTGAAGGTGTATTGCTGTGATTGGTGTAATAAAGAGCTGAACGGCCAATAGCTAGACAGGAAATAATAGGCGGGACTTCTGGGCAGAGAGGATTCTGGGAAGAAGAAAGGCAGATTCACCAGTGAGAGGCAGAGGAAGCAGGATGTGCTGTGTGGAGATGAGGTAACGAGCCACATGTCAGAATGTAGATTAAAAAATATGAGCTAATTTAAGTTATGAGTTAGCTGGAAACAAGCCTAAGCTAAAAGTCAAGCTTTCATAATTAATTATAAGACTCCATGTCATTATTTGCAGGCTGGCGGTCCCAGTGAGAAAGTACAACTACATGTGGTGCTCCAACACGACAGTGGCCACCTGGGCCTCTCCAAAAGCACTCATAACAGTCAGCTGCCACTCACAGGGACTCTGGAAAGTGGGCTCAGCAACCTCCCAGAGCTGTGGTGGGTAAATGCAGCTCCAGGCTGGTATCTGCTAGCATGAAGCTAGGCTCTCATGGAACCTAGGGGGATGAAGCCAGCCATTCCAAGGCTATATAGTTTAAAATTTGCCTCCCAGGGGTTGGGGATTTAGCTCAGTGGTAGAGTGCTTGCCTAGCAAGCACAGGCCCTGGGTTCGGTCCTCAGCTCCGGAAAAAAAAAAAAAAAAAAAAGACGAAAAAATAAATTTAGGGGACTGGACCTGCCTGGACTGAGTCTATCAGGTCGATCCCAGTCCTCGGGGGAGACCTTGATCTGGAGGCGGTGGGAATGGGGGGTGGGCTGGGGGGAGGGGGAGGGGGGCAGGAAGGGAGAGAACAAGGGAATCTGTGGCTATTATGTAGAACTGAATAGTATTGTAAAATAAATAAATAAAATAAAATTTGCCTCCCAGTGGAGGCAAGAAGTCAGGTCTAGACAAAACAAAACAAAAAACAACAACCAAAAAAAAAAAAAAAAACCACCCAAAAACAAAAACAAAACTCTAAACAGATATACTATGCTTGAAAATGTGCTTAGGTACTGAAGGAAAAAAAAATGGTATAGACAGTCATTAAATAAATAGTTTAAAAAATAATAATTTTTTAAAAGAAAGAATAAAGTATTTAAATTATTTCTTTAAAGAAAGAATAAAGTAATAAAAACAATAAGCCACATAAGGATGAAAAATACACAGGGTGCCTGGATTCTGTATGTTGCTTTCTTAACTTTAATTTTTTTGAATGCTGATGAGCAAAAGGCAAACACTGCTGAGAGACATTGGATTGAGGAAAAATTGCTAAATTGGACCAACCTATATATTTTAAGAATGTCTTAACTTCAAAATGGAAGCCAGGAAATGTGCTGGGGGTGAGGTTACACCTTTGTTTCCACAGGAAACTAAAAGCTATGGATTCCTTCAAAAATAATGAAGATTAGATTTCCAGGGGAGACCTCCTGAAAATCTTAGCTACAGATATGAAGGAAGAAACCAAGAAAAAGTACTAGACAGACGATGTATATGTTGATCCCTCTACATAGAAACAGGTCTGAGACTGGATGAGACATGATAACTTTGTTGGCTACAGAGTCCTCATGACTTACATGCCATCCTTTCATATAGCATGGATAGAGGTTTGGTTATATAGTCCTAACAGTCTTATAGAGTTAACAAATGCCTTTTATCTGCTCAAACATAGATAAAAACAAAAATCATCTTTAACTGACTTGTGCACATCACACATTCCATACTTCTGTTAATGTAGATATATATGTTATCATTAAAAGTTTGCATTTTTTTTTAAAAAAAAGGACCAGACACCAATAAAGACAAATAACCCAGGTGGTCCAGCCTCTCAGAATGCCTCTGTTGCAGTTCACTCAAAACTCTTAATCCAGAACCGCTTCAAAGCTGCTAGTTATGATAGTCCAGCCTCATAGACTACCCCAGCCAGGACTTCAGATAGGCTCTGCCCTTTCCCATCACACAGATACTAAACAAAAAATAATACAGTTAGCTCTTCCAGGACTTGATCATTGTCCCAATGTTTTCAGGGTCCACTAAAGATGTCGTTAACCCCAAAAAGCAGGAAGCAATCTAGAGAACATGACACCCAAATTCCCAAGAGAGGGTGGGTGGTTTTAGTCATTCAATGGATTATGATGTTTATCATCAATTAGGGTAGTTGGCCAAGTTGTTGTTAGTCATGGTCAGTGAGAAAGCTGAGCAATGAAGATTAGATTCAGGGAGCTCTTTCTGAGGGGAAAAGGGGGCATATATTATAGAAATGATAGGGAAAAGGATAGGTTATGGAATCTACTTTTAAACTAAAAAGCAACTACTAGTCTTAAGCATTGGTATGGATTTTTGTATACTGATACAAATTTAAGATTATTTTTGTCATACTGTACATATGTTTCTATTCTTGTTTAAGGTATTGTACCTATGCAGCTCATGTAACAATTTAATGCAAATTTCTAGTCCTTGAAAGCTATCATTATAAACTATTTAGGACAATTAAGAAAAGCAGGTTGGAGATCACTTCCTAAATATAATACCAGTAGCACAGACACTGAGAGCAACAATCAACAAATGGGACCTTGTGAAACTGAGAAGCTTTTGTAGGGCAAAGGACATGATCAGTAAGACAAAACAGCAGCCTACAGAATGGGAAAAGGTCTTCACTAACTCCACATCTGACAGAGGGCTGATCTCCAAAGTATATAAAGAACTCAAGAAACTAGACATCAAAATACTGAACAACCCAATTAAAAAATGGGATACAGAGCTAAACAGAGAATTCTCAAAAGAAGAATCTCAAATGGCTAAAAGACATTTAAGGAAATGTTCAACAACCTTAATCATCAAAGAAATGCAAATCAAAACAACTCTGAGATACCTTACACCTGTCAGAATGGCTATGATCAAAACCACTAATGACAGTCTATGTTGGAGAGGATGCAGAGCAAGGGGAACACTCCTCCACTGTTGGTGGGAGTGTAAACTTGGACAACCACTGTAGAAATCAGTATGGCGCCTTCTCAAAAAATTGGGAATCGATTTACCTCAAGACCCAGCCATACCACTCGTAAGCATATACCCAAGGAATGCTCAATCATACCACAGAGACACATGCTCAATTATGTTCATAGCATCATTATTCATAGTTACCAGAACCTGGAAACAACCTATATGCCCATCAACTGAAGAATGGATTAAGAAAATGTGGTACATATACACAATGGAGTACTACTCAGCAGAGAAAAACAATGACATCATGAAATTTGCAGACAAATGGATGGAACTAGAAAATATCATCTTGAGTGAAGTAACACAGATTCAGAAGGACAAACATGGTGGGTACTCACTCATAAGTGGATACTATATATAAAGCAAAGGCCAATCAGACTGCAACCCACAGATCCAGGGAGACTACCTAGCAGGGGGAACCCTAGGATGACTGTGGCTTACAATAAGTTTTTGTTTTGCCCAATCACTGGTCAAGCTTTAGTGAAACATTTCACTATTAGGATAAGAATTTTTACTGTATCAAACTGATGAAAGAATACACTTGCTGTACTTTCAGGAGGAGAGGCTAAAATCTTTTTAGATTATGGATTAGCCTATAGAAAAATGTCTGCTGTAAATCAAACAGTGAAGGGGAAGATGAATACAAATCTCACTTACACAACTTTAGTAAAACATAACTCTCTGAACAGATGAAGATAGGTTTCTTCTGTATCACAGAATCTAATCAATATTCATATATATAATTTAGCTATTATTTGGCTTAAAAGGGCTTATTGGGAAATGTTATCATTTTTACTATTTTCTACAGAGAAAATATTTTCCAGTTTCAAACAACCCTGGACTTTTAAATTATAAACTGTTTTTATGTTCAAGATATCTGTGTATTATTTCTCCTGCAGTTGTACATAAAATGTTTTTACATTAAAAAAGGACAAGTACAATAGAATTGTATTACATTTAATATATAGAATATACAAATTCATAGAGACAGAAAGATTAGACATTATCTCAAGATGGAGAAGAAAGGAATACAGAACAATGATTTCCTAAGTACAGAATTTCTGTTTTGTAAGATGGAAAAGCCCCACAAACGGACAGTAGTATCAGGACATAATATCATGTAATGAATCAATACAATTAATGTAATTAATGAATATCATAAATACAGTTATTGAATGAATACTGCAAATGTAAACAATGAATACCACAAATGTAATTAATATCATGAGTGTAATTAGTGAATATCATGAGTATAATTAATATCTTGAATGTAATTCATGCTACTGAATTGTGAACTTAAAAGTGGTTACAATTGCAAATATTATGTTCATTTAAAAAAAATTAAGGTGGAATGTAATCACCATACATTATATGTGTGTATGAAACTGAAGACAGCCATGTTCTAAAATAAAACAAAAAACAACAAAAAAAACAAACAAAAAAGAAATGCAGGTTGGTAGTTAGTCATCTATAACAAACTTGGAGTCACATTAGTTTTGTTTTCAAGGTCAAACATATTTTAGATAAACAAATGGTCTTCAAACACTTCAGAGACCAACAGAATATGACATTTAAGGTGTTTTAATAACATATTTTCGTGACAGTGAGACATATCTGCTTCTGACAGCACCAATTTACTTCAAAAAAAGATGATGAGCATTGAAGAACTTTCATATGGAGTTTGATTTCTTTATAGCAAAAGCTAGCCATTTGGACAAGAAACTGCTCTTGCCTCAACTGCTGACAGTATGCTGTCCAAATTGGGCAAGCAAGACACAAAAGAGGGCAACTGCCAAACTTTGCCAAAAAAGGATAGGACGGTTCTTCAAAATTCCTGCTTCATAGAAAAGTCTGTCATATATTCTAGGCCTGTAGGCCAAAGATGGACGATACACAGAAGTAAGATAAAGGTAAAAGCCCAGAGCAAAACGTAGATGGTATGATTTAAGTGAAGAAAGGCTGGCTAGAAACAAGCCAAGCTAAGGCTATCATTTATAATTAAGAATACATCTGTGTGTATAATTTATTTGGGAGCTGGGTGGAGGGCCCCCCAAAAGAGAAAAACAACCAACAACACTTGGGAAGACAATTTCTCTCACTGTTAGCATCCCCTAGAGGGATGAGTCCTCATAAGCTTCCCCACTCCCATGTTAGCATGTCCATCAATGTCCTTCTTGTACAGGTATTGTTTAGGCAACTGTAGCCAGAAGTTTTCCCATGTCTGCAGCCACTTGGTCCCAAATAAACACACAGAGGCTTATATTAATCAAACTGTTTGGTCTAGGTTCAGACTTATTTCTAACTACTTTTTTATCTTAAATTTCTATCAATCTATCAATCTATGTATAGCCACATGTCTTCATGGCTTTACCTGTGTTCCATTACATCTTGTTCCTCCGGCTACCCACAGCATCTCCCCCAATTCTGCTTTTATTCTTCCTGTCTCTTTGTTTGGATTTCCTGCCTGTCTATAACCTAGCTTCTTTATTTATTAACCAATGGTAGCAACACATATTTACAGCATACAGAAAGACCATCCCATAGCAGGTAACCATGCTGATAAGACTTTACAGATGTAGCCTCTCTGACATTTCTAGGAGAGACAATCTCACAGCAAACTTGTTGTTTCTCTGGCTCTTACATTCTTTTTATCCCCTGTTCTGCAATGATCCCTGAGCCTTGGGTGCAGGAATTGTATTGTAAATGTGTTAGTTGGTACCGGGTACCACACTAATCTCTTATTCTCTGCATTTTAATTGGTTGTGGTTTTCTGTAATGGTCTCCATCCATTGCAAAGAGAAGTTTCTTTGATAAGGGATGAGAGCTACATGTATCTGTGGATATAAGGACAACTATTTAAAAATGTGGTTAGGAATTATGCTGGTTTAGGAAAGTGGCAGCTGTAGTTTACCTCCAAAATCCACAACTTCACCAGGCCCAGGTATTTGCTAGTTTTTAGCACCAGGTATGATTTTCCTCTTGCTGAGTAGGCCTTAGATCCAACTAGAGAGCAATTGGCTACTGCCAAGGCGTGCATGCCACAGTTGCACACTAAAGATTATTGGGACATACTGGTCATTGTTATGGTTCATAGGTATCTGTGATGGCTGTTCTTGGTTGCTGACTTGACTATATTTTAAATAAACCAAAACCCAAGTGACTGGATGCACCTGTGAGGAATTTTTTTCTTAATTAATTTATTTGAAGTGGGAAGACACAATTTTAATGCTTGTCTTCTGAGGTGGGAAGAGTCACCTTTAATCTGGACCTCACTTGCTGGTAGCAGCCTATATAGAGGACATGGAAAAAGGAAGCTTACTTTCTTTGAGTGTTTGCCCTCACTCTTGATCACAGTTCTGTTCCTACCCTGGCATTAGAGCCTACTTCTTCAGGATTCTGGGGTACACTGAAGACTGTCTGAGACATTGAGCCTCGTGCACTGAACTGAATTCTTGGACTTTCCATTTGTAGACAGGCCTTTTTGGACTGTTAGATCATAGCCTGTAAGACACTCTAATAAATTTAATAAACTCTATCAATTCTGTTTCTCTAGAGAACCCTGACTAATACAACATCATTGCAAGGTAGAAATAGTGTTTGCTTCTCTCCCTTGGGAGCTTGCATGAAGCTTTCTGGTATCATGAAAGTTAGTCTTCATGGGGGAGGCTTTCAGGTCATATCCAGGTCAGGAACCTCTGGGCCCCATGTCTGAAATGCATGATGTCTTCAATAATAGGGTCTTAACTTGCACCTCTGGGAGGCACTCAAGGGCAACAGCAATAGACTGTAATGTTTTGGGAGTCTCTTGGACAACCCTGACAATGAACTGAAAAGGGGGCTTTTCATGCCTGGTGATGGGGTTTGTATTATAGCATCCTATGGTTCTTGAGGGGATCATTGACAGCCCAGGTGGGAAATTTTCATTTAAATTACATATGTATGTATATGCACATGTTTGTGTGTATGTATACATATGTATATTTGTATATGTACACACAGACTTAGAGTTATTATATATAATTTAGGTAGGTAGAAAATAATACGATGCCTTGTGACTTTTTCAAATATCTTTACTGTTATCTACCCATCTCCCTCCTCCTTTGTTTGTACCTATCTGTCTATCTGTCTATCTGTCTCTCTGTCTCTACTTTAAGCAGCCCCACTTCCCTTCAAATCACTTGTACCCTATTATTCTCCTTTCTCTTGCTCCCATGTGGCTCCTTTTGCTTTCCTGATATCTGCAGTTACTCCAGGTTACACACTCAAATCTGAGGACTTAGAGCTAGAAACCAAAGATGAGAGAGAGTATGTAATGTGTGTTCTGGGTCTGAGTTACCTCACTTAATATGATCTTCATATTTCTGATTTCATCCATCTTCCTGAAAACTCCATCTTATTTTCTTTACAACTGAATAGTGTATATGTGTCACCTTTTCATTACGCATTTGTCACTGGAAGGATATTTGGGCCGCTCCCACCTCCTGACTATTGTGAATTAAGCAATAATGGACATGGCTAAGCAAATATCTATGGAGTAAAATGTTGAGTCCCTATGGGCATATGCAAGGAGTGGCATTGCTGGGTCGTATAGTAGGTTTTATTTTTAGCTTTTTCATATTCTCTACACTGATTTACAGAGTGACTGGACCAGTTGGTAAATCATCAGTAAATGAGTGTTCCTTTACCTTCCAAATACTCTCAAGCACTTGTTTTGTTGAACTTTGCCATCTTACTAGAGTCAGAAGGAATCTCAAAATTGTTTTGATTTTTATTTCCCTAATTGCTAGAGATGATGAACTTTTTTGAGGAATTACTTTGACATTTTTATTTCTTCTTTTGAGAACTCTCTGTTCAGATCCATTCTTGAATGTGCTGTTAGTTTTTAAGTTTGTTATATATTCTGAATGTTAGTCCTCTGTAAGATATATAGCTGGCAAGGATTCTCTCCCGTTCTATGACCTTCCTCTTTACTTGATTGTCCCGTAGCTGTGAAGAAGCTGTTTAGTTTTATGAAGTCCCTTTTGTCTACTGTTGGCCTCAATCTCTGAACAGATGGGATCCTATTCATAAGGTCTTTTCCTCCACACACATCCTGTACGCCACAGCTTAGGTTTTCTTCTCACAGTATCAGGATTTCAGGTTTACCGTGTAGGTCTTGGCTCTATTTGAAGTTAGGCAATCAGGAACAACACAGGGCTGTCCACTGTCCATACTCCTTCTCATCACTGTGCTAGAAGCGCTGTCTGAAGCCATATAGCAAGAGAAGAAAATTCAAGGGATACAAATAGGAAAAGAAGAAATAGAATGTTTTCTATCTGTACATAACGTGATATGTATATATAAGAGATCTATACTATATATAAGAGATACTATATATAAGAGATCTCAAAATTTCTACCAGAATTTCTTCTAGAAATTATCAACAATTTCATCAGTGTAGCAGGACACAGAATTGACTTGCAAAAACAAGATCCTTTTGTATACCAACAGCAAACATCTAGAGAAAGAGATCATGGACATACTCCCATTTACAATAGCCTCTAAGAAAATAAAATATCTAGGGATAAACCTAGCCAGGGAAGTGAAGGACCTCCACAGTGAACAACCGAAATCTCTAGAGAAAGAGATAGAATAGTACTAGAAAGTAGAAAGACTTCCCATGCTCACATATTGGCAGAATTGCTGTTGTCAAAATGACTACTATACGAAATGGCATTTATAGATTCAATGCAATCCCAATCAAAATCCCCACCTCATTCTTCACAGAAATAGGGAAAAAAACTATCCTAAAATGCATATGGAACCATGAAAGACACTGGGTAGCCAAAACAATCTCGAGCAAAAGGGAACAATGCTGGAGGGATTACCATTCCAGACTTCAAGACATATTACAGAACCATAGTAATAAAAACAATATGGTACTGGCACAAAAACTGGCATGCAGACCAATGGAACAAAATCAAAGACCCAAATATGATTATGCATAAGTATAGTCATGTAATATTCACAAAGATATCAAAAACAGATACTGGAGAAAAGACAGCATCTTCCAAAAAAAAAGGTGCTAGGAAAACTGTCCACATGCACAAGAATGAAATTAGACTGTATCTATCACCTTGCACAATAACTCCAAATGGATCAAAGGCCTAAATCTGTGGCTTTCTCAGCTTTGACCTTCAGTGGCCCGCCTGTGGAGAATGGTCTTAATGACATTCAGAGGAAGCAATGGGGGCCGACTAGGCTTCCTGGCTCCCACATCTGTGAAAGGGCCACCGATCTGAGGGCAGATCTGAGGGCTAATTAAGCATGATAGGTGAGACTGTTCCTCTCACACTTCCCAGGCAGAGGTGGCTCCGGCATGAAAGGTGAGCTGCTTGTTGAAGGGAGGTGGGTGGTCTCCAGTAGGCTTTCAGATTAACCTAAGACCTGGATATTACAACACAAAGGGATTTGAAACGCTTGACACCAATCAAGATAAGTACAAGTCAGGGGTGAGGTCCCCTTTGATTTATAACCCTCCAGGGACAGGAGAGAAGAGGAAAGAGAAAATTCTTCCTGACTCTACAAGAGTCCCCAGGGACAGGGGCTTGAGGCAGGAAAGAGACCAAGATCCCCCCACGTACATTTTTTGGAAGAAGTTCTCAAAGCTTTTGCCTTGCTGAGCAATCACATTATCATCTCTGGGAACAGCAGGGAGGCCCTGGCTAGCAAGCTGCTTTCTTTAACTTCTTACAAGACCCTCACTAGCTTTGGACTATTTAGCTCTTCTCTCAGAAGCAAGGAGCCCACAGTCTCCCAGGTTCCCCAGGTCAGGCCATAAAAGTTTTCAAGCAAGAATTTTGCTGGAAGTTTCAGACAAAATAAGAAACTTAAGCATTGGGGCTTTGGGGAACTCGGACTATAACAGTGCTTTCAGGGTCCCATTGGGAGCTAGAAACAGGAGTTTCATTGACAGACACAGGCAGCGCTGATTGGAGGATGCAGCTAAAGCCACTTAGACGAGTCTCCTGCTCTAGACCTACACTATCGAGAGTGTTATGTGCAGGATGTGTGCATCTTAACATAAGGGGGAAGCCTGAGCACAATCTGGAAATTCTGGCTCTGAACATCATGGTGCGTGCATTATGAGATGGTGGGCTTATGAGTCTCTTCCATAAACATAGAGACCCAGAGGAAAGACAGTCTTCCCACCAGCAAGCAAAGAATCGATGAAATGAAAGCTGGAAGCTTCCCAAGAACTTAGAGGCCACTGAGTGGGGTTGGGGTGTCCTTCCACACTCCCAGAAGTGATGAGATAGAGCAGTGGGAAGAAGTTAACTTGGGGACCTCCCCCCAGGCAAATGGCCTCATAGAATCCCAGTTTTCACCTCTAAAATAACCAGTGATGGTTTGCATTTCACAGGAGCAGTGTGGGTTTTAATTTTAAGCATACTGATGAAAAGGTCTAGTCTGAGAGTCACAAGTAACCCCTCTGTAAGGGGAAAAAACGGGAACAGTGGGTCATCAGGTAGGAAGTACTTGCTGTATAGAAGAAACACAGGAATTTTTCCCCTCCCTCCTTATACTGTTGTTCTAAGAATGGGAGACGGAGAATTCAAAGAAAGGATCTTAAATATTTTTAAAATATGTTTCTCAGCCATTTTGTATTTCATCTTTTGAGAACTCTCCAATTCCATGCCATGTTTCTAAATTGGGTTATTTTCTTGATCTTTCTCTCTTTCTTTTTTAATTTTTTAGATATTAACCCTCTATCAGATGTACAGCTGGTCAAGATCTCCTGTTCTGTGGTTTGACTCTTCATTCAAACGATGGTGTCCTTCTCTGTGCATGTGGTCCCATTTGTCTTAATGCCTGTGTTATCAGGGTCCTGTTCAGAAAGTCCTGTCCTGTGCTTGTATGTTCAACCATATTCTCTACTTCCTCTTTTTTGTTTTGTTTTGTTTTATTTTTTGAGACAGAGTTTCTCTATGTAACAGCCTTGGCTGTCCTGGAACTTGTTTTGTAGACCAGGCTGGCCTTGAACTCAAAATCCACCTGCCTCTGCCTCCTGGGTGCTGGGATTAAAGGTGTATTCCACCACCACCGTGCTCTGATTTCTCTTCTATCAGACTCAGGGTGTCAGATCTTGCGTAGAGGTCCTTGCTCTATTTGTAATTGAGTTTTGTGCATGGTGAGAGGCAAGGATCTAGTCTCATTCTTCTACATGCAGCTGTCCAGTTTGACCAGCTGAAGACGCTGTTGTTTCTCCAGTGTGTATTTTTTGGCCTCTTTGAAAAACACTAAGATGTCATTCATAGGTGGGTAGACCTAGGTTCAGATGCTCAGTTCTAGTCTACTGACTTATATGTTTCATGCCAGCACCATGCTGTTTTTATTACAATAACTCTGTATAGTTTAAATCCCTGTAGCATTTCTTTTATTGTTCAGGATTGCATTAGCCATCCTGAGTTCCTTTATGTTTACATATATAATTTTAAGATTATTTTTTCAATTTCTGTGAAGAACAGCATTGGAATTTTGATAGGGATTGTGTTGAATCTGCAGGAGGCCAATCTTTGGACATCTTTCTGAAGGCTCCAGGATGCATCAAGGGACCATATAAATTTTCACAGTATCACTTTATCTCCTTGAACATACAAGCACAGGAAAAGACTTTCACAGCATCACTTTATCATCTCCCTATTCCAGACACCAGCTTCCACATGCCTGAGAGGCCATCTTTCTGCCAGTTTCAGCAAAGTGCAAGGCCAGAGTCCCCCCCTTCCCAACTCTGTGCAGGCCAGACTATCCTCTCGGCAATATATGGTCATTGTATAGAAGCCAAGTAGCTATTCTGAGAGATGGCGCCTATTAGATAAATCTGCTATTAGCCTACAATTGTTGCCAGAGAGGGACCTGAGATAATCAGCTTGTAAAGGGAAAGGGATTGTTTCGGCTCATGGCTTTGTTTCAGTCGATGCTGACTGGCCTTATTGTGACCCCTGTCACATGAGAAAATTTGATGCAACTCCAGGTATATATAGGTAAATAAAATAGGTATACTAATCAGACACTTACTGAGAAAACATAATAAAGAAGTATATTTTAAAATAATTACTTGGTATATGTGTAATTCTATCACTTATTAAAGATTTTGCATACTAGTGCAATAGATGTTTTTTCTGATTTTTCCATAAATCATTATATCTTGGCTGAACATTCAGTGCTGCAGGGTGCAGAGAATTTTCAGCGTCTTTTAAAGTGGTTCAATATTCTAATTGTATAATTGTCACTGAGAATGACACTTCACATAAACACATTGCATAAAATGACAGAAGTATGTTTAGGGTCATTCAGAAATGTTTGGAAATTCTGCCCTACTCACAAGCCATAATTCATGATTATTTAAAAATGAAACTTAGGCAAGAAATACAAACAGATTTTTTTTAGTCATCAGACACTGTACACTTTACAAACTGATTCTAAGGAACATGCTAAGGAACAATGGCAGGAGAATACAGTCTTTGTTTTTCATAATTAAGCCACGGTTTTTATTTGAGTGGAAAACTTTGTATGTACAGTAAAAACACTAGAGTCCATAACACACCACAGTGTTGGATCTGAGCCAGGGTGTTTGGAGAGCCTTCATTGGTGTTGCATGGGGTGACTTCATGTGCAGTGCACAGTGACTGTGGTATGTTGGAACACAGACTACGGAGCGCTCCTACAGTGCATCATGGGAAAGTGTTCCCAGCAACACCTCAGATTCATCACAGATTTTTTTTTTTTAACTAATTTTGGTCACTAAATGTTCCCCAACCTTTCATGTTGGTAAATTTTTCATAGACCCCTCCATTATGCAATCCACATGGGGCCACAGCCCACAATTCAAGAAGCTGGGCCCTGAAGCACAGAGAGATGAGGCTAGGCTAGACCCCCTCTGAGGGAACATAAAGTCTTGGAGGGCTTCTTGGGATACCAAAGACAGCTTGTTCCTCCAGGGAAGCCACAGCTGAGGCACGTGAGATGTTCCGGTCTCTGTGGACTTACAGGCCCCCAAGGACAGAGCTGAAGCATTTGATGCAGAGCTAGTCACACTCTGATGATCATTTGAAATGGAGCAACATGACCAAATGGCCTCTCTTTCCAGTCCAGCTGGCCTCCTCTATGGATTACTCCAGGGAAGCTTCTGGCCTCAGCCCACCGAGCGCCAGTTCTCTAGGCAGAGCTCTGATTAGTCAGTGCTCATGCGGGAACAGCCCACGAGGTCCAGTGTCTACCTCTCGGCTAGCTTAGAGCTCCTGGTAGAGCTCCAGGAGAACGCACATGACATCTGACCAGGATGTTGTCAGAGTAGGACGGTCCCTCTCAGACCCTTTGTCCTGACACGGGTCTCAGCACAGAACAAGGAAGAGAGAGGCACTCTCAGTCCCCCCTAAGAGGACTCTGGCAGAAGAGTAAAAAATCCTGCCATACAGATTAAGTCCTTTCCACCAGTGAAGGCTGGTCCTGGGTTGTTCTTCTGGTTCTTATGCATGCTCAGCAAAGCCACATGGCATCTCTAATCTGAATTTTTGAAATCCAAGAAATGCTCTAAAATTGGAAATTATTTCATCACCAACATGATGCTACAAGCAGACATTTTAATGCAATGAAACATTGGTTTGCCCACAAATATAATTGATATTATTATAAAAAACTACTTGCAGGATCTTTGCAGAAGATGGAATGACATGTGGATGACTTCCATGTTTAAATTTGACTCCCATCTTCAAGATAGCTCATTATGTATATGCAAATATTCCGCAATCCCAAGCACTCTTCACCCCAGTATTTTGGATAAGGGATATTCAACTTGGCCCAGTCCAAGGTCTGCAGCTCTTCAAGTTTTTAATCTGCTTCCGCAGTCTGAGTCTAAATTACAGAGGAGAGTTCTGATACCCAAGGGGTCCATGTGACTGTCAGGTCAGCAGACTCTGGTGGTTCTGCACTTGAGGGCAAAGGTGACTGAGGACCAGCATGTGGGATCTCGAAGAACGTTCTAGCTTAAGGATTGGTCTCCCTCTCTATCCCCAGCCCTGCCTGCATGAGGATGAGCCTGGGGAAAGTGTCCAGAGCCAGTAAATGACCTGAAGAAGCCAGCGAATCTGTATAGACTTGACTCTGTGTTTGAAGCTTGTGTCTATGTTGATATCCAGAGCATCTACTGATGAGTGACGGCTGGTCTTCATGACTCATAGCTGCGATTCAGACAGAGGACAGGCACATTTTTGTGCGTAATGAGTTTAAGTACTGCTCCCTGTCCCACACTGCTTTTTATTTGATTGCCATCACGATGCTACAAGCAGACATTTCCACACAATGAAAACCGCTACAAAACCATGTAACATCCGAGCCATGTTCTCACCTTTAGTGCGGAGATGATGGCAGTGCCGTGTGATTCAGTGGGACAGGCGTGTTGGCTCTCTAGCTCAAGTGCCCTGTGCCCAAGTTTACCATGCCAGTGCTGGCATCCAGGGTCTGCAGGAGGGGCCTCGACAGCTGGAGCACATGGCTAGTTCAGCACCACAGAGGGTGGTTGCCCCGGCAATCTGAGCAGCCCTTTGAAGCTGTTTCTTTGGCAGGAAGGAGGCAGGCTGCAGTCTAGACAATGTGGATACTTCATTGAAAACATATGCCCAAGACCAGAGTGTCCTTTCCTGTCCCCACCAGGCTCCCAGGCCTTTGTGAGAATCCCCCAGGGCAATGCAGGCCAGATGGGGCAAGGGGCACAAAGAGCTCTTGGTGGTGTGGTTAGAAGCTGCGTGGACTGCTGGCCTCAGTGCTAGGGAGTCCAGCCCTTGTTTGTCCTGATCCTGAAGTGCGGGGTTGTTTCCAACCACCAAAACAAGTTCCATCACTACATGGTGTCCCTCATAAAGTGAACGTAATAATATTGCTGACTTCATAAGGCCTAGGATGATAAGATAGTAAAAATAACTCAGTTAGTTGTTCAGAGTACAATCTTCTGTCACTAGCAAACCAACTTTGGTCATGGTCAATGGCATTGCCTCGCCTTACAACTCTCATCTTCATTCACTGAGGTTAGCTTAGAGAAAGCTAAGGCCGGCAGGCAGGGGAAAGCTAGGCCTGGACTCAGGGAAGCCTGGTGCTGGACCAGATGAATATGACCTGTGGTGCTGGGAGAAGACTTTCTGTAAATACTGTCATGTCACTGTCACAGGTCCCCAGAGTGTGGTCAGCAGTCAGAGTCAAAGCCTGGCGTTAAAAGCCAAGGTCCCTTTGCAAGGCTGAAGTAATGTCTTGACTCTGACCACACTCTCCAGGGTTTTGTCCCCAAAGTGAAGTCCTGCAGACCTCTCCACGGTGGAGTCGCTGACCTTGAAGGACAGTCAGAGAGAGGGCCAGAGTCAATACCTTTTGAGCTGGCTTAAACGATGCCCACCAGGGACGGTCCCGTAAGGATGACTATGACCGCACAGTCTAGGCCAGCTAGCTTTCTACAAGACTCTCCCATCCAGCCGTGCTGAAGAAAGTGTGGAGGGAGGGCTCTCCACCACGCTCCTCCCTAAGCCACTTTCCAGCCTGGGAGGCCTATGGCAGCAGTCCAGGCTCCTCACAACCAAAGTGGTGCTCTCCGTGTGCATAACTGACACACGTACAGGTGCAAACAGTCACACACACATGTACACAAGTACCACACATACACAGTGCACACACACATGTACACAAGTACTACATAGACACAGTGCACACACACATGTACACAAGTACTACACAGACACAGTGCACACACACATGTACACAAGTACTACACAGACACGGTGCACACACACACACGTACACAAGTACCACACAGACACAGTGCACACACACACGTACACAAGTACCACACAGACACAGTGCAAACACACACATGTACACAAGTGCTACACATACACAGTGCACACACATACACAAGTACTATACTGACACAGTGCACACACACGTACACAAGTACCACACACACACAGTGTACACACACATACACAAGTACCACACAGACACAGTGCACAAACACACACACATGTACACAAGTACTACACATACACGGTGCACACACATACACAAGTACTACACAGACACAGTGCACACACACGTACACAAGTACCACACACACACAGTGCACACACACACACACGTACACAAGTACTACACAGACACAGTGCACACACACACATACACAAGTACTACACAGACACAGTGCACACACACACACACGTACACAAGTACTACACAGACACAGTGCACACACACACATACACAAGTACTACACAGACACAGTGCACACACACAAGTACCACACAGACACAGTGCACACACACATATGCAAGTACCACACAGACACAGTGCACACATACATATACAAGTACCACACAGACACAGTGCACACACATGTACACAAGTACTACACAGACACGGTGCACACACATTTACACACGTACTACACAGACACAGTGCACATGCACACACACACACACACACACACACACACACACACACACACACACACACTTCTCCTAATACACACTTCTGAAGTTCTAAAGCTGAGTTTGCTTCCGTAAGAGTCATAGACCTGTGGTGAGCACAGGCCGCTGGCATCCCAGATTGGAAGATCCCCATCCTCCTCCCAGTTCCTCACCCTCCCTACGCCCCATGGAACTATGGTCCACAGTGTGATGACAGCTCTGTTTGGGCCTCGCCATCACCTGCCTGCTTTGGAGACTGACGTGGCTATTGGATTCGGTGATGCTCACCTGCATTGGCCCAGCTCACCATGTCGTCTCTACCACCAGTCACCCCACACCCTTTTCTTATTTCTTCAACAGGGATCAGCAATTATATGTTTGAAAGGAAGCAGTCCATGGGTACTTCCAGGCAGTCAGATCTTCCCCAAGTCCAGGCTGTGGAGCAGTACATTCTGTGTGCCATTGGAGTGCTGGTGTTGACTGAGCACAGAAACATCAGCTCATCCATCTGCCCACCCATGCACCCATCTCTCCATCCATTTCTGATAACTCCAGCATTCTCTGAGACCCTTTGGTGAGCCGAGGGGGACCATGCTTTAAGAATGTATTGGAACTAGCCAATTTGGGTTCTCTGAGGCATGGGTACGGAGGCAGAGTTAGGAGTACAAATCTCTCCTGACATGCCACCTGAAAAGATGAGGGCGGGACAGAGACAGGAACATCGCTCTGCCAGGTACAGAGTTCCTAGGAGCTCGGATCAACCATTAAGAGAGTTTGAACTGAGTAGCAGCAGCTACACCCAATCACTACCCTTCTCGGTCATTGGCCAGGGCTGTCCCAGAATGTGATTGGCTACGAGCGACCTTAAACCAGCTGTCCATTGACAGAACAAGGATGGTGTTTCTCAGTGCCCACCACATGGATCTTACTGCGGATGTGGCTTGGATATAGATTTGGAGCACAGTGAAGATTTGGGGGGTCCCAAGGCTAGAGGGTCAGAGCTAGAGGATACACAATGAGCAGGAGGCACCTGGGAGGGTGGGGAAAGGGCTCCTGGACAAAACTCGGTACATGTGTGTCAGAAGATGACCGTCTTAGAGCCACAACTGTGAAGACGTTGGAAACTTGGACCCTGGTCCCTTCCGAGAGTTGGGCAGGAGCTTCCCTGATCAGTCCCTGTTATTTCTGAAACCAGAGAATCCTGACGCGGTCCCAGCCTCACTTCTTCTCCATCCCTATCATCATTTGGAGCGTGGGACCCGGATATGCTGGCCCCACAGCGGGGCTCTTGTTTCTCGTAAACAGCCTTGTCTGGCCAGCCAGCCGCCGGAGGGTGCTCGTGGTGCCGGCTGAGCTGGTGATGGGTGACTTACCGGCCAACCCAAACCGCTCTTCAGGCGAAGCGGGAAGAGCTATTGTTTGGGATTTTTATTTTGTTTTCTTTTTTTAAACTTCAGGCACTGCCCAAAAGCCTGGGCTGGTTTTGTTTGCATAACCCATCAGAAGTCCATGTGCTCAGCTTCTGTGGGCCCAGGTCACAGACAAGGGGGACAGAACATTGGCCTGAGGGCCAGAGGTTGGACCCAGCCGTGCCCCAGCAACACCTTCAATGACGATAACCTGGCCTGGTGTAGGAATGGGCAACTCAAAGGAGAGCAAAGTCCCCAAAGCCTCATCTCCTTCCCCGGGGTGTTGTCCATCTGTTCCTAACTGTGAACGGGGCAGGTCAGCCTTGGGGTCTGTCCCCCTCTGGCACAGCCAGGCCTCTCCTTCTGCTTGCTTCCCCTAATTCAGACCCGGCAGTGGCTCACCAAGCGAGAATTCATTCTAAATTAGAATGCCTTTCATTGCTGAGCATAAGCTTTGAGTCCAGTAACTAAAAGTAAAGGACTCCATCCATCAAACTCTCCCTTTGAAGCTGGCTACTATTTTGAGGCAAAACCATCTGAAAACAACCAGGTTCCTTGACTCTCACTGCTTAAAGCCCTGGCAACCTTCCCTGCTGTGCGGCCATCTCAGATGAGACCTGCCAACACACAACTTAGGTTCAGAAACCTGGGGTGAGACGAGATCCTGGGATCTAACAAGCTCCTGAGTGATGCTCACACTGCTGGCCTGAAAGTCATACATTTGCAAGAGTAGAGGATCTCTCACCAGAGATCCTCTGCTGTCTGGAGGGTCCTCTGCTCAGGATACCAAAGGACACAGGGGAGCTACTGATAGAACCCCCATATGTTCCCAGACTGGCAACAACTCTACAAAAAACATAGTAGGTCACAACCCACACATCAGGACAGGGTCACGATGGGAAGGGATGCCAGCCTCCAGGCCCCCCCAGACGGCAGGAGACTGATTTGGGGAGGGACCGAGAGAGAAAGGATAGGCAAGAACAGAGCCAATGGAGACCCAACATCTAAGCCAAGAGAAAAAGGAGACCACAGAGGAAATAAAAGAACCATGTTGGGGGCTACAGGGAGAAGCTGAGAGGGTAGTGTGGCCACGTGGCCTAGAAAGATGTACTCTGCGTGTTCCAGTGTGCCAGATGAATTGTGACAGCCGAGGGTGGAAAGGGCTCTTTGGCTGTATTCAAACACAAGGTGCCGACTGAGGCTGCAGACACTAACTGGGAGGGTGGCCCAGAAGCCCGAGGGCAGATGAGGGCAGTGATCATGGCAGGTGAGGCAAATTTGAGATCTGTGTAAGAAGAAGAGGAAGATAGGCATTAGCACAAGGAAAGGGAAATGAAGAATATGACAGGAGCAAAATGGACCACCAAGAGCAAAGCCCAGAAGACAGCAGGAACGGATGTGGACGTAAAATAGCACGAATTCAGAGGAGAGGGTCTGGGGTTTCCTGAATGGCTGCAAGAGGGGAGGTGGGGGCCCAGCTAAGTGTGAATAAGAGGTCTGGGACTCTAATGGGACTGGTGGGCACACGCCAGTAGTCTGATTTTTCTCCAGCAGCACTAAACACCCACACATCTTCAATAAGAAGGAAATTGGCAGATCAGTCATTGGCTCTGGGGGGTAAAGAGGAGATGGCTGCGGTGCGGGCACAGGGTCTGAACGCTGTGATCATGAAGAGTGGGGACATAGCTCAGCAGGAGACCACTCACTTACCTAGTACACATGAGGCCCCACGTTCTATCCACAGTGCTGCCAAACAACAGCCAATCAGATAGCTAATGAGGTCTGAGATCCAGAGTGTGCAATGAATAGCTACAACTCAATAATAAACAGCAAACAGCCCAATTGAAAAAGGAGAAAATAGTTAAATAGACATTTCTGTAATGATGATATGCAAATGACCAATAAGCACATGAAAAGATGCAAGGCAGGTTCATCATTAAGGAAATACAGATCAAAACCACAAAGGGAGATGCTGTTTTATGTCCACTGGGTGGGTAGGATGGAGGCATTCAGTAGCAAGGGCTCTGAAGGCTGAGAGGTAAGAGCCCCACTCACTCCTGGTGGCTGTAAAACTGCCAATAATTTGGGAGTTCCTCAAAAACTTAAACATACCCAGTGATTCCACTCCTTGGTACATACTTAGGGAACCTCGTCCACACAAGATCTTTTTTTTTTAAAGTGTGCATTGGTGTTTTGCCTGCATGCATGTCTATATGAGGGTGTCGGGTACCCTGAAACTAGAGTTATAGACAATTGTGAGCTGCCATGCAGGGGCTGGGAACTGAACCTGGGTCCTCTGGAAGAACAGCCAGTGCTCTTAACTGCTGAGTCATTTCTCCAGTCCCCCAATAAGATCTTATAGATGAGTGTGGAGCAGCATTACTCGGAACAAAAGGTGGCTTCAACCCAGATAGCCATGAAGGGATGAGTGACTAGACAAGTGTTGGCTCCTCGGCACAGCAGAGTGGTCCTGAGATACAAGTGCTGGTGTTTGCTCCATTGTCTACGAGCTTTGTAAACTAGGTGCAAAATGCTAGCCTGCTGGTTAAAGTCAAAGCAGTCAGATGAGACATGGGTTGAATCTGTTTCCTTCCCTATGAGCATAGAGATAGAAAACAGATTTGAGAGCACCAGGAGATGACAAGCAAGAGGCTGAGAAGGCATGACTTGGGGCGTGTGGGAGTGTCAAAGGGGAGACAGAAAAGCTTACCAGCTAGGGAGCTGGTGGCTGCACATTCCGAGGGTGTTAAATGTCGCTCAGTTTTGCATTTTTAAATAGCACATTGTGTGTGTGCATTTCACCTCTGCTTTAAAAGTGGCATTTCCAGGCTATGTTTTAAAGGGTCTCAAGGACTTTTAAAGTCATTGTGGAGTCACTGTTCTCTCCAGCACCCAGGTTCCCGGAGATGAAGTGACCAGAAACAAGACAAGGCGTCTGCACAAACGAAACAGCAAAAGTGTTTTCAAGGACCAGTTGCTGCAGTGAGTGAAAGGAACCTTCAGGGCAAACAGCAGACAATAGCAGGTGGTAAAT
This sequence comes from Peromyscus maniculatus bairdii, assembly GCF_049852395.1. Classification (NCBI taxonomy): domain Eukaryota; kingdom Metazoa; phylum Chordata; class Mammalia; order Rodentia; family Cricetidae; genus Peromyscus; species Peromyscus maniculatus. The sequence goes on from NC_134860.1 coordinate 10,515,776, forward strand.
TCCCTGTCTTCAGCTTACTGACTCCCCGGGCATGAGTGAGACCAAGAACAAAGAACCAGGCCCCTTTCTGTGAACCCGCGAATGGACCTGAGCCTGAACGTTTTAGCAGCTGGTTCTGACTTGGGCATGGACATTCCCATCCCTGGCAGCGGCAGAGTTACAGCCGTTACACGGAGCTCTGCAGTGTGGGGTGAGAGCAGAGGCTGAGCTCTTCTCACCTCTTCTCACAGTCTAGGAGTGAAGTCCCGTTCCTCGCCCTCCCATGGTGTCACCAGCAACAAGAGAGTTGTTTTTTTTTTTTTTTTTTTCCAGTTAGTGTTCACATTTACAACATGGTAGAACAATATTTGGTCACAGAGCTGCTAGAAGTGGCCTGGATGCTATGCCCACTGCTAGGCACAGGGAGACTTGAAGTGTCTGTGGTCCCCAGCTCAGGGAGCCAGGCAGGCAGCAGCACCCCTGTTGCCCCATGCTGCACATGGATCCAGAAGCCTCTACCTTCTGAGACATCTGTAGAGCCGCAATTCGGCAGCCTTCACCCAGCTGCCTGAGCCTTCTGTCTTCACTCCATAAGGTGTCCCATCCCCAGATGGGCAGAAATCACACATAGTGAGTTCCCATGCAGGCTCTCAGCCTGGCAGCCTTCCAGGAGGAAAGCAGCAGGCACGCAATGCCCAAGAGCAGCCATGTAGGCTTTGAAGCTGGTGGGGCTTTGGAAGGGGCTGAGTGCAGAATGGAGGCAAAGATATATCCTAAAGGGTGGTCACAGCTCACATCTCTACCTGGCCAGGTCCTTGCTGTGGGACAGCAGACTGCAGACTGTGGGAGAAGGTCACTTCTGCAGCGGAACCTCGACGAGAGCCCCGACACAGTCCATCTGCCACTCAGGTGGCCCCAGCCAGCCTGACTGCGCTGCAGACCTGGGAAGGACCGTTAAGAGAAGTCGTCGAAGAGGCAGCAAAGAACTTGGGAGGCAAGGACCAGGGCTTACTCCCCAACTTTTACCCTCCCTTACATGAAGTCTTCATTGCGGCTTCCCAGATGCAGGGTCAGTTAACTCAAGGTCATCATTGAAGGTGCTGAAATTTTCAAGCTGAAATTCTCCTTCAGGTCTCTTGCGGGTCTCCATCTTGACATTGAGGCCTAGGGATATGAAATGATTTATCGACAAAGTTAGATCACAACTCTGTGTTTTATCATTTATGCCATTTCTGACATACTTCCCCTGGCTTCCAAGCCACAAACCCTCAAGGGGGCTGAGAGGAAGGAAGAAGCTCTCTGGTCAGGGTGATGGCAGACAGCATCAGCACCAGGAAATGCTTATCTAGGAGGAAAGGGAATCCATGCCCCTGTGAACGATCCTATGTCCCTAAGGGTCATGGATCCTAGGTTTGAAAATAGGAAGCTGACTGGCATGTTGCCACTGGCTTGGAAGTTGTTGTATTCAGGCTGTCTGAGCTCTCTCTCTCTCTCTCTCTCTCTCTCTCTCTCTCTCTCTCTCTGTCTGTATCTGTGTCTGTCTGTGTGTGTGTGTGTGTGTGTGTGTGTGTGTGTGTGTGTGTGTGTGCATGCACAGAATCACGTGTGCCATGGATCCTGTCATAGTGTGCATACACCATGGAGCTCATATGTGGGTCAGAGGACCTGGGCTGTTTATCCTCACCTCCCACCTTGTTTGAAATACAGTCTTTTTTGTTACTCAGCACAGCATATGCCAGGCTAGCTGACTCCTACAACAGCCTCGTGTCTCTGCCCCCTGTCTCCCCACAGGAGGAATAGGATTAAAGACATGTGCACTATTGTGTCTTTTACATGGGTTCCGGGCATCCAAACTCACTCAGGCCATCAGACCTGTGCAGCAAATGCCTTATCCTCGGAGTCATCTCCTTTAACTTCTCAAGTCCTTCACACTCCTGGGGAAAGGTGGTCACAGGGCAGGGCCAGAGTTGAGGGTCAGAGAAGGAGTTCAAGGTGCTGAGCCACCATGTGACCTGGTCTCGTACTCATCATCCATGGACTTGAAGCAGGGCTGGTGGGCTGGAGGCAGCTGGGGCTGTTCCCCCTCTTCTCCCACCCCGATGGACTCCCCCCACCATGACACAGAAGCTCAGAACCACCCCACGGACACCCAAACCTCCCAGGTCTGGGTGAGAACAGCCAGCTGGCTACCAGGGTGTTTTTCCATGCAGTCAGGGGCCCATGGTGCTTGTTCTGGCGGGTGTTGCCTCACTGCTACAGGGCCCTGGCCTGCGTTATTTTGAGATCCAGCTCCATGATGGACGGATGTGACAGCTTTGTTCTCTTGGCCCCTTTGATTTGTGAATCCCCCTTTGTGGCTTGTGGGGGATGTACGGTTCCTGCTGTTTCTGGGCTCCAGTGTCCACTTGGCTAGGCAGGCCCGGCTGTCTGCAGCAGGGTGGCCAACAGCGGGCGGGCAGAGCATCAGGGCCCTTGAGGACTGAGCAGGCCTTGGTTCGGCCGGCTCACACTGTACTTGCAGGCTGTGTGTGCTGACTGGGTGGTCGGGGAAGAATGATAAGTGTCTGCTCAGAGCCAGTTATGAATGGCCAGATCACAAACCACAAGGCCGGACAAGAGCTGCCCTGCTGTGCCTGGGCCCAGGCCCAAAATTCTTTGAAGTATCTGTGAAGTCCTAGGGGGCTGGACCCCAGAGAAACCTCTTGGCACTGGAGTGGAGGGTAGGGCCAGCCCTTGGGAAAGAGTACTTGGGACCTGAGAAGACTTGCCCAGCCAGAAAAGACTCCAGGCCAGTCAAGCGAGGTCTGTGGGGCCTTGTTTATGGTCTTTAGCTTCAAGGCAGACCATGTTTCAGAGGAGAAAGTGTATCAGAGTCAAAGAACTGGTTATAAACACCACTCTCGTTCCTGGGTGGAACTAAGATTGTAGGCCACTCATTAAAGGACTGATCCTGCACTTGTAAGATGCAATCATAGCCTTCCTCTCTGTGATTTGGAAGATTTAAGCAAGCTGCAGCCCAGAGATGTGCCTGGCTCTGCACATGCTGGGTGAACATGGCCTGCTGTGTATGCACACACACACACACACACACACACACACACACACACACACACACGGTAGCCTTTGTCCAGTTGTGTGTCTCATGCCACATTGTGCTAGAGCAGCTTCTTCTGGGACTCACCAGAGATGGGGACTCTCAGGGCCAGCAAGGCCTCCATGCAGTCTGAGCCTGTAGCAATGGGGCCTGTATCGTAGAATATTGTTTTAAGGTGTGTTACTTTTGTTTACGTTGCATTTGTTCATTTAACTCTGTGAAGCTGTGTTACTTTGCCTATATAAAATATCTGATGTTCTAGTAAAGAACCGAATGGCCAATAGCAAGGCAGGAGATGGATAGACGGGGCAGGCAGGCAGAGAGACTATATAGAAGAAGTCCAGGAGGAAAAAGAAGTAGTCAGAGAAGAAGGAAGAAGAGAGGAAGGAGGAGGACTCCAAGGGCCAGCCACCCAGCTACACACACAGCAAGACATGGAGTAAGTGTGAAAGTAAGGTTACAGAAGTAAGAAAAGGTAAAAGTCCAGAGGCAAAAGACAGGTTAATTTTAGTTAAGAAAAGCTGGCAAGAAACAAGCCAAGCTAAGGCTAGGCATTTATAACTAAGAATAAGCTTCTGTGTGTGATTTATTTGGGAGCTGGATGGTGGGCTCCCAAAAGAGCAAAAAAAGAACAACTGTAGCTAGAGTTTTCCTGCCTTGCCCACAGTCAGGACAAATCTTTGTCACCCGCCAGTCCCACAGCCGCTCAGACCCAACCAAGTAAACACAGAGACTTATATTGTTTACAAACTGTATGGCCATGGCAGGCTTCTTGCTAACTGTTCTTATAGCTTAAATTAATCCATTTCCATAAATCTATACCTTGCCACGTGGCTCGTGGCTTACCGGCATCTTCACATTCTGCTTGTCCTGGCGGCAGCTGGCAGTGACTCTTTCTGCCTTCCTGTTCTTTCTTTTCTCCTCTCTGTTAGTCCCACCTATACTTCCTACCTAGCCACTGGCCAATCAGTATTTTATTTATTGACCAATCAGAGCAACACATTTGCCATACAGAACATCCCACAGCAAAAAACAGACTTGGCTACATTACCTAGGGGCATACAACTCACACCAGCTTCTTGTTCCTCAAGATGAGTAACAACACCATGGAGTCCATGGATCTTCTCCTTCCAGGTGAACTATGGAGTATCCACCTACCTTTGCTCAAGGATTCCATTCTTTTCAGATGCCCTTGGCAAGGTACAGTGCATCACCCTGATACTGTGACAGGAGGGTTTCAAGGAGGCCTCTGGGAACCAGGTGCTGATAACTCTCCCTTAGCCTATTCATCCTTAGGGGACTCTCTGATTCTGGCAGGGCCCATGGATAACCAGGTGTCTGGGGTCTCCATCTTCATCCTCAAGTCTGCGAGCTTTGATCCTCTAGCCTTTCTGTCAGACAGAGTTCAGAGGGCAATAATAGTAACTACTTGCTTGTAAAGTGCTTGGAGCTCAGAGGAGAAAGGGTGTCAGACAAGTGTGAAATGTTATTCCTGGCACAGGCCAGAGACTGGAATGGAAATTCACCAGCAGAAAGTACAAACACAGAGGAAGCCGTTTGTCAGCTCCCCTCCACAAACTGGCATAGGCAAAGGGGTCTCCCCTGCAGCAGGCACATCCCAGGTCAGTCAGATGGCCGGGGGAGAGGCAGATGGACACAAATGTGTAGCCCCATCATCAACCTTCCGCAGAAATTCGGGAGCTCGCCTTTCTGATAGCAGCCTTCTCCCTGAAGACTAGCCTCCTCCAGTGCTCTGAGCAGGGTGCCTGTGGACAACCTAGGTACTGAGCAGCCCAAGTTCTGAAGAGCCTGCTCAGCCAGAGGAAAGGCTTCCTGCTGAGCAGAGCACAGTACTGAAAGGCTCCGCAGCAGCCACGCAACCAACGCAGTGTGCCAGGCAGATGGAAGCAGAGAACACATGCAAAGTGAAGACCAGAAAGGGAGAGAAGCCAAGTGCTCGCTGGCTCAGGTTCTCAGAAATATCCTGAGAGGGAAACATATTTGAGATATTTTGAATATTACCTACTCCTCCCTGTCCCCAGAACAATCATCAGTAAACAAACCAAAAGGCAAAGCTGTGGAAATCAGTCAACACATAGGATAGAAAGACCAGAAGGAAATTCATACTAAGTACCATTCATAGATCCTTTTAGAATGAATGAAAAAGATACCACATCACATTAAGAAATGTGAGATGTGCATTGAAAGTCAAGAACATGGAAAAGTATCATCACCCATCTGTCAATACCACAGACATCTTAAACTTGCTGGACAATGATGCTAGAATTGGGATTCTTAAGCTTATTGGAATTGGACAGAATCACAGTAACAGTGATTCTGAAGTGGTCCACGATGAGAAGACAGGACAAGCCGAAGGGTATAGTACTCGGCAATACATTAGTATGTAATATAGGATACCAACCCTCTCCCAATTCACTCAAATATCAGATTAGTCTCCTTCACCCCTGAGCACTAAAGCCTCTGTGTGGATCACTGGACTCTTACTGCGGCACACTTTGGAGTTTACTGTGGTTATGGTAATCAGGTGGAGGTCGGGCGGAGCTGTGGAGCTGTAGTAGAGTGGTGAGAGCTGTTCATCGTAGGGGAATTGTTGTCGCTGGGGCTTGTAGGGTGGGGGGGGCAACACTGGTGGGTATGATGATCGTGGGGTAAGGGCGGTCAGAGAGGTGGCGATAGATTGCTGATGGTGGAGGAGATGGTGGTGGGAGAGGTGGTTGTGGAAGCGATGATAATAGAGGGGATGGTGATGGGTGATGAGAGTGGAAGAGACATTGGCAGGGCAGTGGCCATGGAGGAGATGGTGGAAGAGGAGATGATGTTGGGCTGTTTGTGGTGGAGGTGATGGTACCACAGGAGATTGTGGTAGGGGTGAAGGCGATGAAGGAGATGTCGGTGATGGGGATGGTGGCAGGATACAGGCTGGGGTGGGGGAGATAGCACAGGGACACTTGGGATAGAGGAGACTGTGGTGGGAAGGTGGAGGAGTAGAAGAGCCAATGCCAACGGGAGTTGTGGGGGATTGGTGGGGGCGATGGAGGTGATGGTGGCCAAGGAGATGATGCAACATCAGCACCCCATATGAAAGGAGCTCAGAGAAGTGGCTTTTGTCTGAAAGGAGCCAAAGGCAGGAAGCAGGGTACCAACAATCCCAGAAACAGGCCTTTTTCCCAAACACATAATCCCTTCAGTGAGGTGTCCGTAACTTCTTTGTGGTGATATTTTAATTGTGCTGAAATGTGATTTTACTTGTATGTTAATAAGTAAAGTTGCCTGGAGATGAGAGGTCACATAGCGATCCATAAACAGAAGTCCAGCAGTGGTAGCCCATGCCCTTAATCCGATCACATGGAAGGCAGAGTCTTTGTGTCATCAAGGACATAGCCAAGCTGGTGACCCGAACCTTTAATCCCAGTACCAACCATAGAGACCTGGGGGTCTGTATAGACAGGCAGTAATGAGGAAGTCATGTGGCTGAACTTAGAGCCAATGAGAAGGCAGAACAGGAAGGCAATAAAAACATAAGTTAGACAGGAAGAAATTCTCTCTGGGGAAGCGACGGTGACGGTGGCGAGGTGGAAAGATAAGGTAATCGTGGCTCTTCGCTAGTTCTCTGATCTCTTTGGCTATTACCTCTGTATTTGGCTCTGTGTTTCTTATTTAATAAGACTGTTTAGAAATTCATCTACAACTTCTAATAATTATCTTTTCTGCATACATTAAATAAAGCTGGCCTATAGAACTTATAAGCAACAGCACTGACTGCTGAGAGCCAACCTGTGTCATGGCAGGAAAGGTCGGCAAGGCAGGAAACCAGTAATATTGTTTCAAAAATAAAAGACTGATTGAATCACAAAATTTTGAGCCATCCAGTGGGGAAAAAAAATGGAAAGAGCCAATGTGTTAAGGGACATCACAGAAAGAAACAGGCAGGCTGGGAACATGTGACATGAGTAACTGGATCAAAGCTCACAGCAGTCAAATGCCACTTTTGACCTTCCTGCTAGCAAAATCCTGTAAATGGTGCCCAGGGTCAAGGGATGGTCATCGATGGTGAGAGGCTCTACAAAGCACGGGGCAGCACAAAGAGGCGCCACTGAGACGGGAAACGGAGGTTTTCCGAGTACTTCAAATGGGGATTTCTTCTACTTAAAATGCTATTTCTTAGTCAGGTATGGTAAGGCATGCAGGTAATCCCAGCACTTAGAAAGCTGAGGAAGGAGGAGTGTCTCAAGTTCAAAGCCAGCCTGGGCTACACAGTGTACAGGGTAAGTACTAGGCCAGCCAGGGCTACATGGTAATGATCATGTCTTCAAAACGAAAATAAAAACTATTTGTTACACAAAGATACTACTAGGAACTAATAGAGATTATTAGATTATTAGTAATGGACCACAAGCTATAGATAATCTAAATATCATTAACAGGGGGCATTTATTTCCAAAATAATCAAAATATAGAACACTGCAAAATATGGGGGAAAGTCAAAAGGAAGTAAAAAGCATTAAATTGAAATCAGTTTACTGATGGAGAAAAAACCCTTGGGATATTCTTTAATGATGAAAAACCATTATAAATACTTGACACTATATAATTCAATTTATCTTAGATTAATTTTTAATTATAAGGAGATGACTACAGACAGACTTTAATAGTAATATTACATAGCCAGCATGATTTACCTTTGATTTTCTTGGGAAAAAAACAAAAGTATTAAAAAGAAATTGCCGTTGGCGGGAGTTATCTCCAGAGGTGTTTCGTGGTGTCATGAGTCACAGCAAGCCTGCTGGAGGAGCCCAGCTGTGTGTGGCTGTGCCCTGAACTCTATTCCACAAGGTCCTATGGGGGAGGTATGAAGCCTGGTTCTGTACTGAGGCCCCTAGGGACCCAGCCACACTGACAGTAGAAACCCTGCAGAGGGTAACAGCCACCTTGTTTAAGAACCACCCTAGTTCCTTAATGTTCCATCAGAAGAGTGAAATGGGCCAGAAAAGAAGTCCCCACACTGTGAGCTAGATGTCACAGGCAAACAAAAAGGTGTTTACACGACCTGTAATCACAATACACCAAGCTGCACCGTGTCCTGATGGGAATACTGGGGGCCTTCCTGCCATTTCTTTGACTTATGGAGCCAAACTAAATGGCAAGCAGAGCCAATAAACATTCTTTCAGAGATCCAGCCTGCTCCTGAAACATTTCGTCAAGAAAATAAAAGATGTGCAAATCAGACAGAGTAAGACTCAGGCCCCCCAGCGGGCCACTGGTGTGCCACTCAACGTACAGTTCTGTCATCCAGAGGCAGGAACCAGTGCTCATTCATGCCAAGCCCTCTTCTGAAGACTGAAAGGAAGTTTCCATGGAAGTAGCAGGATGTAGGAGCTTAGGCTGGCATGGACTGGGGTTCCAGTGACACCTGGGAGTGACTGAGGGAGTCACTTTTATGAGCTATATGTTCTAAAAACAGAGGTGAAATGTTTCTCCCAAAGAGTGAGTATTCAGTACATTCAATGGAATGGTACATCCATTTCCCAGGGCAGCCTGACAGTGTCACATGCTTTCCAACTTAAGTGGAAGAAAGTTCTGTCTCACTCTTCTGGAGGCTGACATTCAAGGTTAAAGAACTGGGCATGCTTGGCTTCTCTGAGGGCTGTGAGGAGGAATCTGCTCCACACCTCATCTTTGGCTTTCTTGGGTTACAGACACAGCGCCCATCTCCACACATATCTTCCTGTATAGAGCGTGTCTCTCCACTGGTTTTTCCTTTTTCTGAGGACATGTGGTCTCTCAGATATGGAGCCCACACAAACATAACATCTCAACTGATTACAGCTTCATCAATGCCTTACTTCCTAATTAGTGCTGGCGATAGAACCTCAACGTGGAGATTTAGAGTTGTTATTAATAGGATACATTTAAATCAAAGTCAATGGAATATATCAAGTGATTGGCACATCATGACACCTCAGTTAATGGTGCTCGTCTTTGTAAAGTTCCATAAAGCTCCCTCTTGCCAACATCTGCGTTTCAAGAACAAAAACTAGGAAATAAATTCCCTTGGCATAGGTGGATTCTCCAGGTTGAGGGTTACCCACCCCATTCCTCTCAGTGAGGCCCTTGTTCAGACCCTTAGCCATTGGGCAACAGCACCTGCCTGGAGCTCCAGACCCCCTGTCTCCTGAGGTCTGCTGGTAAACTGATAAGCTTGCTGATGCATGCTCTCATTGAAGAGCATCTCACCACTCTCTTTGTGCGTCCAGGCTCGGATTATTGGAAAGGTGGGCTGCCCCACACCTTTTGGGGGCATCTAACCCAACATCTTCAATGAGGATTTGATTGATGCAGGAGTGACCAGGCTACAGCTTCAATCGCAAAGCTATTACGGATTTACTCACTGTGGCTGCTGCCTCGATATTCACTGTTAGGCATGATAGAAGGAAGGTGTTTGACACCCCAGTTTCCTGTCGCTCATGAGTTGGTTTGTGATCCAGCCCACTTGTTTCTCATCCCACTCGGCCAAACATCCCACACATCCACTAGCAGCTGATAACAATAAAACATAGTGATGACCACCGGTCATGTAAGTGATTAATTAGTCGGCACACACTTGAGAAAAGGGCTGAGGAAGAATGCCATGGAACTTACTGATAGCAGAGTCCCACGAGGCTCACCCATTGCTGTCTCCGTCTCCCTCTTTCCTCACCCCTCCAGGTGAGTCCTTCACTGCTTGCACACTTCCAGCAGGCCTCCTTCAGTGCCTTTACCCTCTCTAGGACCCGAAAGCAGTAAATGTTATGTGTACTTGGTCCCCATACTGGGTCTCATGTGACACACATAAGAATCCAACTTTCCCCTGGTCAGAACTGCCCTAGAGAGTGACCACTTCGACAGGTGGCCACTCTCAGGAGACATCAAGATCAAATTAGAAGGAAAAAAAAAAGGACACAAGATGATAATCACAGTAATCACAAGAAAGCTAAAGCCTGTTCAAATGCCTCCCCCACCACACAGCCATGCCTCTCTAAAAGGTCTCTTGTCATACGCAAAGCAGTCTTGTATCTTTGGTGTACACCGACATAGACCAAACCCCCAGGCACATGCACAGTTGATGATCCAGAACAGGTTAAAGCAGCTTCTTGCTGCTCAAAAAAAAGTTACAAGGCAAGCACAAGCAGACAGAGTCCATGAGGATCTCAGTATCTCTGGGATGTATTGATTGACAGGCCATCAGCACCTGTTCCCAAAGCAGAATGCAAGGACCCTGGACCAGGGCCTTGGGAAGATTCAGCTCCTGCTCTGGCTACCATGTGACCATCTCTGAATCTTCAAAATTGGAGTAAGGATGCCCCTCACCCAGCCTGTGTACAGGGATGGAGGAAGCTGACTGCATAGTTGCAGAGAGTGGAGTCTACATGCAAGCCTTTACTCTGCAGGGCATTTCTGCAGGGTACCATCTTCTCAGTATCCAAGGGTCCGATGGACACCATGAGATGCTCTTCACCTGCATGCTGCTCGGCTAGAGATAGTTTTGGATCACCCTGTCCCATTCATATATATATCGAAGTCCAAGCCTTTAACATGATGGTGTTTGCAGATGGGGCTTTGGAGAAATAATTAGGATTAGATGAGGTCAGGAGAGACACTGTCATGGAAGTCCTATAATTCCAGCCCGTGGGAGGCTGAGGCAGAAAAGTCACAGGCACTTCCTCCCTCTGCTGCTCCATCTGTGAGGGACATATGAAGACTGTAGCTGGCTGCAGGCCAGGAGAACCTTCAACAGACTCACTGTGCTGCTGCTTGGAACTTGGCTCCCACTTTCTACAACTGCAAAGAAATAGAGTTCTGTGGCTTAAGCCATCCCATCTCTAGTATTTCATTACAGTGGCCCGAGGTGACTAATATAGGTTAAAAAAAAATATTTCAATTGTGTACTGGGCATGCATTGAGTACTTCATAAACCTTCAACTTTATTAAAAAGCTTTAAGAAAAATGAGGGTTTTTTTTTCAAGAATATCTAGGAGAGAAACCAAAAATAGCTAGTTTTAAATCCTATAGCTGAGCTGTCTAATGTGGTAGCCACAAGTGACATATGGTTACTGACTTGAAATATGGCGAGTCCAAATTGAGATGTGTTATATTTTGTAAATTGTACAATGGAGTCCAAGGACCACAAAAATAATATAAAATTGATCATTTTTATATTGATTACACAATGAAATACTATTTTGGTTTAAATAATACAAATCTGAAATTAATGTCTCCTGGTTTTCCTTTTTCTAATGTGGCTACAAGAAAATATAAAATTACATATTGACTCTTCCCCATGGCTCGCTTTCTGTTTCTATTGGACAGCACTGGTCTGAAGGGAAGACCAAGTCTGGGCCTGCGAGTCAAGCAGCCCTGCCTTCCCAGCCGAACTATGTCAATCAGGGCAAACAACTTAACCCTTGTGACCTTCCACTTTCCCTTTTGGGAAACAGAGGCTGTGAACGGATTTCACAGAGCTGGGATGACAATTAGATAGAGTCAGGTATACAGAATGCCTCGCAGGGGTTTGCTCCCCCAGAAACTCGGTGGATGCTTGCTTCCACCCCCCAGTTAGTAGGAAAAGAAAACCCTGCTGTCAACACGCCCTTGATCAGCACCAGCTGTGGGGCTGGGAGCTCTGCGAAGACTCTGCACACACAGCCAGCAGGAAGAAGGCAAGCCACATAAGTCCCCATCTCACCACCACAGAGTTCATAGCTGGAGGGCAGCAGCTCTATTCGAATTCAACTGCTTGGGTTTCTGTAGCGCTTAAGCTAGAATGTGGATCACGACCTTACTCAGTGAAGACCTGTGAGGGATCAGGATGGGTGCTGTGTTGTTTTGTCCTAAGTCCAAGCTGCACAGAACTCCCTCCCCACCACCTGGAGGAGCCCATGCCCTCCCCACCACATAAGGAGAAACGTCACCACGTTGGTTCGTAGGCCTGGCTATGCCGAGGAAGCAGCTCCAGGCACTGCACTCTGTGACAGGATCGCAGAGTCCTGCCCACTGGAGATCGCCAGGCTCTGGAAAGCCACCTTTCTAAATATAATAGAGTTGGAAGAAGCCACAGATGATGGTGGTGGTGGAGGAGGAGGAGGAGGAGGAGGAGGAGGAGGAGGAGGAGGAGGAGGAGGAGGAGGAGGAGGAAGAAGAAGAAAGTAGAAGGGGGAGGAGAAGAGAGAGAGAGAGAGAGAGAGAGAGAGAGAGAGAGAGAGAGAGAGAGAGAGAGAGAGATCAAACTCAGGTTCTTTTGCACCCAAACAAGTGGTTTCCTGCTGAGCTGCCTCCTCCGCCCTATGAATCCTGTATCTTGTCCCAGACAAAGGGCATCTTGGCTTATACAGACATTAACACTGTGGTCTAGTTAGGGTAAGGGAGTTGCTAACTACAGGCTTCTCACACACCAGTCATTAAACCAGCACTATGGATGGAGTCAGGAGGCACATAATGCCCAAAGGATGGGCATCAGTAGATCCTGGCAGATGTTCTAAAGATTTTCTGATTTTACATCACATTCTCAGAGAGCAGGAGAAAGTAGGGTTTGTCCTAGGGAAGTGAACGAATAGGTTACATCAGGACACATAGAAGACTGGGTGGGAAGCTTTACACACACACACACACACACACACACACACACACACACACACACACACACAGAGAGAGAGAGAGAGACAGAGACAGAGACAGAGACAGAGACAGAGACAGAAAGACAGAGAGAGACAGAGAGAGATCCCTATAATAAGAAATTTAATCTGAGGAGAAAATGGCTGCCTGAGAAGTCTTTAAGCATTGGATGCTGTGTGTGTAAAGACAGTTCTAACCTCACTCTGCTATTCCCTTAGGCAGAGGGCGATCCGTGGACAGTCTTTGTGGGGCAGAGGCACTTTGTTTCCATGGCAAGAATGTACTGATTTATCTGTACATCCTATTTACTTCTAAAAGGAATTGAAAGTAAAATGGATGGACAGGATTTCCCTAATACAGCAAGCAGTTCTGTTAGGCTGTGGGCTCTGTGCTCCTGGGGTATCTTAGCACTACTGTGCTCTGGTGTGGAGTCAGATCTCCATCTCTGGGCTTCCAAGCACAGCTAGAGCGGCTGCCTGCCAGCACCAAGGTACCCACCCTCACAAGGCTGAAAGTGTCTGCCTCTCGCCTGTCCTTGGTGCTGATAGGGCTGCACCTCTCAGTCACACAAGCATGCTAGTAAAGTTAGAAGGATGGATTCCAGTCTCCTCTGTGGTGGTTCGAAACAAAATGGCCCCCGTAGGGCGTGGCACTATTAGGAGGTGTGGCCTTGTTGAAGAAAGTATGTCACTGTGGAGGAAGCTATGCCCAGTGTGACATTCAGTTGCTTCTGCTGCCTGAGGATCAAGATGTAGAACTCTCATCTCCTTCTCCAGCACCATGTTTACCTGCATGCCGCCATGCTTCCTGTCATGACGATAACAGACTCAGAACTCAGAACTGCAAGCCAGCCCTAATTAAATGTTCTTTATAAGAGTTGCCATGGTCATGGTGTCTCTTCACAGCAATAGAAACCTTAAAGACACCCTCTCATAAGGTTCTTTTTCTCCACCCTTGTGAGTAACCTGAAGCTCTTTAAACATTGGGCACAGGGACTCCCAGACCAACCTTCTTCCCATTGCTCATAATCATGAGAGAACAGAATTAGAAGATAAACTTAAGAAATAGAAGGGAGCAAGGTGAGTCTCTTCTGAGAAAAGGTCTTCAGAAGAAGTCTCTGGCACACCAGGGGCCCTGATCTAGGGAGGGAGGCATCCTTGAGGTCAATAGCACATGCTACCTCCTGCCTGGGAGCTGGTGTTTGTCCCAGCTCTGCTTGGGCCCTGGAAAAGGAAATCCCTTCATGATGGGCTTTGGTTGGGACAGGGAGGGAGGGCCTCAGTGTTGTTCAGTTTCAAGTGCCTTTAGGGAACTGGAAAAAGTGAGTCAGATGTAATTCTTTGAACCCAGGATCTCCAGCATGAACTTTGCAGACAGGAAGGCACCCTCGTTAATCACCCTGTTCCCATGGGCCCATCCTGGGAAATACAGGACCCTCACATGGCATGGCATTACAGGATTTTCCAGGGGTGGAGACCAGTCTGCTGGGAAGCAGTCACTGCTGGTAGAATTGTTCAAGCCCAGCCAAGCACCCGTAGCCTAGAATACTTCTCAAAAGTTTCCACAGCCCTTAGCGAAAGAGGAGAGTTAGAGGAAGGGAAAGAGGAGATCCACGAAACACCTCATGGTCTGCCTCAGGCCACGGGCTGGTCTCAGAGGAGGAACCCTCTCAGCATGTGGGATACTCAGGGTGGGCTTTCCTATAGGCAATCAAGAGCCTACAAGCAAGTGTGCCCTTTAGTGGAACATTCCACTCTGCAAAGGACCCTAGACATCTCATGATGGGCTTCAAAACTATACAACAGTGAGTCATGTCAGTATTCTTTATGTCAGCCAGCACCTGAAATACTCTAGTTGGCCAATAATAAAAGACTTCTCAGTTAGCCTGCTGCATGTCCTCAGCCACTATGCGTGATCTCAGAAAAATTATAATCACCTGGAAATATGTTTTCGTGTTTTAAAAAATAAATATATAGCATGGGGTATGAAAATATGCAATTGTATAAGTGCAGATGGGAAGGAACAAATAGAGTCTCAGAAGAGTACAGGCTGACAACATCGACAGAAGTTAACTTCCTGGGAGAGGAATGAGGATTGGACTACATTCTCTTCTGTTGGGAATTTTCTAAACCGTCTCTTATGGATGCTTGTGTTTAATAACTAAGTTCGTGTTTCACTAAGTAGCTTAAGCTAAAAGCAAGCAGCAGCTTTTCTGGGCCTATGAGAGGGGCTCATGGGACATATCAGAGAAGAAGCCCTTCAATGCAGAAGGCTCCTATGTGGATGGGACTTGATGGTAATTGAAGACTCATATCCCACTGAAGCTGCCTAAGGAGAAAGGGGCTGGCTGGTCTCAGAGGAGGACCCCCTCAGCATGTGGGGTGTCCAGACTGGGATTTCCTACAGGGGACCAAGAGCCTAAAAGCAAGCAGGATGAGGCCACTGGTTGGCGCTTCCCTTTGCCCAGTGGTCCCTGAAGCCCGACTATTCCCCAGGGTGCTGGAGGCAGAAAAATGATCATAATTCTAGTGCCCTGTGACAGAACCCATGGGTGGATGGATTGAGACTAGGACTAGGAAGATTATATTCTTCTGTCCTGTCCTTATCCACAGAATACCCACAATGTTCTTCCCTGAATTTAGGGACATAGTTTTTCCTGAGGGCCTGGGTGGGAACCTCTAGACATCGGCCCCTTTTCCATCCACTCCCTGCGGTCTGGCAACCACATCCCCACTCCCTGGAGAGTAGATGGGAGTGCAGGGCCGCCTATGAGAACGTGAACCAGCATTCATGATCTCTTGGGATGACGAAATCTCCTGTGGTCACGTGATCAGGAAGGGACTGGGAAGTCCCATGAAGCGACTAGCACCAGACTCACTCACCCACAACAGGCCTGATACTCAGAGTTTCCAATCTGCTTTGCATGGCTCTGTCTGGGTTTACACTTTATGTCTGGCTTTGTCTTGACAGACAAGTTTGAACTCATCCAACTGTGAGACTCTGCGCACACTCACCGGAGGTCCGTGCAAGCCCCTTTCTCTGTTTTAGTTTCTTTTCCCTTTGTAATTCTAATCCTGTCCCTGCCACCATCAACACTCATGATGATGTAGTTAATGCCAACCCTTTAGACGAATGTCACTATATTACATATGTGCCCGCGCCTCGCTTCCTATATAACATTGGTGTAAATATTCTATGCTAGTCCTTAACATTTGCATCCTTGGATGGTCTGTTCTGTGGATTTTGATAAAGACACAGAGTCATCCCATTTATGTTCAAGGAATCCAGCTCAAGGTCCCTGGCAGATATCTTCAACCTTGGCCATCTGAAGGGACCCTAACACTTCCTGGTGCGGCACATTGTCATCAGACAGGACACCTTTTCTGCCTGTGTCTTCCACCTACCAATTTAATTGCTTTTTCCATCCTAACTAAGCACTAATCAGGCACTCCAGCTGTGACCTTGGCCCTCTGGGGTGTGACAACACAAGCAACACAGATTTATACAGATTTATTTTTTCTTCTCACCGTTTCACGGATAGAAGATCCATTCTTACAATAAATCTTAGCAACTTCAGCGTGTGATTTTTTTTCTTTCTTTAGTTTGATAAGTTGGGTAGTACTCACTTTTTATTTAAATAGACATCTTTATTTAGCATCTCCAAATTGCTTAACATCTCAAGTCTTGAACTTTGGGGCCATAATAAACAAAATAAACGTTACTTGCTGTTGTGACAACTGATCTTATAACGGGGTGATACAGCGTCTAGGTGACCAGCAGGCAGGTAGTGTATAAGGCACAGCTACACTGGACAGACCGATGAATTACATCTCATAAACTGGGAGAATGCAAGATTTCATCCTGCTTTGTATCACTTAAGACTTAAAAGGATTTGTTTTTGAAATTTTTTTACTCACTTTTGGCTCAGTAGGCCAAATAGCTAAAATCTCCAAATGGGGAACCATATGCTTACAGACTTTCTACTTGGTTTCTCACTGGAGTCCCATTCAGCCCCTTCCCTGTGCTTAGTAATTCTCTCAGGAGACTTCCTTTAGGCCATTCCACCCTTCCCCACCTCTCAAAATGGCTTTTATTAAAATCTTTATGATTTTATCTATTTTACAGCTCACAAAAGTGAATTCTAACTTACTTTACTTAGTAAAGTCCATCCACATTGTGATGTAAGTCAATTGTTTGTTTTTGAACTGCATTCTGTTGCAGGGTTATACCACAGTTGGTTTAATCCATTGAACTATTGAAGGATACATTCTCCACATTGTGGATACAGTTTCTAGGAACATTCTGAGGTTTTAGTATGAAGGGGAATTTCCAGTTCACCTGGGTAAGTTCCTAAGTGTAAGATTTCTGCATCACCTGCAAGGCTATGTTCAATTTTATAGGACATTTCCAGGCTGTTTTCCAAAGGGGATACACTTTTGTGCACTTACATCAATAATTAACAGGAATCCTTATTGTTTCACATCTTTACCAGCATGGGGTATTGTCAGTTAACCTTTTCTTTGTTTGTCTGGTTTTTATATTAGCTATTTTAATAGACATAGAGCATTATCTCATTTTGGTTTCAATTTTCATTTCTTTTTTAAAAACTTTCTTTTTATTTATTCTTTGTGTCTTTCACATCTTGCATCACCATCCCACTCATCTCCCCATCCCTGCATATGCCCTCTGCCCTTGCAACCTCCCCTCAAAATAAAATAAAATTTAAGAGAAAAAAAAAAGAAAAAAGAAAAAGAGGGGAGGAGGAAAAATTTCATGATGGAAGCTATAGTGTGACACAATAAATAACCCAGTAAACCCTTTTGTCCATGTATCTTTACTTGCAATTGTCCATTGCAAAGAGTCATCGATCTGGTTCGAGGTCTCAGGTTTCTGCTGCACTATCGATACTGGGACTCCTCTTGGATATCCTGTTGTTGCCCTGTGTCGGCAATCCTGAAGCTTTGGGTCAGCAGGACAGGCCTCTTCACATGATCCAGTAGATCGTTGATGGGGTGGACGTTGGTGTGGGTGAACTCATAACCCTAGTTCTGGGCCTGGGTAGTTGCAGGGTTGGTCACCCCAATTTTCATTTCTTAATGACTCATTACATTGAGCCTCATTCCATATACTGTTTCCAGCCATGTTTCTTCCCCAATAAAGCATCTGTCTCCTGGTCCTACTTACTCACTTGACTGTTTCTAATGCCCAAAGTGTATACCTGATAATTCCTGTTGAGAAACTATAAGAGCTCTGAACAGTCAACCAGAATTATTTCTCAAACATTTCACCCAGTCTCCCACTTTTCATTTTGTATTTTTCTCTTAGAAAGTCTTTCTAGAAGCTCCGTAGTTTTAGATTTTTCCTTTGAGTTGAGTCCTTCTATGTTTACATCTGAATAGCTGAATGCAGGAATTGATGTTCTTTTGTGTGTGTGCTTGAGGATAATTTTCTCAAGACTGTTTTCTCTACTGAATCATCCTTGTGTGTTTTCAGAATCAGTTGTCTCTGTGTTTGTATATTTGTGGATTCTCTCTGTTGCATAAATGTGTCTGTCTTGACAGCTATTTTGGTTACTAGAGCTTTGTCGGTTTTTAAACAGTCCTCTAAACTTGCTGTTTTGCACAGTCTTCCAGTGATTCTAGTTCCTCTGAATCTCCGTATCAATGTTACAATTAATTTGCATTTTTCCAAAATAAAATCCCATTAGATTTGATCGGCACTGCATTAGTTTATAACAAGGAAGGGGCAAACCGATGACATAACTGGGTTTTCTAACCCATGGGTGGTTGGCTCCCAAGTTGTTTGGATCCCTCATTTCTCTCCATAATCACACTGCAGTCACCAGGGTCCTACTCTTTTGCTTTCTATGACGATCATAAGCCCCTAGAGAGAAAAACCTACTCTTTCTATTGTTTACTAAATGGTCATGCTGTCAAAGTTCTTTCCAAATTTTTGGGCAGGGGAGAACAAATTTTGTCTATGCCAATAGATTTATAGATTTATCTGCTCTCTACTTTTGTCAGAGAAGCTTTTTTTTTTCCCCCACTGGCCAATGGTTAATGCAGAGACTCATAACCAGCCAAGGTATTGAGTATAATTAACTGAGTGAGTGATCAGCTATGGATGAATCATCTGCATCAACCTCTCTACACTTAAGACTTGGGAAACACTGGAGAGGAGACAGCAGAAAGAATGGAAGGGCTGGCAGATGGAGAGGAAAGCTGTAAAATGCTGACTTCTGCACCTCACAGAGCTGAGGACCACATCAGTTCACAACAGCTGTAGTTACTTGCTCAAGACTAGCACGGGAACAAAATTCCAGTATAGATGGGCGTGGGGCGCCTGAGCTGAGGAGCCATTGGAAGTAGATGACTCCCGAAGAAGGGAGAGCCACTCATGTTGGGAGACAGTCCCTGCGGGTTGCTTATGCCCTAATGTATGGCACCATACCATGTACATAGGGGCAGCACTAATTGAACTCTAAGAATTATTAACAGCATAAAAAAGGAAGACATGAAGTTAGGAGGGAGACAAGCTGGGTGGTGCTGGATGGGTATGATCAAAATACATTATATAAATGTATGAAATTTTCAAAGAATAAATCAAAATAATATTAAAAGAAAACATGTATACCTATGGACCACATAAATTGTGTTAATTAACATACTAGTTTCTCTTCTCCCTATGTTATTATTAACTATAGTCATCATATGTACTAGATCTCTTTAATTCATTTATCTAACTATAATGTGTGTGTGTGTGTGTGTGTGTGTGTGTGTGTGTGTGTACCCTCTTTTTCAAAATGGACTAGTTATTTCTTTCATCTTACTTTCCCAAAGAATTTAATAACCATTTGTTTGATTCATCAAAAATCTTCCAGAATTTTCATCACAGTTGCTCTGAAAATGTAGATTTACATTTGGAACATTAACATCATTAATTCTAGGTTAGGTTAACTTTGTATATATGGGTATGAGTGACTTCTTAAGACTGATTTTTAAGACAAGGTCTCATGTAACCTAGGTTGGCCTCACTATGTAGCCAAGGATGGTCTTGAACTCCTGATCATCTACATCTGCCCTCTGAGTTCTAGGACTACAGGCAAACTCAATCACGACTGTTTTTATGTGGTGCTAATGATTGAACCTGGCTAGACTTCCATTGACTAAGGGATGACAAGACAGTTGTTCAAACATTATGTCTAAGTGTGCCAGTGAAGATGTTTGCAGAAGACATCATCATTTGCATTGGTGAGCTGAGTGAAGCAGGTGGTCCTCCCATGTAGGTGGGCAGTACCTAATCAACTAAGGTTCTCAACAGAGGAGATGACAAATTCATTGTCTCTGCTTGACCCAGAAGCATCAATCTGCTCATGCTCATAATGTTGTAATTCTTGACTATTAGCTTCTGGACTGTGACTATTGAACTCCTGAATCTTACATCTGAATTATACCACTACCATCCCTGGTCTCTAGCTTGCATGGAACGTTAGCATAGCCAGCTGAGCCCATTCCTATTATATATCTATTTGTGCATCTACCTATTGATCTATTATCTATCTATCATCTATCTACTATCTATCAGTCAATCAATCATCTGCCTATCTATTTAACCATCTATCTATCATCTAGTCTCTCTATTTTTTCTCCCCTAGTTCTGGCTAACATTGACTAATACAATTATTCATTATCATTCCTAAGTCATCTTCTAAGAATGCCATCTAATTTCCTGCATTTTCCTAATGAGTATTAATTCCATCATATTACTGGGCTTTCCTGTCAGTTCTTATATGTTTGTTTTATTTTGCATTATTTCATTCTGAAGTTCCTGGTGGCCAGCTCTTCAATTTAAATGAATGGCTAAGCATTTCAAGAAAGTTTGCTACATGAAGGACAGGTAAAAAAGACAGGTAAAAAGGGCAATCCAAAAGACATAAAAGAAAATGAAGAAAAGTTCCAGGAAAATGGAATAGAAAAATGTCAGGAAGGTGGGCACGATAGGAAAAAAACAAAAACTGATCTTGGATCTGAAGGATGCTTCTAAGTAAAAGGCCTTCCAGGGTCCAGCAAAATCGATAGAGAAAGAACACATTCAGTACGTATCAGTGATGAAGACTCAGGTTCTTCAGGAATCAAAAAAAGATTCTAAGCACTTTCTGAGTTCAAAGCAAAGCAAAAGAAAATCCACAAAAGAGAAGAAAAACACACAGGAGATTGAGCTTCCCAGCACGTGGTTTAGAACCCGGCCTGGTTTCTAAGATCCATAGCATCTGAGTGGTGCAGGGTGGGGGCTGGGGCCAGGGGGAGCTGGGAGGGGCGGGGGAGAACAAATGTGCCAAACTGGGCTTGTAGGGACCAACAGAAAGCAGACAAAACTCACAAAGCATAGCCAGTCAGGACAGTGATGGGAGGGTCCAGGCCTGCTTAGATACCGCTCTAAAGACGGTGACCATTGGGTAGAATTTATATGGACAATGGATATAGCAAGAAGACAAGCACTCACACATCTCCTTCTCAGTGGGACTTGCTAGGAGAAACCCTAAGAAAGGAACTTTGCAAAGCAGCCCAATGAACACGATTGCAAAGGCATCTCTAGAGCCTGCATTTCCTCACTCCCTCTTCCTGGGCAACAGAAGACTCTCACGTGGAGACTCGGCAGGGCACAAAGACATCGACCAGCTTCTTCCTCCTTCGATTGACCTGCCCTTGTGACCTGTCACCTCCTACTCCATCACTTTATATGAGGGACCTGGACACAGGACCCCAACTGGCAGGGCCAGGAAACCCCTAGTCCCAGAACCTTCTCTCTCATTCCAGGTTTCTGGAGCTTGGGCAGGCTTCCGCCATAGGACTCTGCTGTGTGCTTGTACTTCATGCTCCTGCCGTCTTGGACCCGTTAGGAGATGGGAAATGTGGAGACTTCAGCATCTGATAACGGCCTCGAGCAGGACAGGGAAGTCTACATGACTTCCAGTCACGTCTCCAGTAGCAAGAGCCTCTTGTGCAGCCTCAGCTCAGAGCAAGGGACACTGGGGAAGGTTACTGAAACTCCAGAAAGGGAACATCAGCCTCTACTGCCATACTCTTCCTCTCCGTGAAGTTGGTTTTGGTGTCCTGACCTTGGGTGCTACAGCCACTCATGGCTTCTGCCCAGAGACCTGCAGATTTTACCTTGGCCATCTGCGGTGCCTCTTGTCTGAGTCCTGACTGTCTACATCCTGACTGAGCCCATCCCAACTCCCCACATCTATCCTTCCTCTCCATCCCATGGTGCCATTACAGGTCAGGCTCCGGATACTTCCTGCCTGGAACACCATGACGGCTCCCCCTACACTGGAACCGCTCCTCAAAGATTTCTTTGATCCAAAACTTGACCAGAATTTGTACTCTTCTTACACTCATCCTGGGCTAAATTCCAGGCGTGCCCCACTGCCACTGCCTTCCTTCTGGTCTCTCTTGCCACAGCCAAACCAGCATCCCTGCAGAAGGTCCCACAATTCCCAGCACATACACGAACGAGGTTGACGTTCTCTGCTCTGCTGCCTGCCTCCTGCTGGACTACTTGCCCATTTCTATATGCCCGGGACTACCTACATCTCTAGGATGTGACACTTAGCACTGCTAGCTTTTGGGGCATCCATGATTGTGATGGCCATGTAACTGATAATCAAGACCAGGGCATTCCTGAAAATGGCAGGTCAATGGGTATGAATGGGAATGTCCCAACACACCCTTTCCATGCCAGTCTAAGCAGAGGCAGTCCCTTTAGCCTTTATACTGTCCAGTTCCTTCTACCTCACTGCTCAAGTGTCTAAGAGCCCCGGTAACTGACATGGCCTCCTCTCTGCATCCATCAAAGTGAAGTGCACACTCCTCACCAAGCTTAGGAAGGCCCCAGAGGGGCCGATCTTGCTGCCGCTCTGATTGCTCCTCCTGCTCCACGGCTCGGGCTGCAGCCTAGACAAGAACAGCTCACACGCTCTCCAGTGCAGCCTTGCTGCTCCTTCACTCGCTTTTCACAAAACAGGTGACTCTGCCTTGTCACATGTCCTCAGTTTCTGCCTCCCGCCTTCCCTAGAGTCCCTGCTGCCAGAAAACACCTTGCTGTTTTATCTTCCCAACAGACTTACTGCCACGGCCCTGACCAGAACACCAGCTCTGTAGTGAAGCAGAACTCTGCAGCCCGTTCCTGATTCCTCAGAGCTACAGCTGATGCTGGCAGGCGGGGAGGAAGTCCCAAGCCCATAACACTCCCCCCCCCCCCGCGCTGCCCCCCCCTCCCCGCCGTTCCCCCCCCCCCCCACACACACACAAGCACACACTCTGCTTTCGCTAAACTCTGGCTTGGCTCAGGCTTGACTCTCCATGAACAAAGTATTCAAGGGTGTGGGATGGCCTGAGGTCCTGTCTAGTGGCTGGACCTGGGGGTGTTCCCTCAAGGTGTCCCCACAGGCCTCTACTCTGCCACACTCCCAGTCAGGAATACAGATGCCGTAGTCACTCATATGCCTCGTCAGACACAGATCCGCCTGGCTCCACCATAAAACCTAACTAGGCACATAAAAGCCTCCTGCCGGTGTGCCAGGTGCCTCTGCAGGCTCCAGAGAGGCGCGGATCTGCCCCTAATGTGTTGAGGGTCTGGGACATGGTGGCACCGTGGCTGCACAACAGAAATCACAACAAGCTGTGAGCAGACAGTTTGAATGAAACCATCCGGCTGCCCTCTCACACTGAGGGGGAACGACCCAGCCTCTCTGAGAGTGAGAAAAAGAACTGCGTCCAAACCTCAGCATGGCCTGCAAAGCCCAGGCTCCATGCAGACACTGCCCTCAGCTCACAGAATTGATGCTCATCCAAGATCATACAGCCAGGCCAGGCTGGGCCTCTACCCTTTCCTGCTGACTGGTGGCGATGGCCACTCTGCCTCCTTCCTCCCCTCCATAGACCAGTCTATAATGAACCACTCCAGGTATACAGAAGACCAGACTCTTTGCCAACAAGAGGAGAGAGCCATTGTCTCCAAACTCCAGTTCCAATTAGCTGGTCAGTTTCAGGAGAAAGAAGGAGGCATGGCGAGAGCCTGCCTTGCTTTATACCTTGTCTCGTTCACTGCCTCACCCGCAGCCAGGGCCCCGGCCTATGACCTTGCTGTGGGTGATCCACCGTTCTGTGGTGAGGTCTCTATTTCAGCTGCAGCAGACAAAGCAGCCTTCTTCCACACTGTCCTCCCTCATGGGTCCTAGTGGCTGTGACTGTGTTACCTCCATACTCAGTTCCTGGGAAGATGGGTGGTGTCCCCCAAAGGGCATGCACTAGAAGTGTACTCTCTAGAGCAACCTCATTGAGAGGTGCTATGGACTTCAGGAAGTGAGGTATATCAGGAATGACCCCCCCCCCAAACAGGACTGGTGTCTTAGTTAGGGTTTCTGTTGCTATGCCGAAGACAGCCTGACCAACGAGCAAGTTGGGAAGGAAAGGATTTATTGGGCTTACACATCCATATCACGGTTCATCACTGAAGGAACTCAGAACAGGAACTCAAACAGGGCAGGATCCCAGAGGCAGGAGTTGATGCAGAGGCCATGGAGGGGTGCTGCTTACTGGCTTGTTTCCCCTGGACTTCTCAGCCTCCTTTCTTATAGAACCCAGGACCAGCAGCCCAGAGATGACACCACCTGCCACGGCTGGGCCCTCCCCCACTGATCACTAGTTGAGAAAATGCCTTACAGCTGGATCTCAAGGAGGCATTTCCTCAGCTGCGGCTCCTTCCCCTCTGGGGACTCTAATTTGTGTCAAGTTGACACACAAAACCAGCCAGTACAACTGAGATCTGTCCATCCGCTTGCTCTCCTTCTCCTGGCTAATGATATGGGCAGTTTCCTCTCCCATGCATTCCTTACCATCGCTATCAGGTCTCTCCCCAAGGGCCCAAAGCCATGGATCTGCCCGACCTTGGACAGAGCCTTCCCGAACCATGAGCTAACTAACCCTTTCTGCTTATGTACTGATTCCTTCAGGAGTTTCATTGCTGTACACGCCTGCTAACAGCCCTTGTCAAGGCGGGGCCTGGCACCCCATCACCTCCATTCTGGGCTCACACTCTCCCCTGCATATCTTCTAAGCACTTCCTACTGCAGCTCCTCCCTGCCGAGCATGCTCCACCTAGCTCCTGGGTCCACAGAAGACCCTACCCTGAGGCCTGGTATCTCTTTTCCAGGACAACCTGCCCCTCAGTTTCACCCAGTGTTCCCCATGCCCAACTGTCTAAACCACTGACTTCCACAAATGTAGCTGAATGTTAGGAACAAGCTCACGCAGGTGTTGCGGTGAGAGAAAACAGCAGAGAGCCATAAAAGCTGCGGCTGTCTAAAGTAGACCCTGGGTAGGGGGAGGATTTCATTCATAACTGCTGAAGGCCAAACCACAGGAAGTTCCCATAGACTTTGATGAACCAATGAAGTCAGTGTCCCTCAGCCTTTGGCACCAGTCAGCTGGAAACACCCTAGCTAGCTAACCAATCAGGACAAACTTATAATTCAGAATTTCTGCCCAGCCAATGAACTGCCTCTAAAAACAACCGCTAACTGCTATGGAACCATGGAAATGCCCTGTAAAACTTCCCACTGCACTTTTGGGAATAGGCTGGGTCGTCCCACATTGATTAACTTAACAACATCCCACAGAAATGCCCAATAAAGGCTATTTCTTTCGACATTTGCACCGCTTTCTTTGGTTTACTCCAACACCGTCAATAGCAGGTGTCTCTGAGAGGCAGCACCTGGCATCCAGAGGCGCATGGAGGGAGCTTGAACAGCAAGAGCCATCACACCACGTGGCATCATGAGACTCGGCAGTGCGGCAGGGTGAGCCGAACGCCCCGTGGGCCTAAGCGACAATTGTAGGAACCCAGGCTGGGGAGCAGCATTCCAGAGGCAGTCCTCATTGCAGAGCCAGTCCTCACGTCAGGGCATGGCGTCTCCTGGGAGCCAGAGGTGAAGAAACCAAGGCTGGGGTCAGCGTAGGGCAGCAGGATATTCGAGTGTGGGGCTGGACTCTGGGGTTACAACTCAGCATGCTGAGGGGCCATCCTCCACAGGATGGCCAGGCAAGCCTCGAAGCCAGAAGTGGAACAGTGCAGACCTGGCTTCTGCACAGTGACATCATGGGACAGGAAGAAGCCAGATGTGGTGGCCCGAGGGGCACTTAAGTGACTATGAGTTTCCTGGGGTGTATGATGTTTAAGACTGTCACCAGGAAGTGCTCAAGACATCAAGATGATTGGTGACTGCTCCAATCTCATTTCCATTGTCAGGATTAAAATATCCTGATAAAAACAACTTATGGGAGAGAGGGTTTATTTTGTAGTTCTATAGCCCTTCACTGTAGAGAAGTCACGGTAGGAACTTCAAGTAACTAGTCAAGAGCAGAGAGAAACGAATACATGCATGCCGCTTGCTTGCTTGCTTGCTTGCTTGCTTCTGCTTTATTTCTCTGCTCTTACACAGTTCAGGTCCCCCTGCCAAGGGAACAGAGCTGCCCACAGTGGGCCAGGTCTTCCCATATCATCTGACTTAAGGAAAACCTTCTGCCGGTGGTGGTGGTGGTGGCGGCGCATGCCTTTAGTCCCAGCGCTTATGAGGCAGAGGCAGGCGGATCTACATGAGTTCAAGACCAGCCTGGTCTACAAAGTAAGTTCCAGGACAGCCAAGGCCACAGAGAAACCCTGTCTTAAGAAAAAGAAAGAAGGAAGGAAGGAAGGAAGGAAGGAAGGAAGGAAGGAAGGAAGGAAGGAAGGAAAGGAAGGAAGGAAGGAAGGAAGGAAGGAAGGAAGGAAGGAAGGAAGGAAGGAAGGAAGGAAGGAAGACCTCCCACATACATCCTCACAAGCCAATCCAATGCAGACAAGTCCCTTATTGATGCTCTCTTCTCAAGGGATTCTAGGTTGTGTTGTTAGTTGTGGCACAAATCCTAATTAGTCTTAATAAAACCCAGAGCCAGATATCAGGGTAAATCCTGAAATATCAGAGAGACAAAAGAACAAGCCACAGCCACCTCTCACCTCACTAATTCCTCAGCTGAAAGAACTGATTTCCTGTCTCCTCCCAATGTATATTCCTTTCTCTGCCCAGCCATATCACTTCCTGTCTCAATGTCTCCAGTGCTGGAATTAAAGGCCTGTGTGCCTCCCAAGTGCTGGGATTAAAGACCTGTGTGCCTCCCAAGTACTGGGAGCAAAGGCATGAGATCACAAGTGCTGGGACTAAAGGTGTGTGCCACCACTGCCTGACCTCTATGGCTAACTAGTGGCTGGCTTTGCCCTCTGATCTTCAGGCAAGCTTTATTTGTTTAGATCATACACAAAATATCACCACAGTTAGTGATTTGCCATCCAGGGCAAGCCTATGAGGTAAGTTAGTAGTCGTCTGAAGGGTAGAGGAGCTTACCAAGTTCTTGTACCCACTGAAGATGAAATCAGCTACGGGACTGACAGCTGACAAGGCAGTGCTGCATTGAAGCAATGAGTATAGAGGATTCCAAAGTCCTTAAGTGCAGGGCTTCAGCATCTCCTTGAAAGCCAACACTCTGTACACTTAGACCTACATGGGCAATTAAGTGTACCAAGTAGGCTGGATCCACAGGAAGAGGGTGGGGAGAGGAGTTTCCATCAGAAACCAAAACCAAGGTCACTGCCCTACTCTAGCCATGACAGGATCTGACCTGGCGTGAATCTGCCAACTTCTCACAGAGTCTAGCTATTGAAGGCAGTATTTGGGTCCTGGAGAAGGGCCACAGGACAGGGAAAAATATCAACGAGAAACCAGGCTCGTCCAAGAAGGCCAATATTGTGAGTCTCTCTGGACTGGAGAACACCAGTTGGGAGACATATGCTGTAGCCTATAATGCATTTATAAAGATGGGAAAGGGTTGGCGACAGACTGAACTCCTAGGTAAGAAACATCTTTTTTTAAACTTTCTTTTTATTTATTCTTTGTGTCTTTCACATCATGCATCTCGATCCCATTCATTTCCCCATCCCTTCAAATCTGCCTTCTGCCTTTGTGGACCCACCCCCCCCCCAGAAAAAAATAAAATAAAATTTAAGAAAAGGAAGAAAAGGAAAAATCAATCTTGTCATGGAAGTTGTAGTATGACACAGTGAGTCACACAGTAAAACTTTTTATCCTTTTATATTACAAATGCTCATTGCAAAGAGTCATTGGTCTGGTTCGAGGCCTCTGGTTTCTTCTACACTATCAATGCTGGGCCTTCACTGAGACTCCTCCTGGATATCCTGTTGTTGCCCTATGTTGTGAAGACCCTGCAGCTTTGGGTCTGTAGGTCAGGCCCCTTCATGTGCTCCCACAGATCATAGATGGAGTGGATATTGGGGCGGGCCAACTCATAATCCTGACTCTGAGCCTGGATAGTTGCAGGGTTGGTCAACCTGCCAGCTCTTCCTTGTCCTCCCCATCAGGGTGAGCTCTCCAGCCCTGGCTAGTTCACCCATTACAGTGATGAGCAAGGGGCGGGGCCAATTCTCCCACTTCACATCATCAGGGTCGGCTCTCCCACACCTACATCATCAGCTCTGTTGTGCTGCCCAGGTGAGGTGTAGGACCCTCTCTCCTGAGTGCTTCAGCCAGTGAGGGGCAGGACCAGTTAGTGTTACAGCCAGTGAGGGGTGGAGCCAACTCTGCAAAGCCCTATCCTCTCAGCCTTTGGTGATATCAAGAGCCACAGACATCAACACAGACTGCAGCTGCATTAGGGTCATAAACCTAGACATCACCATGGCCCTGGGTGGTAATCAAGTCACCCACCTCAGCCTGTTCCTCATCACTTTCACCTCTTCAGATATGTCTCTGTTCACAACATTCTGTCTCTTTCTTTCCCATTCCACAGCATACATTTGCTCACCACAATAGTGCCCATCTGTTCAGCGCAGGCCTATGTTTTCTCCTCGGAGCCCGGGGGACAGGCTGCCCCAGGCCTGTGTGTGGGTCCCTTTGTCCCACTCAGTCCATCATGTCACTGGGCAGTACCATGCATCCTCCTCGGAGCTCAGGGTGGTCTTGGTAAGAAACGTCTTATGGTATGACTTTGTAAGTGAAAAAAAAAAAACTGCTTGTGTGGAATGATCAAGAATGATTTCTTAAAACCTGAGCTCTGGTCAGGAATGTAGAATGTACTGGCAGTTGAGTATTTCACATGGTCCTAACCATTTACATCAAACAGCATATCCTTCCATCTCTAAAAGCCAGACAACCTCTCACAGATACTCCCTTGCCAATCAGAGAGCTCTACAGACACTCAAAATGGGCAACTGGGATCATGCTTTTGCTCCTTGGCTATAAATCATGGCAGAAGGAGCCCAGAGCTGGGGGACACGTGATAACTGACCACTCCTCCTCTATTCTGTCACAGGAGATAGTGATGCTAACTGTGTAATGAAGTTTCATGGGCATCCAGTGACACCCACTTACTGACATGTCTGTGGTTGCTTTTACAGGTAGCACTGAGAGAATATGGCCCCCAAGTCCTATAATATTTACTCTCTCTAACTCACTACAGGGGGGGAAATGCTGTCTGTGGTCAAGAGAATGACATGCATATTGATAGGTTTGTCTTACACAATTATTCCTAGATATCACCAGATTGCTTCCAGAACTGGCCCCACAAGACATCAGAATCTGGGGCTGCTTAAATAACTCAGATAGCATGGCATAGTATTTGTTTATAACCTACACACATCATCCTGTTAATTGACCCCTAGACTGCATATAATGTTTAATACAGTGTAAGTGCTATGGAAATAGTTGTTACACTGTTTACAAAAATTTTTTAAAAACTGTTCTTGTTCAGTAAGACAGAATTTTTATTAATACTTTTGAAGCATGATTGGTTGAATTAGTGGTTACAAACCACATGGTTGCAGAAAGCCAACTACATATCTTCTTCCCTTTTTACGGTAGCTATAACTATGGGACAAGTTAACCTTAAAACTTCTCATTTTGAAGGGGAAGGGAAGGAAGATGGAAGCTATAATATTGAGGTTCTCATTCTTGACCTGGAACCCACTCCTTATCTCCTGGGTACCTTCCACAGGACAGATTCTCAACAGCCATCTCCCAGTGTACAGAACAAGGAAGAATCTACAGGAACTCTGCAAATGGAAAAGTTCCATTCCTGGGAGTAGGGCAGGGAGAACAGGCTTTAGAAACTAGCAGAGCATCCAGGTGACACAAACTTTGGCCTTGGGATTTGAAGATGGTCTGATATTGATTCAGGTGCCATAACCTTTCAGACTGAGAGAAGAGCCTAGAAGAAAGAGGGTATGGAGGAAGAAGTACTACAGTGGGGGGGGGGGCCTCATTTGCAAGAGTTTTACACGGAGACAACTAAAGGCAAG
Source organism: Peromyscus maniculatus bairdii (assembly GCF_049852395.1). Taxonomy (NCBI): domain Eukaryota; kingdom Metazoa; phylum Chordata; class Mammalia; order Rodentia; family Cricetidae; genus Peromyscus; species Peromyscus maniculatus. The sequence continues at coordinate 10,545,927 of NC_134860.1, forward strand.
AGGTCCACAGAATGTCATAGAAACAAGCAGGGTCAGCTCTGAGGTCAGAAAAATCCCTCTGTTGTCTGACGGAAGGAGGATTCAAGTGGAAAGACTGGCTGGGGACAGGTTGCAAGAAAAGGCAAGAAAAAGATAGGCAAAAGGCCAAGGGCAGGGAATGTGGATGAATGGTGGTGATATCTCAGACACTGGCTTTGCAGAACTGGCAGCATCCTTCAAAGACTTTAACTAGTGCACACCTGGATCACTAGTCCTTAGAACCATGGGTAAGTATGTACAGTCCTCTACTTACATCAGTGTTCTGTAAGTAATCCAACAACCCTGACTTACAGGGGAAATATGTGCTAAGAAAATTCACTCACTATGGCCAATCTCCTGAATGTCACAGCTCAGCAGCACACAGCAGTGCAGAATCAGCCTGTTGTCTTTGTGGTTACACGGCTGACTGGGAGCTGAGGGTCACCACTGAGGCCAGCACTAAGATAGTTTTGAACTACATAGTCATAGCCTAAGACAAGCTCAAAATTCAAAATCGGAAGGACTATTTCTACTGATTGCATCGCTCTTTCCCATGCACACCACCTGCAAGTCAAAACAATTTGAAGTCATTCTATGAAGAGTCAAGGACCATCAGTACTGCGTCAGGCCACTGTAAGTTTTGAGTTAGTCTATTACGCAACAGTCAGTGGCTGGTACACTCTATCCCCCACACCCCTTCCTTCTCTTTCTATCCCTCTTCCTCATCTTCCTTTTTCTTCCCTTTCCTTCTTCTTCCTCTTCTCCTAGGCCATCTCAGTTTCTCTAATATTAGAGAAAATCTTGTGATACAAGGAACATGGCTGCCACTGTGGGTGGGAACAGGGAGAAAGGAGCCTATGGTGGGTGGCACATTGCCCCCACCCCAGTTGGTCCCAAGGCCAGGACCTATCAGGTGGCTTTCCATCTTGCTGATTAGAGATGGGTAATCGTGGCTCAGGGTGGATAATTGCCATTTTACTGTAGCTTGGATCTTGGGTGTCTCCCCCAAGCCCATGTGTAACAGGAATCTTAAAGGTTCTTATTAATAAAATAAAACCCGAGGTGAGTTATTGGGGTCCGTGCTGGTAGATCAGAGAGACAGAACAAGCCACAGCTAACCTCACCTGGTCAACTTCTCAGCTGGTCTTGTTTTCTCAGACTGGAAGCTTCTGTGTCCTCATTCCAATGGCTCTCAGCTGAACTGCTGCTCGAAAGCCTGAAGCTTAACCAGCCACATGCTTAACCAGCCAAATGCTTCTAGTTTCTGGTCCTCACGCCTTATATGCCTTTCTGCTTTCTACTATCACTCCCTAGGATTAAAGGCTCGCTTTCTGGGATTAAAGGCATGAGTCACCATGCCTGGCTGTTTCCAATGTGGCCTTGAACTCACAGAGATCCCAGATGGATTTCTGCCTCTGGAATGCTAGGATTAAAGGTGTGTGCTATCACTGCCTAACTAGTGACTTTTCTGTTCTCTGACCCCAGATAAGTTTATTAAGGTACACAATATTTTGGGGAACACAATACCACCACACTCATGTTAAAGGATGAGTCCCAGAATTAAACTGTTGGAATGTGGTGAAACCTTTTATAGGTGTGGGCTAGAGGAAGGTCTTTAAGTTATTTGGAGTGAGCCCTTGAAGGGGATAATAGGACCCCAGCCTCTTTCTCACTCTCTTTTTTTATTTTCCTGGCCATGAGATGAACAGGTTCCTGTCATCCACTCTCTGATCATGATGAGTTGCCCCTCACAGCTCTAAATGCAACCTACAGCTGCCATCAAGGTGGTGACTGGGCTTCAGAAGTTCAAGGTCCTTCAGACTCTAAGTACCTCGTGACTGCAAGACTAGGGTTCCTGTCATCCTCCTGGCTATCAGTTGCTCCACTCTCAGGGCCCTGAGGTTCCCTCCTGTATAGTCTTCACACCCTACCCCATACAGTGTCTTCTTCAAGGTTAACAGTAGCAGGCTATCTTCATGCAAGGCCCAGATCCCCCTTTAAAAGCTGCCACTGAATTAATTCAGACCCACCCAGGATAATCTCCACTTTTATTAATTCAAAATTAAATAATTTAGAGCCTTTGCTACATTGCCATATAAGGAAAGTTTACCATAGATGTAACATGAATCACAGGTCAAGGGTCTCAGGCCCAATCAGCAGGTGGGGGAGCATTGCAGCATCCTACCTGTGATATCTACCCTGTGTTTTGGCTCATGCAGGATGCTATTGCTGAAAGACAAAGTAAGATTAAGACTTGAGTACCAAAGGCCCTCACTGGTCAGTTGCAGAATCAACCATGGAGATCTACCAGTCCACACAGTGGGGCACATTTAACGCAAGGACATAACACACTTTTCAGGGTGGAGGGTTTTCACAAGACAGGGAGTCTTGCAGCTGGCTTCCATAGGGTGATTATTCACTGATGCAGAAGGAAGCTGATCAGGCAGGAGACGCTGTTGGGGTGGGTGTTTTGCACATTACTGTGTTTTAGGTAATTACCTTCATGGACCCTCTCATAACTATCATTTATCTGGTGCATTTTTTTTGTTCAGCCCGCTCACCCTGTTTGACTTACATTTATTTTAAACAGAACCTTTACATCTCGAATGTAAAATGGAAAACCAGCATTCCTTGTTAAAAATAGAAGCTAACCATAAAAATAAATAAAAAGAAACATGGGCTCATGAATTTCTTACGATCTAGCAAACTGCTCTTTGCTAAAAGTAGAAACCTGTAAGCGTGAGAGAGATGTTTAAGGAAATACCAAAGGAAAATAACATTTTTCATAGAAAGGCTGACAGAAGATTAAGAAATGAGCAATTGTCATGTTGGAATGCATGGACATTTCGATGCCCGAAGGCTGCTGTCTCGTGAGCAGCCTAAGAAGCAGCCTGGAGGCTGAGTCAATGGGCCAGATCAGTGACCAGGTGCTTAGGACTCTGTCAATGGGAGGCAGGCTGGACTGGCAGGGCATTGAATAAGATGCGATTATAATATGAGACAGTTGATATATGATATAAATGAGACAGCTCCCACAGGCAGTTCTGATGCCAGAATGGACACTTGAATTCATCCCAAATTGACAAAAGAGAGCCCAGGCCTTTCAAGGGCAGCAGCACAGCTCTGACTGGCCACCCATTTATGCTAGGTGGCCCTGGGAAAGGAGAGGTATGACCATGGGCTGGGCGCCCCCTTCAGGAAGCTGAGGCAATTCCTGGTGAGTGTCTCAGTGGGGAGCCAACTCCAGGAACCCTTGGGGAAAGAGGTGAGACAGAATTGGGGCCTCCATCCTTAAGGGACAGCTGAGCAGAGTGTCTGCTGCATACCTCCTTCTCTTCTGGTTGGGCTAATGTGCTTTGCATGATAATCCCATACTATCTAGGAACTGCTCCCCGGAATTCTGCCTGTTTTATTCCTGGAAGAACTTCCTGGAAGGTTACAAGAGTGGATTTAATCCCCTGGAGATCAGCTCAGGACCATACACACTCATTGCTTTTCTGATCTTTCTTCTTCTAGAATCTTCTCTAGCTCAGGTAGTTCTTCCTCTGGTCAAGGGGGTTTACCTGGAAGGAAAGCCCAGAATTACCCCTGGTGTTCATCACACACTACCTCTCATCTGTTTGCCATGAGAATCTGGCAGAGAAATTGACTGAGACTGGCTAAGACTCTAAAGTCCCAACAGCAGAGCTACCCAGAATACGTGACTCCAGTCAGGATGAATCACTGGCCCTTTCAGGGCAGAAGCAACCTAACCAAATTCTTCTTCTACCAAGAACTCTATGTGCTCAGCCAGGGCCAAATTAGGGGCTTGCATTGATCTCCTTGCTGGTTGGCTGAACACTGAGATGTGGCAGAGCCAGAGCAGTCTGGGTTAGTGGATGCCTATGCTGCTGCTCTGTGTGTGGCTTTTATTCCTGATGTAGCTGCTCCATGCACACATCCACTATGACTGACAACAGAGGCTGGGTAATGCAGCTGATCAAGGCCTTCCATTTAGCCAAGTACTGAGTGCCTCTCTGGTAGGTGTTGACATAGAATGCAGAGATCCTCTCTTTTCCTAGCCACTCCTTCATGCTTACCCATATGCCTTGTTTCCAGGCCTCCTTTTCTTAGGGATTTCAGTCTCTTTTTTCAATTTACCATTACCACTGCTTACAAGTCCATTTACATCCTTGTCTCAGGTCACTCTTCTTTCCACATAAAGTGGATATGCATATACGGAACCCCCCCCCAACTCTACTCTCAAGCTTCCCCTCTGCTGGAGAGGGGTACACAACTGAAGTCCAATTTCAGTTTGCAACAACAAACTACCCTATCCATGGAGCAAGCACAAATATCATCCTTCCCCATCAGCCGATCTTAAGAGAGCCCCGGGCAGCCATAGCTGTGAACTAAAGAGAGGTGTGGGTGCACGGTGGTGGGGTGAAGGTCTGGGCACCCTGCCAGAGCTTTATGTCATCCTTTGGAACTGTGACTATTGACACTATGCTCTGCCCAACCTTGGTTGGACCTCATCCTTCTTTGATGAATTATTACTGGGCTTCTCCAATCCTGTGATGTGGTAAATTCAAGAGAACACAACTCATGACAAGCATTTCTGGTTGCACCATCATCTGATGTCCCTTGACTGGCCCATTGTGTTTTTGTGTCTTTCAAATAAGATGAAGTCCTCTGCTGCAGACGGCTAGACGTTGCTTTCAACCCTTGCTTTCACTGGGCTCTGGCATAAATCCCACATGGTGTCTTAGCTCCATGAAAAGCTCAGGCTATAAGACTTGATGGGCACCAAGCAACAGAGCTCCCCGTTCTTCATTCAGTCTAGAAAGGCTGTAGAGCCCTTTTCTCACTGCAAGCCAACAGGTTTATGATTCTCTGGGATGGGTATCCCTAAGGGTGCAATTTGTAACCTAGCAGGGGTTGTGTCTTCTTCTTGGGGATGAGAAGTGAAAGACACAATAACATATCCTCTGCATTGGAGGAGATGGCCCAGCATGTTCAGGATACTAGTCACCTAATAGCCTCACTAATACGCAAGCCCCCAGATTTCCATGAAGCACACGTTTCTTGCCAGAATCTCCAAAGTACTTCCCATTTCTTGCTGACTCAGGATGTCCTAGGCACCAACAAAATGCTCAGTAGAATACTCACAGGTCGTAAATCCATTTGGCCCATCATGCCAGAACCGATAACTAACATGGACCTAGAGGATGAAATGTGTATTCTAGTAACTGTGTTCTGATACCAGGTCCATGTACAGCCAAGGGCTCTACCACCAAGCTATATCCCTGCCATATCCATGTGAAGGACAGCTGCTTCTTAGTCCATCTGGAATGATATTAAGTAGATATAGTGACCAGGTCAAAGGCCACAATGCCATGGACCTGAGACCAGTCTGCCGAAGCTGAGATGCCATATCTAGTGGGTTTGCTACGACTGAGGCTGTTGACACTGGGCCTGGTTGCATTTAGAGTCTTCCACTGCGATTCTCGGCAGGGTTTCTGAAAGAAAGAGACTCAAGAATTAAACGATGAGATTGCCAGTATCATCTCAGCTGTATGCTTCATGTTTCAAAGGATGGTAGTCAGTTCCCTGGTTCCCGTGGGGATTACATCACTGATTTTGATTCATTGATCTGGCTGAAGCAGGGTAAGAGAGCAGTTTCAAAGGCTTCTTCTTGGACTCCTCTCCTATAGTAACTCTTACGCCATCCCACCACACAAAGCTCCAACTTACCTCCCTATGGCACCGACTCTTATCCCACAGGCCAAGAAACCAGCACAAAGTTCTGGCCTCTGCCAAGAATTCTTATTCCAATTATCCATTTGAGGTCTGAGGAAATGGCTATGGAAGAGACCCTGGGGCTCAATAAGCTGACTGTGAATAAACATCCATTAATATGAAAACTTCCCTCTAACAAGATAGTGCTAAAGGTGCCTTAGTGTTGGTGATAACTTGGTCTCTATGCCCCTCTGTCCTTGAAGTAGCCAGACATTCCCCCTCTGGCCAGCTGCTACTTGAGTATGTGACCACAGGTCCCTTCTAATGAGAGCGTTCATTATCATCTTTCCCTGCTAAGTGCTGCTGGTGCCTCCAGGAGCCTGGCCTCATCTTCCCCCACTGGGCTCCAGGACCAAAGGCTGCCTCATCTGACACTGAACAAAAGAATGTAGCTTTTATGGGTGTCGCTGTCCTCTGCCTCATTCATTCATCTTTGGCTTTTTTTTTTTTTAATTCTCGTTAGCTTATTTTTGACTATATAAATGGAGCAATACTCCTGATGGCTGTCCAGAAACGTGTTCCCTAGGGATTCTGCATTTTTATTAAGCATCTCCATACCTCCGTGTGAGTAAAGAGTCCTGGCTGTTCTTCTCCTGTGCCTCTTATCCTGATGGTTGTGTCTGCCCCGATTGGGACAGTTAAGCACCCCATTGCTTTGGGATCCTTTCATTAACAGTAATGTTCAGTAATAAGAGATCCCTGCCTGAGCTTCCACCGGCCACGGCCATCACTGCTTCTCATATCACAAATCTCTCTCCAGTGAACTCTATGTCACTTTGTGTGAAGAGTCTCCTGAGACCTTCCATGGAACATAGAGGCTGGTGGTTTGCTTGCCCTCTGCACCACTTCAAATCCAGCCCATTCATCCCTCTGTGCATTTACTCTGTGCCTCTTTTGTTTCCTGTAGCATTTTTGGCATTTATGCATTTAATGCAGGCCATTGCTTTTTGTAAGTGTCCAAGAGCCAATCCCTAAGCATGTCAGCCCCACTCACCGGGACCCTGTCCATAGTATAAACCATGCAGCACAAGAAAGTGCACCTGTGTTAATCCACCCCTCCTTCTAAATCTATCACCTGCCCTCCATCCAGTACCATTAGGATCTATCCCAGTTATGTACTCCTATGCCCTGGCACATGGGACCCAGTCTACAGAGGCTGCCTCTTTGGTGGGCTCAGTCCTTCCACATCCAGGCTAGGAGGCAACATGATCTTATATTTCCCCCAGGAACTCAGAGGACAGATATAAGTAGGTTATGTGAGAAATACATGTTTTCGTTACATCTTCTGGGAAAGGAATATGGTCTTCTTGGGCCCAGAGCATTCATAGAGGTATAGAGTTTTAAGATTCCTTAAGAAAGCACATCAACCACAGTGCCCCAACTCTCGAGGAATCCTCAGTCCCAAGCAGGCAGGCCCTCACTTTGATGCAGCAAACTAAACTCTGCAGCTGTCACCTTCCTATTTAAAACCTGGTCCAGTCCTCAGCCGGATCATCTGCAAGAAATGGGGCTTTATGTTTTACTGTGAGACCTCCTGACACCCTGGAGTCGGTGAGCAATCAGCCCTTCACCTTTCGTGATCTCTCTCTTGCCATGTGTCCAGGACCCTCAGCAGAGCCTGACGTAGTCTCCTAAGTGACTCCTTCCTCCTGGACCTCTGAGAGGTAGGTAGACACAGCCTTCTGCCGTGCAGACTCCATTTGTACCAGTCCCAGCCTGTGACACAGGCCTTCCACCCTCAGAGTCCATAGTCTCGGGTCACCCCCGGCACTGAGATGGAAAGGGATATGTAGAGTACTTGAGAGAGTTCTTTAAGGGAGGGGTGGTGCACATCTGTCCAGAGCTGGAGGGAACCAGTCTTGACCAGAAAGAGAAGCCTAACGTGATGAGCTGTGACAGCTGTGACTCCTGGAGCATGATGGCACCCAGTGCTGTTTAGGGCCACCAGCCTGTGTCTGCCTGTTGAACTTGGCTGACCCCTAGGGAACAAACAAGGCCAGGAGAGGAAACTGGGTGAGGCGCTTCTGTCAGTTAGCTGAGTGGTTCTGAGGAGGGACTCTGCTCCGAACCCTCAGGGGACAATAGTTGGGTCAGTCAGCAATCCCCTGGCAGTCAGTGGCTTGAGAGTCAGGGAGACATCAGATGTGTGTGACAACATCCACCAAAGTCACCTGAGAGCAGCAGGAGTGTGGCTGGGAGGGGGACGGAGAGAAGCAACGTGGCCCCTGTGAATTCTGGGGCATGAGAAGACAGATAGGAAGAGAGTGGAAAAGGCTCAACGAAGACAAACAGGACAGAAGACAAAGGCCTGAATGCCAGCCAGAGGATGGAGGCTTTGTCTCTCGACGAGGACCATCAAAGGTTTCCAGGAAGACTGGGGGTTGTAAGGAGGCTACACAACCCCAAAGGAGTCGCAAATCTCCCAAGTGTCTATCTGGCTGCGTCTCCAGCAGGCTCCTCTCAGTTAGCTGGCCCTGGCCAACTCAAACACACACACACACACACACACACACACACACACACACACCACCCCCTTCTCCAAATCGGCTCCCTTCAAATTGTCACTCCCCACAGGGCTGCATTCATGCACCCCTTCTAAATAGTCCCACTGTTCAGCTTTAACGAGAAGTAATACCAATCCCCATGTTTGCCCAGAGAGCACCATATTTCATCAAACCAGAGCCCATGCAGGCTCAGATTACTGTCTGAGACAATGTTCTGTAACCCTGGTTTATTCACATGTCACGGGTATTTTAGCAAAACAGAAATGAATGGCCCTCACCACCCTAGGAAGTGCCGGGAGAGCTGGGTCCCCGCCCAGGGGAAGTCATGCCTTCCCTGGCCACAGTTCTCAGAGAGGCCGACTCTGATCCTCTAAGTTTTCCTGACTTTCAGAAAGAGAATATGGGCTGAGGAGGAGTCACAGACTGGGTAGTTATTTCCCCATAAAATGTGAACTCCACGGATGGATTTTGCCAGAGCAAAAATAAAATCTGTCATTGATTATAAAGTCCTTTGTGCTTGTTATTTCGCAGATTTATTACACTCTGGCCTGGCAGCCTGGAGAGGCCCTGAGATTCTTGTCTCTAGCGCCCCACAGCTCATACCCCAAATGGGGACAGGGACTTGCTGGCATTTCTTTTGTCCTTTAAGGGCCAAGAGCTTTGGAAATTTAGATGAAGAGCGGTGAATCAAGGCACAGACACAGGGATAACAACAGCTCATTCTAGAGGGCTGACACTTGCTAACCAAGGAGACATGTCCTGTCCTTTGTAGCTGTTAGCAGTAAGCCACTCCTCTGCAAAGCCTCGTTCAAATCTTCCAGTGTCTGGGTCCACTCTGAAGGTGCTCTGGCCCCTTTCAAACCCACCACCAAAAGAGCGGCAATAATGTCACCAGTGTAGTCTTCTACCATCTCTCGTTAGGACCTTACCAATAAACCTCACAACGTGCTGCTCATGTCGGTGTTCAGAGCTGAGGAGATGGGAGCCCAAAGAAAGTGAGTAAGTTGCTTAAGGTTGTACACAGCTAGGGAGTAGTGGGAATGGGACAAGAGCCTAGTCCTAAATGACTTCACAAGGTCATATGGATGTTCCTGCTTCCAAGACTGGGTTGACGTGAAGCCACAGACCTGGCATATAGTACTGGAGGTGGAACAGCCTGTCGATCAGACTTCCAGGATTTAGAGGGGCTGTGGGGCTGCCCCTAACAGAGCTGGTTAGGAATCACTAACTGGCTCGGTCACAGAGCTGGGTAGTACCATCAAACAAGGACAGGGGGAACTTTTCATTCGACATCTACCTGGGGAGTGACTTTCACCCTATGGTCCTGGCTTCCTGGGGTTACCAGTTTGTCCCCTGCTAACTGAGGCGTGCGACTCCCAATCATAGGGCTTTCTCACTTCTTTCTCACTGTTGTCTGAGCTGAAGGCACCCCTCCTTCCCCAGGATGTGTGGCACAGAGGATGGAAGGCTGAGGTCCCCTAAACTACCACCCTATCTCTAGAGAGAACACTCCTCATCCCAATCCATAAGGTCAAGAGTCTGAGTTTAACAGAATGGTCCTCCCAAGAGCAGCATAACTGTGTGGGAAGTTGTGGAAGCAGGGGATTGGAAGGCTTAGATCCATAGTCAGCCATCTCCGCTCTTATTATTCTGAGCTGCAGCCGGAGCTATTAAAAACAAAACATGTTCATTGGCAAGTTCCACAATTAGCCTCATTTCCACGCTCAAGCCCTGTTCAGCACGAGCTGCCTTTGCACAGATTGCTTCTTGTCTGTGCTGTGCTCTTTGGAGGGCTGTGCTGGGAGCTAGCAAGGATGTGACCCAGTGGTAATCTGAATTGCTTCACCAAACACATTTTTATCCCATCATCTCGGCCACATGAAAGGGGGCCACAGTGCTCCAGTGTTCAAAACTTTACAATCCCCGCTGTTCGGCAATAAAACGAGGCAAGAAATATTAGCCATCCTGGCTGATGCCTTAATTCTTTCGAAACAATGTCAGAGAAGCTGTACCCTACAGGTTTTAGTGCCTGCTAAAGCCTGACCCTCGAGCTGGCTTGAATGGAGCCAGAATGAGTTAAGGAGGGCGAGGAGGCTTTAATGGACAAGGATCCGAATAGCCCAGCTTGTGCGGCCTCCTGCAGACTCTCCCTCCTTTTCACAGGCTTCGATTGTGTTTAGCCCCAGCAGAGACAAAACTACCCCTGAGCAGAGGCTACCCCCAGCTGGCACAGGTCAGAGGCATTCTAGGGGAGAAGAGAAAAGGGGGGCAAGGGGAAATGAGGGGCTCCTGGAGAAAGGAGGGAAGTGAGGTGGGGGAAGGCCATTTATAAGGAAGGACGGTCCAGGCCATTTATTTGGAGAGATTCAGCTACGGAGCTGGGACTCTCACCTCCAGGCAAACCATTTTGGGAAAACCAGTTACAGCACAATTGGGAATTACATACATGTGAACGGGAAGTTGAACTCAGTGTGCATTAATTTACAAAATAATATATATTTATATACATGATAAACGCTACCCCTGCATGCTTCCAAAAAATTACAGGCCTGAATCTCAGTGCTCTGGGTAGGATGAACTCCAATGCGACAGTCTGAGATTTTTTTTTAAACTATAAGTGGGTTGTTTTACATAGTGACAGAAACTTTTTCCAGGAAACTTTCAATGATTGCATTATGATCGCTCCCAGAAAAGTAACTATTTTGGCTCCCAGAGCCCACAGTCACCAGATAAGAGGAACGTTGGATTCACAAGTGTGAGGTTATTGCCCTGCAGCACAGAGGGGGTCCCTGAGCTGGCTTTCTAAAAGATCATGGGTTTGAAGGGGGTCCTCTCTTTGCCTCTAAAGCAGTTCTCAACCTGTGGGTCACAACCCCTCTGGGCGAATGACCCTTTCATAAGGGTCACCTAAGACCACTGGAAAACATAGATATTTATATTACAATCATAGCATAGCAAAATTACAGTTATGAATAACTTTATGATCGGGGGGGGGGGGGGGGGTCACCACAACATGAGGAACTGCATTAAAGGGTCGCAGCATTGGGAAGATTGATAGCCACTTTAGAGTCTAAAGATGCCTTAATGTTTAGGAACCTGGACTCCTTTCTCAGTCTGCTGAATTCTGTGGACCCGGCCCCTAAAGAATGCACAAAATGAAATACCCAAGTTAATAAAGGAAACCAACAGCGCAATAATTACAAAAATATTTAAAGCAACTCAGCAGCTTAATAACATATGAACATGCTATTACATATTGAACATAATGAATATTCCGTTTCACTAATTCTTCAATTAGCAGGGGACCAAGCGTTACAGTAATTTCAATGTAGTTTAAGCAAAAAATTTTACTTTGGGAAATTTGGAACACCTTTCCTTTCAAACGAAAGTGACTGAGTAGTATGGATCTGTGGAAAAGCCCCACTTCTGGCCACTGTGATTGGTTGCTTGTTTGCATAATATCAGAAAAAAACCCGGCTAAATCGACCAGATTTTTCCCCATTAGGACCTCGAATTCTATCTCTGGGGAAGTAGCTTTGCTAGAGTGAAGTACCTTTGGGGACCTTCTGCCCCAAGGCTAAGCTGCCTAGCCGGGGTCAGGGTTGCCCTACATCAACACTTTACTGGGAATTCTTTTCTAGAAAACCGTTGGTTTTTTTTTCTTCCCCCTCTCTGATGCTTTGAAACTTTGTATAAAGTAAATTGAAAGCATGCCCTTTTCTTTTTTAGCAGTCCTGTCCGAAGATTTATAAGGATCTTTGATGTATTTCTTCAACAACTGGAATTACTGTTGCCAAATAAAAGGTCAGTTAATCAGATAAATCTAATTCTGTATTTTGATCAAGACCTTTCTTTCCACTGCCTTGGTTAGGTCGGTTGAGCTTTGGAGTCACACACACACACACACACACACACACACACACACACACACACACACCCCTTTTGTTGTTGTTAAATCCCAGAGCTCCTGTTCCCAAGGCTGCACCTTTGCATTTGGAGCACAAACTGGCTCAGAGACAACTAGGCACACATCCCCTCTGGGGTCCTCATGGGGGAGCTGTCCTCTTCCAACCACATAGCCATAGCATGCCATCGCAGGGGCAACCCCGCAGGCGGGCCCCCCTCCAAAGGCCGCCCAGCCCCCGCGACGCCCCGGCTCAGCTGCAGGCAGCGACACTCCGGAGCCGGCTGCGGGGCTGGGTCTCCGGCTCTCGGCGGGGGAGCAGGGAGCGCGCCCGCCCACGCCCACGGCCCCCACACTCGTGAGCGCACACCCCGGCGCGCGCACGCCCGCACACCAGGGCGCACGCACAGCACACCGGGCTACAGACGGGCTCTCAGCAGCCGCGAGTGGGGACACAGCCGGATTCCCCTTCGAAGGCGCCGTCGGCCACCCCGCCCCGCCCCGCCCCTGGAACTCGCCAGTTCCAGGCGCCGCTCCGTGGGCTGCAAACTTTGCAGCGTGAGGCAATCAAGGGAGCGCGCCGGCGCGGGCTCGGCTGGGCTCCACGCGGCTCCCGACAGCTGTTGACCGCTGGCCCGGCGGCGTGGATGCACCGCGCACAGCGCTGCCGCCCACAGCCAATCCCGCTACCTCGAGTCGGGTCACACGGGCTGTCCGCGTCCCGCACAGACCCTCCAGCCACGGACGAGGGGCGCAGCCAACACTGAGCCCTCCCTCCCTGTCCTTCTGGGCTCAGACCCTTCACTATCGTCACTCAGCCATGGCTCTTGGTCCAGCTCGGAGCAGTTTGGGGTCCCAACTGCTGCCTATGGTGCCGCTGCTCCTGCTGCTGCGGGGCGCATGCTGTGGCCACAGGGGCCCCTCATGGCCCTCACTGCCCTCGGCAGCCGACGGTCTGCAGAGGGACAAGGACCCCCAGCAGTCCCCTGGGGACGCAGCAGCTGCGCTGGGCCAAGGCGCCCAGGACATGGTCGCTGTCCACATGCTCAGGCTCTATGAGAAGTACAACCGACGGGGCGCTCGGCCAGGAGGAGGCAACACCGTCCGAAGCTTCCGTGCCAGGCTGGGTAAGTAGAGTCTACACCGGGACCCAGCCCTCCTTATTCATGGAGCCCTGTATCCGATCTCTCCGCTCCTTTACAGCTCCACTTCTCTCTCCTTTCTTGTATTGACTTTTAATTCATCCTTTCACCGACAATCCCCTCAGTTCTCTGTACCAGGCCAGAGCTTGCAGTGGGGACCAAAGTGTCACTGGGTGGCAGACCAGTCCTGCCCCTGGGAACTTCCACAGCTGCTGGACAAAGGTCAGCATATGCACAAGGCCTTAGGCGCAGAATGGAGATGGCCATGGGCTGGAGGACAATCCGTGGCGTTAAGGTGGGTTGGCGCTTGCTGTCTGAGAGGCCAGCATGGTCAGCGGGGCACACGGCGGGCGGCGCTGGTGGAAGTACCACGCACTGAGCCCAGGTAGGAAGCATGATTAGGGTGGCAAGGAGACAGAGTGCTCTGAGAGGTTTCAGGGAAGGTCCAGAAGCACCTTGTCCCTCTCCTGGACCACGCTCCACGTCACCACCCTCCACTTGAGCTTGTCAGGGTTGAGCTTGTCAGATGCTCTCCCTACCCTCTTCTTAGAGAAGGTCACTCTGAACCCTTGCCCACTAACTTCCGGGTTGAGCAGCCCTTGGGGGGGGGGGGTAAGTGCAGAGGAAGTGTAGCCTGGGAAGCAGGTGGTGAGAAGACCCTGGTTGTCATGGTGACTGCTCATGGTTTCAGAATGCTGTTCCAGAAAATGTGGGCAAGGGTCTCCTGCAGTCCTCTCTGAGAGGAGGCCGTTCCCCAGGAGAGAAATCCTTCCGTGGGCAGTCTTCTCTCCCAAGACCATAGGGACAAACCCCAGCCAACTTTGAGGCGGAACAGGGGAGGCTCCGTGCTTTCTACCTGCTGCTCACCCTGGGCAACATTGTGGCTTCGGATTCAGACATAACACGGCTAAGGGAACCACTCTCACAAAGAGGCACATCCTCCGTCATACTAACCAGGCCAGTGCCCCTAGGTTCTAGGCCAACTCTGGCTTCCCTGGTACCTTTTATTCACTACCTGGAGTTCATTTCTGGAGAAGCATTATTAAATTAAGCCACTTAAGAAGCATTTGGCATGATTGAGTTCAATCACTAAAACTACGTGGACCTGTTTGTACTCTGTAAAGCGGGCAGTACATAGCAGTATCTCCCTTTCGGGGTTGAAGAAGATGAAATGAAGTGATAACGTAAGTTCAGAGCCCTGGCCGAATTAGGCAGCAAGCGTTGCATGTTGTAGCTCCGGGAACAAAAAGCACCGTGATGAGTGCTTTGTGTTCATATAGGCTTGAACTTGACCTTTGCTGCCCCTTAACTCTGGTCCTTGAAGCCTTGAAGCAGAGAGAGAAAGGTCATCAAGGTCACCACTGCCACAGGAAGTGAGCATGTGCACTGGGCACAGCACCTGCTGCAGCCCATTGATCAAGGGGTCCAGTTCTGTCTGTTTTCACCAAATGGAGGTGATACTTCCTGGTACAAATAACAGGGACATTTTAACCCCCACAAATGGCCTGGGGACTAACCTTAAATCCAGCATTCCCATTTTACAGCCAAGGACAAAAGGACAGGGCAGGGAGGAAGTTATTGTACGTGCCATGCAAGTAAAAGGCTGTTCTCACTGCCACATAGCACCCCCACCTCTCCACCAGGACTAAGCCCAGAGTCTGGGAGCAAAGCGTCAGGGTGGAACAGGCAGACACACTTAAGAATCAGAGTTCTGGTCCAGTCCCGAAGTGTCTGAAAATACCTTTTATTTGGATTTCTGATGAAAACTAAAGAGTAAGTTCCAACTTCACCGGTTACTGGCTGTGTGCTGTGGCACATGTCACATGTTTTCTTGTGTCTCTATAGAGGGGGTGAGCCTTGAATGGAAGGTAGGTTTATGCCTGGCATGGAATCAGCTCGGTTTCTTGTGCCTTGCCTTGACTCATCTAAATTGTCCCACACTTAGCCTCAGATGCTCCTACCTCTTGAAGATCTGTCTGTGGGGCGTTTGGAGCAGGGCATGGACCCCTTGCCCTGATCCCAGAGCATACCAATTCCCCTAGGCTCCATGGGGACAGGTTTTTGCTGCCTCTCAGGCCGACACATCCTGCCAGACAGCAAATGTATCCACTCCCAAAACCTGCTACAGCCACTTCACCCTCATCTGCACCAAGGCCCAGGTTCTGAGCATGCGATACCATCCTGATTCCAGTTCTGTGATCCAGCCACGAGACGGCACTTCTCATGACTAAGAGTTTCTTTCCACTTTTAATTGTGACTCCCCTTCTGATTAATAACGTTTTTTAAAGGAGCTCAGATACGGCAAAGACTTTGAACAGTTCTTGGTATGTGCTCATTTGCAATTTATTAGCTCTTAACTGTGACGACACCAAGCTTTCCTTGTCCCAGTCCACCTCCCCTGTGAAGTTCACTTCGTTCCCTATTAGTCTGCATCTGCGGAGGGAAAGCCTTTGAGGCTGACTCTAAGTTCAGGTTAGACCCCAAGTTCAGTTTAGACCATGGTTCACCTCCACACTCCCAATGAATGATCTGTGTTTAATCCCAAGCTCGACCCCTGACAATGTGGTACTGAGCTGGTTTTCTTCTTCTCTCAAACATACCCAGCAGTCAAAACTGACAGGTCAAGCTCATTTCGTTCTCCAGTGCATTGTCCTAATTTTGTTACTATAGCAAAATACCAGAAGTTGAGCAACTCATGGAGAAAAAAAAAAGCTTTATCTAGCTCACATTGAGAGACTGGAGGACTAAATATCGTGGTAACGGCTCTGGGGGTAAACTCTGGGGTTATGTCATAGGGTAACAGATGCATCATGGCTGGAAAAATTGTGAGAAGGACTGATCATGAGGCAAGACAGAGAAGCAGAAAGCAGGAGAACAGGCAGCCTGACGGCCCCTCCCTTGGGAACTAAGTGAAGTCTAATGAGAAGCATCTCCAGGGACTAACGTTTACCCATTGGATGCCATCCCTTAAAGGTTGCAGTACCTCTAAATATTGCCACACTGGAGACCAAATGCCCTGCATTTGGAGACAAACCAAATCCAAAACATAGCATCAGGCATTTCCTAAGCATTTCCTTTGGAGAACACATAGATGCATAGAATGTTGTTCTCACCCAAAATAGCTCATGAACTGGCAGGGCAGGGAGGAGGAACCACAGGATAGGGCAGTGGGATGGGTGTGCTAGGGTAAAGACAGGCTGGGGGTGCTCACAGGGTCCCCAAGGGTAGCACTGACGGGGGATGGGGGAGGGCAGTGAGGACTTCACAGCCAGAGAAGACCCTAGCCTGTTTGTTGATGGGCAGGTAGGATGCAGAAGTGAGACAGTTCACTGTGTGTTGGAGCTGTTGGGCATTTGGTTAGGAGGAAACCAAGGCAGCAGAATGCAGCCAGTCCCAGAGAGCCTTAATTTCGCCTGTTGACAATGGAGCAATAGACCTGCGGGGGTGGGGGGTAGGGGAGGTGTGTGAAAGGGAAAGTGTGTCGGAAAAAAAAAGAAGAGGGAAGTGACAGGCTGTTTTTTTTAAACACAGTAACAAATGTAAGTTATTCTTAATCACACATCCAGATAGGATCAGAGTTAAAACAATATTTTGTAGAATCATTTCAGTCCTGCACAAAAAAAAAAAAATACACGGATGTCTACAGACATATGCACACAGCCATTAACCTGATGGGGCTGCATTTTCTGCATGCAGCTCTTCCCATCTGCAGCTGTCCTTGAGGTCTCTGCTGTGCCCCTCAGCCTCTGCACTTCTTCCCCTGGAAATGGCCTCCTCCTGTGGGTTTTGTTGAGGTTCTTTACGTGGTGGGGATATTGACCCTTCTTTTCTCATAGATGATGCTTTTGAAGCATGTGTGTGACATTGAGGGCTGACAGTTCTAGAGTAACTATTACAGTCAAGCCCAGGCGAGAAGGAGGCCGCGGTGAGACAGACGCAGCATCTACAAGGCCAACAGTGACTGGGGCTGGCTTGAAGCCAGAAGTGGGGAGGACAGAGAATTCTCTACCTCTGTTGGAAGGGCTGGATGGCTTGTAAGGCCTCCTACTCAGAAAGACCCTTGAAATCGATACTCAACTCAGGCCCAGCCCCCTTCTTTGCTGACAAGGCACTGGCCCTCTACTTCCTACCTCCAGCTTGCACAGATGTTTGCATCTTCAGCACGGTGTGTCTACTCTGTTGTCCTCGATGTCTGTTCCACGGACAACGAGGAAAGGGTGGCTGGACTTGTGTTTGTATTGGACAGAGCCATGTGTGCATATGTGTGAGCTGGAACTCTTAGGCTGAGGCCATCGGGGTACCCGTCTCATTCCCACTGTCACCAGGGAGAACTTGAGTGTTCCACTAAGAGGTTGGGGTCCCGAGAACCCCAAAGATCCATAGAGACCGGTTGTTTAAGTCAAGGCAGTCCTTTTTCCTGGGAAATACAGAAATCAAAATTACCCATATTGATAGTATTTATGGACTCTTGGGCACATCTCAACAATAGAGCACACTGGAGAGCAAAGGGCGTGTGTTTCAGACGAGATCCACCTGGGGACACAGCTCAAACTGCCTCTCGGCCGCTGTACGACTTTAGGCCAGTTACTTGCTCTCTCTGGCATGCCAAGAACTTTCCCTTTGTTAACTGAAGCAACGGAGCCCACTCTGCCCTGCCCCCCACCCTGTCTTCTTACAGCGCGGGGCCTGCACCAAGAACCCATCCTTCACATCTGTTTCTGAGTAGCAGCTGTCACCAGGCCTTGTGGGCCTCTAGGAGTATGTGTTCTGGAGGGGTGTGCGGTAATAAACAAATACACGTCAGGATGCTATAGGTTCCCTGAAGACAAAGTCAGGGTTGAGAGGACAGAGTGCATCTTCAGCCACAAAGCCAAAAGGGGACACGGTAGGAGCAGAGATCTGGAAGGGGCCTGAGTGGTCAGGAGAGCCATGAAGGCAGAAGTACCATCCCTGACATGTGCCACTCATCGGAAGGCCAGAAGAATGGGACCTGGGCGTGGGGAGGACAGATATAGTTGGGGAGGTTGGCAGGAAGCCCAAATGGGGCCTTAGTAAAGAATGGAGTATTTGGGTAGCAAGGACCTGAACAGGAGTGCTAGGCAATTTGAATGCTCCCCAATATGGCAGCTTGTTCAGACTGTTCTGTAAAGCTGTAATGTGACCAGACTCTAAGAATAACTGTGATGACTACCATTCTATGTTCCTAAGAGGCTTTCAAGCACCTTTGACTGCCTCTGCCTGGACTCCAAGCAGCCCATCACTTAGCCCGCACAGACCTTTTGCAAATGTTTATTGGGAAACTGGGTGAATAAATGGAGGAGAGGTGGAGGGGGGCTGTCTTCTCATTGGCTGAGACAAGAGCCACAGTGCTTTAGCACAGTATATAGGACAGAGGGACTTCTCTTCCTGTTTGCTCCTTGGTGCCATATGCCCCACTTAGCTGGAAACATCAGAGGTTCCTCCACTCTCAGCCACAGCCTGGAGCTCCTGCATTGCATGCATGTAGGCATATGCATGCATGGACTCCCCCCACACTCTGGGGTTAGGGGTGACCCACCTGGACCTCAGCATCTCTCACCAGGGATCATCTTTTTCAGCAAGTTGTCTAGTGAGCTCCCTCTACCCAAATGCATTCAAGCCAAGTGTGGTAGAATCCTTCCTTCTCGCTTGGCCTCTGGAGGCTCTTGCCCAGTCTGGACAAATGTTTGGGATAATTGATGAAGAAATACCTGAACTAGATTAAAGGTAAACAAAACCTGCCAAGTCGGATGTTATAGAGGCCAAGTGGTGAGTGAGCAGGTTTGAGTTTGTATAGGAACCCCTTAATCTGCCATCCTTGATCCTTTACAGGAAAATGTTGGGGATGTACCTTTGTGGACACCTCCTCTGCCAAGCATATGGCATGTGCCATTTCTTTAATCCTCCAAGGATCACACAAGCTGAGGGTTCTAGTCTTTCTATGAAACTAATGAAAGAATAAGGCTTAGAATATGATGTTCTCCTCTAGGGCCCGGAGCTTGTTTTCCAGCTTAGAGGTGTGTGCCACAGACAGTGAGCGTCCCTATACATAGATCAGTGAGTGAGAGGCAGAAGGTGGCCCAGGCTATCCCCTTGATGTCTACATACATGCTGTGCAGGAGCCCCAGGCTGTGGCCAAAAGCAAAGACACCTGTAGCTTCCAGCTACAAAGTTCTGCACATCCACACACCTCCTCTGAGGTGAGTGTTATTCCAACTTTCCCAACAGTCATAACTCCTAAATGCAGCAGTTAGGATGTGGACCTCCAGGCCATGACACTAAAGCACAGAGTTCTGGGAGGCCAGGTTTAAGTCTTCGAGACCCAGCATCACTTCACATATGGAGCACAGGGAAGGGCTGATGCACCTGTCTGGTGGTAGTGCATGGGGCCAGGTAAGGAACACCTTCAGCCTCTACCCGGCCTACTGCAGATGTTTCTCCCTTTCGTTTTTCCTTGTGAGGCCCATTAAGAGATCATGGATATTCCCAGCAGAGTTATGCTTCCTTCCCAATAGAAACAAAACATTAGGCTAGTGGGTGGATTTTTTAAGAATTTTTAAAGTTTTATTTTTTTTATTATTACTTTCTGTTTATGTGCGAGTGCATATGTACAATATGCATGCATGGTGTTCAAGTAGATCAGAGGGGGGCATCAAACCCTCTGGAAATAAAGTTACAAACAGTTGTGAACTATTGTGTAGGTGCTGGGAATCAAATTTGGGTCCTCTGCAAGAGCAGCAAGTGTTCTTAACCACTGAGCACCTTTCCAGTCCTAAGTCAATGGTTCTTGAAAACTGATCCCAGCTCATCCTCTGGATACAGGTGTCACAGAGATAGATGAACCTGTCTCACGGAGAGTTTAATGCTCCCTTCAGCTGGAGAAGAAGGGGGAAGTCCACCCAGCCACTTTGGTCTCCTTCTAGTCTACAGTATCCCAAGGTGGCATCCACAAAAAGACCTTTTCTCCTTCTGAATCCTAGACTTCCTCATTGTAGGGAATTTGCATTGTCATCAAGGCTGGGACTGCAGGTAGCCCTGGGGAACCAGGGCCCATGTAGAACCAGGAGAGAAGGAAAGGGCTTCCAGATGCCCCTGGAAAGCAGAAGCAGAAGCTTTCTCCAAACACACACATATGACTGCTGAATGTGCCTGGCCCTCCTCATTTGGACCACATGTCTCCAGATGGCAGTGCGAACCTTGGAGTGGCGTGACCTACTGTAGTCCCCATATTGCTATTTCTTCGAAAAGCTATTTTTTGTTTTTGTTTTTCAAGACAGGGTCTCACTATGTAGCCCTGGCTGTCCTGGAACTCACTCTGTAGACCAGGCTGGCCTCGAACTCAGAGATCCACCTGCCTCTGCCTACCAAGTGCTGGAATTAAAGGCACGCACCACTGTACCCAACTGTAAAATTACCTTAAAAGGTGCTAAGAGTGCAGCAAAAAATAATGAAGATCTCCTTATTTCACCTCATCTAGAAGAATGATCGCATTTAACAGAAGTTGCCTTTAAAAACTGCATAGTATAGAGTGCTGGGAAAATACTGGACCAGCTAGCTGCCCTGAGGCAAGTCTTGGATCTGACCCAAACCATCGCAGACCCTTAAGGAAGGTGTCACTGACACTCCTTTGTCCTTTGAAAGCCAGTGGGAGGCAAGGAGGAAAGAACAGGAGCTTTTGTGTCTTGTAGCCTTGATCCTCACCCTCTCTGGCGCATCCTCCCCCCCCCCTCTGCCTCCCACTCTCCCTCCTCCCCTCCCGGCGTCTCATCCTCATTCCTCTCAATGGAATGGTGACAGTTCCCTACCCCTGGATATCAGCTGTGCAAGTTCATTGAGGATAACAAAGGAGGCCCTCACGCCTTCAGGACTGCAGGAGTTGAGGAAGGGGAAGTGAGCCCTGCTTGGAAGTGCCGGTCCGTGGGAATTGTTCTACTGTCCCAGCTCTGGGCAGAAACCTAAGAACAGGATGCACTTCAAGAGAAAATCTAACAGGTTGCGGTCTGTCTTTCCCTTTGCAGAAATGGTCGACCAGAAGCCTGTGTATTTCTTCAACTTGACTTCCATGCAAGACTCGGAAATGATCCTCACAGCCACCTTCCACTTCTACTCAGAACCCCCACGGTGGCCCCGGGCACGTGAGGTATTCTGCAAGCCGCGAGCCAAGAATGCATCTTGCCGCCTCCTGACCCCAGGTCCACCCGCACACTTGCACCTAATCTTCCGAAGCCTCTCACAGAACACGGCCACTCAGGGGCTGCTCCGAGGGGCCATGGCCCTGGCACCTCCACCACGTGGCCTGTGGCAGGCCAAGGACATCTCATCGATCATCAAGGCTGCCCGAAGAGATGGAGAACTGCTCCTCTCTGCCCAGCTGGATTCTGGGGAGAAGGACCCCGGGATACCCAGGCCCAGCCCCCACATGCCCTATATCCTTGTCTATGCCAATGATCTGGCCATCTCAGAGCCCAACAGTGTGGCTGTGACACTGCAGAGATACGACCCCTTTCCAGCTGGAGACCTTGAACCTCGCGCTGCCCCCAACAACTCAGCAGACCCCCGTGTGCGCCGGGCAGCTCAGGTCTCTGGACCCCTGCAGGACAATGAACTGCCAGGACTGGATGAGAGACCAGCACCTGCCCTGCATGCCCAGCACTACCACAAGCACGAGTTCTGGTCCAGCCCTTTCCGGGCACTGAAACCCCGCACAGGGCGCAAAGATCGCAAGAAGAAGGACCAGGATACATTCACCACCTCCTCACAGGTGCTGAACTTTGATGAGAAGACAATGCAGAAAGCCAGGAGGAGGCAGTGGGATGAGCCACGGGTCTGCTCCAGGAGGTACCTGAAGGTGGACTTTGCAGACATTGGGTGGAATGAATGGATCATCTCACCGAAGTCCTTTGATGCCTACTACTGTGCCGGGGCGTGCGAGTTCCCCATGCCCAAGGTACGGCTTCTGTGCTCTGATCTGGTCTCATCCTAACTTGGCTCTGCCCTGTTGGCCATCCCTCTGTTTGCCTGATCTGTTGCATCATTTGCAAAATGGAGATGATACATCTCCTGTCTGCAGAGGCAGGAATAGACAGGGGTGCCCCACAGCCTGTTAGGGTGGTGCTTTTTTTAAACGTTGGCTTTGATTTTTTTTTTTTTTCTGAGACAGTCTCTCTGCATGTATCTCAGGCTGGCTTCAGGTCTCCTGTTTAGCGTCCCAACTTCTGGGTCTGGAGACATGTGCCACTATACCTTGCTTTGAATTGGGATTTTAAAAAGCAAGGCATTGCTTCCCAAATGCAGGAATAGGGCATTCCCACAGAGCAGCTGTCTTCAGAGACTGAGTCGGTGCTGCCTCCCTGTGGACAAGGCAGGTATCCAACGTTCCCTCCTGACCGAGGCTCTCCTGTCCGGTTCTAGTCTGAACTCCCGTGCTTTTGGTATCAACAGCTCTCCCGGGGGGCTCCCCCTGTTTGGTGCATCCCACAGCCCGGCCAGCCTTCACAGTGCACAGCAGTCTGAAAGACACATGGTCCCCGACTATATTTTCTCTTCCTGACCCTGCGTTTTCCCATTCCCCCAGACTGGGGGAACCCCAGCCATCATCCTGCAGCCTGTGCTGCAGTGGGCTGCCTATGTCACCCCTCAGCACCTACAGCAGCCCCCCCTGCTTGGTTAGCTCTGCAGACTCCACCGTGGTATGTCTTCCAAGAAAGGAAGTCGGTGTATAAATCCAATTTGAACCTCAATAAACAGAGCGAGTGGGAAATCCCAGGCCCAGATGTGGGCCATATAATCTGTCTGGAATTAAGGGGCTTCTCCTCAAATCCATTCACATATAAGAGGGAGGAAGGGGGGCGGCTGGTAGAGAGGTGCCTGCTGACGGGCTTCACACGGGCCCAGGACAGATGAGAACTCACAGCGGCCAACTTTATCAGGCTGGCCTGCCGCTCCCCACTTTCAGAACGCTGGCTGAACCCCACACGTACAGGGGCTCTTGCCTTTCTCTTGTAGCCCCCTCCCCCACACCCCCGCTCCACAACGACATAAGGCTCCTTGTCCGCCAAGAGCTGAAGTCCACGACCTGGCTGTCTGCATTCATCTCTTCAGAAGTGGCCACAGTTTCCAAGCCAGACCCCGTTCTAACTGAGGCAACTTGATCGTGTTGCTTAGCCATTTTAAGCCTTGTTATCTGTGTCTGTAAAACGAAGGTCATATTGTCCATATAAATTAATGAGATGTCAGGATGAGACGATGCTCTGATGCTGCACCTGTCACCCCGAGTCAAGCGCATTTTGAAATGCCTGTCTGCAGCCCATGCCACACTAAGCATATCATTTTAATTTTAGCCAGGGTTGCTCTGGAGGCATGTCTGATGGCTGAAGCATGCATGGTTCTAGGCAGGCTTGGAAAAGCTTCCTTGCAGCTCAGCTCCAGGTGCTCCTAGGAAGGTGACATGCAGGCGCCCCCAAGTGGCCAGTTTCAAGTAGCAGCTGTGACATCCCTTTTATACTAGAATAAGTGAGCACCTAGGTACCAGGACTGAGCCTGTAGCTGATTTTAAAGGAAACATGTGTCCAGCTCTGGGCTTTTTCTTCCAGGCCACCCCTCGTATGGCCTTATTTGAGAAACAGCAATAAACCCTTTGCTCTGAGCTGTCTTTTCTCATCTTGCAGATTGTACGCCCATCCAATCACGCCACCATCCAGAGCATCGTCAGAGCTGTGGGCATCGTCCCTGGCATCCCAGAGCCCTGTTGTGTTCCAGACAAGATGAACTCCCTTGGAGTCCTTTTCCTGGATGAGAACCGGAATGTGGTCCTGAAGGTGTACCCCAACATGTCTGTAGAGACCTGTGCCTGTCGGTAAGACGGAAGGTGGAAGACAGTCTGGCTTCATCCCTGCCCTGCAGAGTGGCATTCTTGGAGCCAGGACTTGACTCTGGGCAGTTCCAGGTGCTAGACAGAGCTTATAGGCAACGCTGCTGGGACCTAGAAAGATCTGAACACAGTGCCATCGTTCTTCAGTTTTTCCTTGCTAGGGGTGGCTCTGTGAAGACTTTTTGAGTTCCTGGAAGGAATCTGGAATTAACTATGGTCTGAAGTTTGCCCATCAGCCCTACCCACATTTTTCAAGGTCTGTGTCCACAATGTCAGCTCTATGCATTCATCATCTCAAAACCTGGAAAGACTATGCAAATCTTGGGGTACTTTCCCCTCTAGCAGTTGAAGCGCTCATCTGAAAACCCTCAGGCTTCCTACTTTCATACTAGAAACAGGGCCTAAATCTTGGCACGGATGGGTGTTTCTCTTACATTTCACTACTCATGATTTTATACATGCAGTATGCACATGAAATCAAGGTTGGTCTCTTCCTTTAGTATATGTATTCTCTATTTTACAACAAAGGAGAGAGTCTACCCCGTTCCCCACAGAGGTCAGAGTGCAGGTTAGATGTGGGCTGTTTGATCATGCATATGGAAATAACACATACAGTAATATGTTGGAATACTAAAAAATAACCAAGATTTTATATTTTTGTAAGTTATACTTTGTATACTGTAGATTGTGAGTGTTCTGTGTTTTTATGGAAAGCTAATAAATTAAAGGTACAGTGATGTCTGGAAAAACTGAATGTCACCCAGTCCAAAATATCAATTGTTTCCTTATTCAGTCTGTAAATTCCTACCCTGGGTTACATCAAAATGGGAAGTGGTTCCAGGATGGTAGTTACCATCCTAGAGTTCCCTCATATCCCTAGCCTCTTTGATCAGCAGGTGTCTGTGGCAGCTTTTGTCTTGAGTGACAAGAACAGATCTTTTAGTCAGGATAATAAAAACAGATTTGACCTAAGCATTTAGGGACTATCTCAGGAGGTCCACAGTTCAGGAGGGACTGGAAGGGACAAATGGTCTCCTTTGCGTGTTTTCAAAATACAAGGCTGTCTCCCCACAGCCCTATCACAAACAGCCACCCCAGGTGACTCTACTATAAATAGCAATGGCATGATCTTTGCCTTCCTTGAAGTGGTTATTTCTGAAGCCCAGGGCTAGGTGTTTTTTTAAAGGAGAGTACAAGTCCAATCTGAGGCAGATGCACCACAATCTCATCAGCCAGGTCCTGGGGGGATAACATTGACGAAAGCCTCAACACGTGGGCTGTAAACTGCCAAAGCTAAGAGGGGAATGAGCTGAGAAGCAGCGGGGGCATGTGTGCTGAGTTTAGTACTCGGTAAAGGAATGTTCTGGGAAATACAGGTAAGACAAATACAGGTAAGCCGAGGAACTGTGCACACCACCCACCCAACTGCCACATTCCCTTGGGGCTGTGGGGGTACTCTGCTGTCTGCATAGCCCTTCAGTGAGTCCAGCCCTGGAGAAGTGGAGCTGGATGTGCAGCAACTTCTGCTTCCAGGCTGCCCCTGAGCGAACTGCCAACTCCCAACTCCATGGGCCTCTGCTTAGGTGGCCCCGGTGCCTTGGGAAGCCTGGGCAATCTCTGAAGGGGGCTGCAATGACAGCATTGTGGTCTGGGTGAGCTGAAAGAGCATCCAGAATGGGTGAGTAAGAGAGAGATACGGGCATTTGAAGGAATCTGTCAGCACCCTCACACCCTACCCTTGGAGGTGCTCCATGCACCCTAGGACGTGTGCTTACAGAGCTCCCCACGCTGGTTAGTCAAGAGAGACAGGCCATGCCCACCAACAAAGGCTGTCTGAGTCTTCTCAGCTGTTGTAGATGGTGTGGATGTCTCCAACTGACCTGCAGACTTAGTGCTTTGCTTGACATGGGAAATGCTTTTGAAACATGGTAGATTAAAATTATATGAATAGCAAAATAAAATACTAGGCCTTGAAACGACTCCACCCTTTCTTCCAAATATCAGATCCTACTGTTACCTTCGCCACTCCATTTTCCCATTGAACTGTTTGCTCTCTTTCCACACCTGTGGTGGCTTCATTTGGTTCCTTCTGGCACCTGTAATTCCTGGGTAACCACTGAGATTCTCAAAGGCCTGCAACCCTCCAAGTCTTTGTCTCCAGATTTCTGGGATGAGTCAGAGCAACCTGAGAGGTTCTGACTAGGGTCCAGCCATTGGCCCAGTGCACAGTGCATAGCACTTGGGGGCCCTGTGTATTCTAGGCATGTCAAAATGACTTTGAGGTGTGATAAGCTGGACATGTGAATGATGATATCCCTACTGTAATGGAAGGAGCTTGTTGACCCCTGTAACTAAATGTTTTCCTGCTCACCCAGCACCAAGGTCCCACAGCCACTTATAAAATTCCTATGTTCCGCCTGGTCCTGTAACTGCTCAGACCCAAGTAAACACACAGAGGCTTATATTGTTTTTAAACTGTGGCCATAGCAGGCTTTTTGTTAGCTAGCTCTTATATCTTTTTTTTTTTTTTTTTTTTTTTTTTTTTTTGTTTTTCGAGACAGGGTTTCTCCATGTAGTTTTGGTGCCTTTCCTGGAATTCACTCTGTAGCCCAGGCTGGCCTCGAACTCACAGAGATCTGCCTGGCTCTGCCTCCCAAGTGCTGGGATTAAAGGCGTGCACCACCACCGCCCGGCAAGCTCTTACATCTTAAATTAATCCATTTCTATTAATCTATACTTTGCCACATGGCTCATGGCTTACCAGTACCTTTACATCTTGCTTCTCATGGTGGCAGCTGGCAGCGTCTTCTCTGCTCTGCCTTTCTCCTTCTTCCTCTCTAGTTAGAATGTCCCACCTAACCCTATTCTGCCTCACCATTGGCCAAACAGCCTTATTTATCAACCAAACAGAGCAACACATATTCACAGCATACAGAATGACATCACCCATCAATCCCCTCTAACTTACACAGCAACCTTTATTTCATACGTAGCATCTATTTTACCACACAACCACCTCACAACTTAACAACCAATGAATGTCTCAGGAAAAGGCCATATAAAATATAATGTGTTCACTAGCATCTTATGAGGGCCACAGGCAACTTCAGGTTTGGTGCCGAGAGCTGCTTGAGTCAAGGGCAACACGGCCAGCACTACCCATGACTTTCCCAGCCGGTGGCCCCTTCTGTGAGTGAAGAAGGGTTGTCTCAGTGACTGTGAACACAATCACTGCAAAGCAAGGTCAGAGATGAGCGTATGTACAAAATTACATCTTTCTCCTTAAAGCCAAAACATAACATTTCATTGTCTCAAGAACCAAACGGTTCTAGAACACTGCCTAGATATGCATGGGTCCATGAGGTCACTCGGTTGAGCTTGTGTTGGTCTGGAGAGAGAAGTTTTGGTAGCTTTCAGTGGGCTATATCCTTGAGCCTGTACACCCTCTAAAAGGAAGGCTACAGCATCTTAGAGAGTAGTTCATCAGACCGAAATCCAGGCTTTGGGAAGATTTGACTCTGTTTTTATAAGAGTGTGGGAGCAGAATCTTGGTAAAACCAGGTGGCTGGTCTGAGGCATTCCAATAAGTGCCTCTGCATGTATCTGTCCTTCATAAAATACCAAGAGAGCCACCAGATGTCCATACCTAATGCTGCTTCTGGAGCTAGACTGGAGATGGAGCTGATATGATGGAGAAGCCTACAGATGTCTGGGGTGTGGGTGGGAGGCATGAGAACAGGTCTTCAGAAGAGGTAGGGCAACTGTGAGGTCAGAGAAGGAAGAGCTGGCCTTGGCTGAAGGAGGACATTGCAGGTGCTACCTGCATTTGAGCATTTGACAATGGTGCATCTAGAAGGGTAAGAGGTGGCCTGGGTGGGAGACCAGGAGGAAAGCTCTATCTGTGGATTCCAAATCCTTAGACTCAATCACCCTGGAACTGAAAACAATTTTTTAAAAAATGCCTCTGTACTGTGTACGTAGAACATTTTATTTTATTTTATTTTATTTTATTTTATTTTATTTTATTTTATTTTATTTTATTTTATTTTATTTTATTTTATTTTAAAAGATGTTTTGACTTTCAGTGGGCACATGGAAATTGCACATATCTCCAAGGTACAACATAGCATTTTAATTTATAGACACACTATAATGATTAGATCAGAGGAACATGCATTATTTCATTTCTGCATTTCTTTGTTGTTTTACACTTTTTAAGATTTGTTTTTATTTTTGTGTGCATTCATGTGTGTGTGTGTGTGTATGTGGTGTGTGCACCATGTAAGTGCAGGTGCCCACAGAGACTAGAAGAGAGCATCAGATGCCCTGGAGCTGGAATTATAGGCAATTGTGAGCTGTCAGACATGGGTGATGGGAACTGAATTCAGTTCCTCTGAAGGAGCAGCAAGTGCTTTTATCCATGAGCCATCTCTTCAGGCCATTTCATGACAGAAATTGAAGCATCCTTAGATTTTGGTATACATAGGGGAACCCTGGGACTCATCCCCCACTAATTCTGAGAGACAACTGCTTCTTCGTGTTTCATTTTGTAAGAGACTCATAGACTCATACAATTCTCCTATCAAAACTTCTGTACTTAGAGCAAATGCTTAGCAACACACACACACACACACACACACACACACACACACACACACACACACACACTGAGGGGGGCGATAGCACATGACCCTCACCAAATAAAGCCATATCTAGTGTTGTTTGAACATGCATCAGAACTTCCTGCTAGGATCACACAACTTTCTGATCTATTCTGAGCCTTTGTGTTCCTAACCAAAGGTGTTGGTTTGGCTGTGGATCACACTTTCAGAACTCCGGTTCTAAACAGTGAGCTGAGGGGCCACTGTCACAGGCGAGAGCATTCAATGAATCGGTGCTTGTCACGGGCCAACTGGAAACAGGTTCTCAGAGAAGCTCTGCCCAGAATCCCTCCCAGTTCTGCCTACCTCCAGCTACTCTCTGCAGCTTCCATAGGGACGTATTTTCATTCCTCTGGACAACTGCATGGAGTGTTTCTCCGAAGAAGTGCAGGAACCCAGGCATGGTGGCACACATCTTTAGTCCCAGCACTCAGGAGGCAGAGACAGGCAGATAGATCTATGTGAGGCCAGCCTGGTTTACAAAGCGAGTTCCAGGGCAGCTAGGGCTGTTACACAGGAAACCCTGTCTCAAAAAAACCAAAACCAAAAACAACTGCAGGGAAAACAGCTGTGTCCTTAGAGTGGTGTGTTCTGGGACAGAAAGGGTTCCCGATATCCTAGGGCAATCGTGCTATGGAAACTCAGGTGAACGCTTTCTCACCTCCATGAATGACAGCTGAAATCAAAGTTCCCACCTTGGGTGAATAGGCTTCAGTGGCACTTGAAAATAAATGGATGAACCAAATATGCCTCCTGTGTTCACTCAGCTGTGTGTCTCCCTCAACACAGGAATGTTGTGAGATGACTTGGTGTCAGCCTGAAGAATCCCCAAAGCATTCCAGGCCACCAGAGTTTGGCAGAGACTCACAGAGCTGTACATGTCTGAGACTGTTAACTCTCAGTGCATGTGGCTGGACCGTGAGGCTGTAGATGACTTCTTATCTCCTTTATGTTTGGCCTTTCCCCGGTTTTCTATATCATGTGCTGTTGTCATTAGTGGGGTGAAATTTTGTCAGCTATTAAAAAGAGTATTGGGTAGCAGCCCTTTGCTCTGTCCAGAGTTCATACTGTCCACCTGGAGGCCCTTGTGCTCAGCCCCTGAGTGTGGAAGGGACCTGTGGACCCCAGAGGCTACAGCACATTGTGAGACTGTCCAGATCGTTCTCCAGCTCCTCCTGGCCCTGACACTGCAGCTTCAGCTCCATCTCCTGGGCTTGGCCTTTGCTCCATTCATCTCCTCCCAGGCTTGGTACTTCTTACATGTTCCACTCATCTCCTCCCAGCCTTGGTACTTCTTACATGCTCCATTCATCTCCTCCCAGCCTTGGTACCTCTTACATGTTCCACTCATCTCCTCCCAGGCTTGGTACTTCTTACATGCTCCATTCATCTCCTCCCAGCCTTGGTACTTCTTACATGGAATCGGTACCCAGCACTCGTCCTTTTCTACTCCCAAACAGCGTCTCCTTCCTTCTCCCCTGATTGTGTCCCTAAAGGGTGGATACACGTTCTGTCTGACACTTCACCCTCCTTCTCTGAGATCTCTGACCACAGCCTGCCATAGCTCATCCTGCAACCTCCTGAACGTTCTTGGCCCCCTGTACCCCATCCCCAGGAGCCCCAACAGCAGAGAGCATCATAGCCCATCTTCCCTGGAGTAGGCCGCCACACATTCCAATTATTTTAATTGTGCTCTTTCTTTGCTGTGATTAATGCCACTTGAGGTGGAAATAGATGGAAGCTAAGAATGGGGACACCACTCTTAACATAAACACTGTCCTTGGGCTGCCACAAGCAGTCTTCATAGGCTAGAAACCATCTCTAGGCATAGATCAGTCTCAGAACTGCCCAAATGCTCCTGTGTACCCCTACTGCTGTGTGGGTCTCCTGGCTGATAGGTATATCCCAGGTGGCCTCCCCACTGACATGAACCAAGTCACCCTCTGAATACATATGCACACACACACACACACACACACACACACACACACACCTACACATGTGCACTTGCACATATCAGCACCACACAGACCAGAGACAGAACTGGAGCTCAGGATCTCTGGATGTATATGTGTGTGGTACTAAGGAGCAGCTGGCCTAGACAGAGCTTCCTCCCCCAGATCAGCTCAGTCAGACCCGGCACTGGAGGGCTGCTTGAACACAACCACCCACTGCCAGGAGCTGGCAGTGGCTGCCTACATGTATGCGAACACGCCTTCTAAGTCCTTACTGCTATGCTCCTGAAAGAGAGGTTCATAGAGCCGAGGCCACAGGTTGGGGGAATAAGCAAGGGAGCTGGACTGGAGCTCTCGTCTGTGTTGGCTGTGACGTCACGGGTATACTGAGTGTGCTGGGCCCATGCGTGCTGCATTCTTGGTACCCAGGAGCCCTTTCCTCCAAGGGCAGCGCCTAGTCACGCTGCCTGGTTCTGAGAGCACAAGGCCCAGCCTTCTCTAACACTGATGCAGTCCTCACCACACCCCACCTTCTCGGCCCCCACAGTTTGTACCACCTTCTGGGTACTCGGTGAGCTTTCTCTGTTTGGGGAACTTCCTGGCCTCATTTCCTGGATTCTTTATTCCTGTGGTCCAGGGGCTGGAGGTCTGTGTCTCCCTGCCTGGAGAGTCTTCTGACCAAGCCAGCAAGGAAGTGGACAAAGATCCTAATTAGGGTGGATGACCCCCCGGAGAAATGCCGATCCTTTACAGTCGTCCGAGTCCTTCCCACCAGCTCCGTGCTCGTCAGATGTTTATACAGTCTTCATTAAAGAGAGCTGCCTTAGATAAGAGGTCCGAGCATAGCATCCACACCCAGATAACAAGCGGGGAGGCCTTCGGATTGTTGGGGAGAACCTGAGCCAGCCACGCTCCCTGCTGAGGAGTCCGCAAGACAATGTGGGCCCGCTCCTCCTGGGCTCCTCGCTGTGCTTGGTGACACACCACAACAGCCCTGAGGCCCCCCTTCAGGGCCCAAGATGTCCCTGGGGGCCTTCTGGGTGGCCCTGCTCCTGCTGTTCCTGCTGCTCTGTCCCACACACCAGAAGCCACTGCAGAGCTGGGTCCAGGCATCCCCGGGGGGAAATGCCCGCAGCTCACTGGGATTGTCTGGAGGTGGAGAGGAGGGCGTCTTTGACTTGAAGATGTTCCTGGAGAACATGAAGGTGGATTTCCTGCGCAGCCTTAACCTGAGCGGCATTCCCTCCCAGGACAAAACCAGAGTGGAGCCACCCCAGTACATGATTGACCTGTATAACAGGTACACCACGGACAAGTCATCCACTCCGGCCTCCAACATCGTCCGGAGCTTCAGCGTTGAAGGTACAGCGCTCCCCGAGGGTTCCCTGGGGTGGGACGGACGGCATCCCGCCCCCACGGTGAAATGGCTCTGTGAGGTGGGTTGGCCACAAGCAGATCTTCAAGTATATATTGAAGTGAATCACAGTCAAACAGGGTGAAAATGCAAATATCCAGTTCAACTTCTGTGTGTGCCTAATGGCTTCCCTATGGGGCAGCGCAAATCATGGGGCCTGTCCATCAACACGGAAGGGTCTGATGGACAGCCTGGCTCCTCCCCTGGGGCACAGCCGCATTTTACCCAGCAGGTATCAAGGGTCCCAGGCTTCTGTGTCCTCTGTCCCTTCCCTTCCTTTTCTCCTCGTCTCTCCCCCCATTTCCTTTGCCTTCGGTCTCCTTTGCTTTCCTTCCTGCTCCCCCCACCCCCACTTCCCTCACGTCTCTCCCCCCCCCCCTTTCCTCTTGACTTCTCTCCCACTCTCCCTTCTTGTCCCCTTCGGACTTAGACATGGATCATTCATTTAACTCCAGTAAACCTGTATATTTTTTAGCTTTGAAGGAAAGCCAATTTCTCTTTTATAAAATGACTTTAAACCTAGATTTTAAAATGTTAATTAGAAGAGATCCCAGTTATTGTTTTGGATGTAGTCATCCTCAGCACAGAAGGCATGTGTCTATCCAATATGCTTTAAATATAAGTGTCCTTGGTTTAGGAAGACTGGAAGATAAACATGGAGGTGAGTCTGTAACTGGTAAGTCACAGAGTTCCAGAATCTGGGTAGAACGGGTTACTGGACAGAGAGCTGGGGTTGCCAGGGCTGGGGAACCCAGGCCAGGCATGCTTGCAAGGTCATGTCACTGGCCCTGTTTCCTGCACAGAGCCTGCTCCCCTTATCCTGTTGTGGCATCCCGCTCTGCAGGACCAGGAGCCCAGGGCCTCCCTGCTTCTGGTCCAGAGATTTGCCCAAGGGTCCCACTTCAGGGCCACAGCCAGCCCTGGCCAGACCTGGCCAGCCTGCAGAACCTGTACCTGTCTAAGGACACTTGTGATCATCATTCATGCTTAGTGCTAGTGCTGCTAAGTTGTCTGACTGCCCAAAGGAAGTGTCAAGGAAACTTGCCTTACTTTTTAAAAAAATATGGATTCATTTTTTAAATGGAATATGATCCGTATGTTTTGGTGGGGGGAGGTTGTTGTTGTTTTGTTTTGTTTTTATTGGGGCCTAAATATTCATATCCCATGGGCTGGAATGTGAAGCCCAGAGACACCAGCCCACCTACACATATATATTTGACACATTTATTACATGCACTAGCAGCAGCAACAGCAGCAACATCAACATACGTACATACATACATACATACATACATACATACAAACACACATACATGACCTAGGAAACACCCATCTAATCCCAGTAGGCATGTGATTTCTCATGTCGGACAGTGGTCCAATGGCCACTGTAGAGGTGCCCCACAGTAAGATCACCTCAGGCCATGAATGCAATGTACAGTTCTCACTGTTCTCATTTGTCACAGCATTAACCCTGTTACTCAGGAGCTGGACCAGCGCATCCATGATGAATGAGGAGACCACAGGGAGCCTGAGTAAAGGGCCACATGCTTTGTCACAGCACCAGGCTTGCATGGTTGGGAGGGGGACAGAGGTATTAACTGAGCATCAGCTCTTGGCTCATGACTGGCCTGTAAGTCCCATGTGCTACCTCGATAAAGGCAGGTAAGATGGGCCCCACTCTACAAGAGAGGAAACTGAGGCACCAAGAAGCTCAGATTTCCCAAGGATACAAACTCAATGAGGGACAGAGTCATGACTGAGGCTTCCATTCTTTAGACCACTTGCTAGGTTTCAGCACAGCATGGGTCTCTGCTCATGGTGAAGCATACAGGAGTCCCCCTAATCTGAGCAAACCCAGGCCTCTTTCTGAGTGGTTCACAACTATTAAATGTAAAACAACAACAACAACAACAAAGACTCATCATTTTTAAGTGACTTGTATCACAGGTGTCATTTTTTTTTTAATTCTCCTTTTCCTTATTCACAGTTAAGCGCTCACTACCCCTGGTTTACACATAGCCCTTTAGCACGGGCACATACACAGAAGGGCCACCGTGCAGGGCTTTAGAAATATCTGTACTTCCAGGCATCCATCCGCTGGGCCTATCAGAACGTGTCTCCCAGGACAAGGCAGTGGTGGCATGTGGGTGGGGACTCACATGGCAGTGTCTGTGGTCAAGCCGCAGCCCAGAAGTGGGAATCTGAGACATTTACGAGGCTAAGAGAAAATTCCCATGTGTGCCCAGCGTAACAAAACTGTTGGGATGGAAACACTTTTTCCTCTAAAAGATCCATTTTCACTTTTGATGGAAGTTATTAACGCAATTCCAAACATTCTAATGCTGCAATTTTTATTTTATCTAAATATGGGCTTTCATTGCCTCCAGCCAGGACTGTGGAATCTTCACTCTAAAGCCGACAATGTGTTTTCTGGCCTGCCTTAGATGAGGGCGCCGATTACCTGTGTGTACTCTAACAGTAAAAAGTTACAGATACCGTTTCCACATGTATGAAGTTGGGATAATAACTAGATTCTCCCAAACTCATAGTGTAATGCCAAGCACATAGTAGGTGCTCAATAAATAGTAGACACTATTAGCCCTAGCTGAAGATGCCTGCCTCTGTTTTTCCTGGGAAAAACTCACCAAACTGAGTCCCATCTCCATCCTCTACAAGGATGATATGGGGGTACCAACCCTCAAGTACCACTATGAGGGAATGAGTGTGGCCGAGTGTGGGTGCAGGTAGTCCCTGCAGCCACCCGGGGAGGGGATGAAGCACAGGGAAGAGGTCCTGCTAGGATCCTGCACCCCCTGGGCATGATGGGGGCTAAGAGAACCTTCTCAAATGCTCTTGACACAGAGTAGAGACACTAGTGGCAAAATCTATGTCCTAGATGTCCCTCACAGTAAACCACGAAGTTTGACTTTGGTATCACAAAAATGGGCACCAGCAGGCAGATGCTCCTTTGTGTGTGCTTGCCTTCCAGATGCTATATCAACAGCTGCCACAGACGACTTCCCCTTCCAGAAACACATCCTGCTCTTCAACATCTCCATCCCTAGGCACGAGCAGATCACCAGGGCTGAGCTCCGTCTCTACGTCTCCTGTCAAAATCATGTGGACTCCACTCATGGGCTGGAAGGAAACATGGCTGTTTACGATGTTCTGGATGGAGAGGACACTTGGAATGGTGCCTCGGGGACCAGGACCTTCTTGGTATCTCAGGACATTCAGGTTGAAGGCTGGGAGACCTTGGAAGTCTCGAGTGCTGTGAAGCGGTGGGTCAGGGCAGACTCCACCACAAACAAAAACAAGCTCGAAGTAACCGTGGCGAGCCACAGGAAGGGCTGTGACACGCTGGACATCAGTGTCCCACCAGGCTCCAAAAACCTGCCCTTCTTTGTCGTCTTCTCCAATGACCGCAGCAATGGGACCAAGGAGACCAGACTGGAGCTGAAGGAGATGATCGGCCATGAGCAGGAAACGGTGCTTGTGAAGACACCCAAAACGGGTTACCAGGAGGCAGGAGAGAGCCACGAGGAGGAGGAGGAAGTAGATGGGCACACAGCTGTGGGACCCTTTTTAGCTAGAAGGAAGAGGAGCACTGGAGCCAGCAGTCACTGCCAGAGGACGTCCCTCAGGGTGAACTTCGAGGACATTGGCTGGGACAGCTGGATCATTGCGCCCAAGGAATATGACGCCTATGAGTGTAAAGGAGGCTGTTTCTTCCCACTGGCTGATGATGTGACACCCACAAAACATGCCATCGTGCAGACCCTGGTGCATCTCAAGTTCCCCACGAAGGTGGGCAAAGCCTGCTGTGTTCCCACCAAACTGAGCCCCATCTCCATCCTCTACAAGGATGATATGGGGGTACCAACCCTCAAGTACCACTATGAGGGAATGAGTGTGGCGGAATGTGGGTGCAGGTAGTCCCTGCAGCCACCGGGGGTGGGGATGAAGCACAGGGAAGAGGTCCTGCTAGGATCCTGCACCCCCGGGCATGATGGGGGCTAAATTGATCTGGAGCTATCCTGGAGGGGGAAAAGAATCACTTTCCCTTCTTGTTCCCAGGGGGTTCCTCTGCTGAATTGACAATGACTGGGGTATATGGGTCTGAGGGCAAAGTGGGAGACCCTGGAAGGGATGGTGGCTAGAAAGATGATGAAAAGGAAAGGGGAGAAAAGGGGAATGGGAGAGAGCAGAAACTAGCAGAAGATAGGGGTGAGGTGCAGAGCATCATGGGAGTTACAGGGTCCAGGAAGCCAAGAAGTGAAGAAGTAGAGGAGGACGTGGGCTCCATCGCTTCACGTCATGATATTTTCCAGCCCCCACTGAGATGTGCATTGTGAGCGCTGATGGTCAGTTGTGGAAATCAAAACTCGGCAAGCAAGTTACTGCCACCCGGCGGTCAGCGTCTGCCCCGAGTCTGTGGGGTCCTAAAGCCTGGGACCTTCCCAAGTGCCCCATGCAGTTGAGCAGGTCACTGTGTACTGCAGGAGTCACTAGATATGGAAGGCCCAGCACGAGGCTGGGCAGGGCTGAGTCAGGTCCGCATCCACCACTTGCTGTGCTCCAGCATGACCTGCTTGCTCCATGCCCATGCTCACTTTGTGGCCATGTGATTTCTGACAAAAGCCGGCCCCTGAGTAAACATCCCCAAGCAACCCCAGAGTGGAGAGGCAGTTCAGGACCTCGGCCCTCCGACACTCACTGTGATCTGAGCTGTTTTCACTACTGGGGCAGTCCTCATATGTTTCAGGGGTCATGCAAGGCCACTTGCCTTTATTCCAATTCTGTGACCATCTGGGAGGGACTGCCTATGACTTGGGCCTCTGAAATTATCTACTCTGTCTGGACAGCAGCCCAGGCAGGAACATCTCCTGCCTGAGGACTCCACCGGGGACAAGGCTAGGGGCTGAATTTGTTGGGATCAAATGTGTTGTTGGTTAACTATTTGAAACTTGCCTCCTTTCCTTCCTTGGTGACCTGCACTGAAATGATCAGAGGTCCAGCCTTATTAGGTGAGGGTTCCTGGCTCTGTTGCTCATCTACTGCCATTGACTCGGCCTGCACCTGCCAGCTTCCTTAAGTAGTGTGTCCCCTAGGGAGGACAGGATTTCCAGTCTTGTACTTCAACCTCTCACCTGACTCTCCCTGTGGCTCATAGGACTGATGGGGTAAGGAAGAGCCTGATGCCCTCTGGCCAGGCAGGGCCCCGGGGAACTTGGAAAGATCTGGACCGCTCTCATGGCTTGATGCTCCCACATAATTTAAAACAATGATCTACATTAAATGTTTCCATGGAACCAATGAACAGCTTTAACACAAAATACAGTGAAGTATTATTCTTTATTGGTACAGTTGAAGAAAAGATACATTCCTGAGACATGCCGGGCAGCATGGCGTGGCAGCGCTGTTCACAAATGGTGATCGGTTGGTGATGTCTTCTCCAGGTCCTAGGGATGATTCTGTGTGTGAGAGAGTTTTATTTAGAAATCAAGTCAAATGTCTGGCATGTGTCTTTCCATAGTGTAAGGCCACAGCTGAGGGCTCTCCAGTTCCACAGCCCTGCCCGTCTGCCAAATTAGCCCCTAAAAGATGAGCCATCGCTTTCCCAGAGGTAGGGGAACCAGGGGAGAGGGGCATGGAGCTTCCACGAGATAAAGGTGTGTGGTATCTGCACATTCTG
The DNA here is from genome assembly GCF_049852395.1 of Peromyscus maniculatus bairdii. Taxonomy (NCBI): domain Eukaryota; kingdom Metazoa; phylum Chordata; class Mammalia; order Rodentia; family Cricetidae; genus Peromyscus; species Peromyscus maniculatus. The sequence goes on from NC_134860.1 coordinate 10,583,886, forward strand.
CACATTGGGGTCAGTGAGTGCATTTGTATGTAGGCATGTGTGTGTGTGTGTGTGTGTGTGTGTGTGTGTGTGTGTGTGTGTGATTTCCCAGACGCACGCGTGCTGGCATGAGCAGCTACACGGACAGAAGTTTGCTGGAAATTAGCCGCCCAACTTTACCCTCACCTCCTGCCCATATACACATGTCAGAGCAGAATGTCTCTCTCCAGGAGACAGACAACCTTAGGCTGTCTCCACCTAGTGCCCAAGGGCGTCTCCATCAGTATCTGTCCACCACTGTCGTGCTCAGAAGCCCATCTCCCCAGCCAAATCCTACTCACAAGCTACCTAAGCCTGTTCTTCTTCCTCAGGCCAATGTTCTCCCCACTCCCTCCCCCAGTTTCTAGCTGCACAACCCAAGTGGCATCACCTGTGAGGGAGACCCCAAACTCTAGCACCACCCACTCTGGCCTACCAGACGTTCCAGCTCTGGAGAGCAACAGTCCAGGCTCAGGGGAGCATCAAGGACTCCGCAGAAGACAAAGCTGGGGTCAGGGGTCCTTACAGACAACCATGAAGTTTGGCTTTAGTGTCGTAAAGAATGGACACCAGGCAGGTCCCCTCTGCATGTGTTTGCCTTTCAGATCCTGTCTCAACAGCCCCTCAGGGGACTTCCCCTTCCAGAAACACATCCTTATCTTCAACATCTCCACCCCTAAACACATGCCAGCCTGTCACACAGCTGCCAAGGCCCAGCACGGGCCTAACATCCTTCTGGCTTGTGCCACTTATGGTCATGAGTCTTCTGGAGGTGAGACCATAAGCCTCTTGCTTTGGTCAATTCTGGAGGGCCAACATGCCCTGTGCCACAGGACAGACTGATGTGGTGCAGTACACAAGGGCAGAACACACAAGGAGAGACTTGAGATGGGTCTCTGGCTTTCCTGCCACTGGGTTATTTGTGCATAGCATTTGTCAAAACTTGCTCACCCACCGCCATAAATTGAAACACAATATGGCCATCCTATGGCCACTTACATGGCAGATGAGCCCATCTCCAGTGCTACTTTGGACACAGCTCCTAAAGCACCTTCTGTTTATGGTAAAGTGGTCACTGTGATGTGCGTGGAGATGCTGAAACCATAGAAGGAGAGTGTTGTCCTTACACTGCTCACAGAAGGGCAATCCTCTACCTCTTTTATGGCCTTTCCTTTGTGCCAGGAACAAGGGGAGAGAGCTGAAGAATGCCAAGAAAATACACCAGACACATGAACACAGGGACAGATCTCTGGGAGTGGTTTCAGGCCTCGTGAACCTAGGCAGACAAAATCTGGGCTTTGCTGCAGAATACCTACCTGCCCTGGGGTCTGATGACCCTGCTATCTCTGCCCCAATATGTGCCAAGGAAGCCCGCAGGGTTTCTCCAGCCTGTGAGCCACAGGCAGCAAAACCATCCATCTCTCAAAGGCTAGCCAGGCGTATTCACCTGGCAGCCTCTTGGGAAACAGCTAGGACACATGCCACTCTCTGCCCTGCACAGTCCCAGCTCCGCCTTTAGTGAGGATAGCAAGGAGACTGTGCCCATACCCGAGCAGGACACCTCGGGTGGTGTGTACTGGGTCAGACAGCGCCCTGTTTAGCACCCCTTTCTCTTTTGATAGCAGGCTGTGCTTTGTAAGTCATCCCCACTCCAGACAGCCACGTGCTTACCACCAGCCTTAGCTTCCCTTGGACACATCCTGCTCACACGCTTACAGTTCACCGCCCGTGCACATCCCTGCTCATCAGAAAACTGTCAGTCTCTCTCTCTGCAACATTCTCTCACCAGCGTCTGCTTGACTTCATTTTTCCTTTAGGCCTGATCATTCCTAACACAGGAGCATCCTGATGGGGGCTGTAGAAGCCGCTTTTGCCACAGCTGATATGTTGAGTCAGGTGTGCAGGTTTGAAGGGGGTCGGGGGCTCCTCTAGTCTGTGTTACTTTCTGGGTCAAAGCATTTATAAAGCAAGGGCAATAAATAATGATCAGAAAAACCATGTGTGATTTGGAGCATTCACAAGCTTCCCCATTTTTTATGTGTGTGTGGTATCCATGTGCATGTATCCATGTTCTCATGTGTGTGCATGCATGTAGGGAGGGATGCTCATGCATGTAGAGCCCAAAGGCTGGTGTCAGGTGTCCATCACTCTCCATCTTGGAGCAGGGTCTCTCACTTAAATCCGGGCTCAGGGATTAGACCGACCTAGCTAGCCAGCTTGATCTCGGGACCCCGCCTCTGCCTTCTAGGTGCTGGGATTCCAGGTGAGCCACCATGCCCATCTGGGATTCATGTGTGTGTGAGGGTTGGAATGCCAGACCATGTGCTTCTACGGCAAGAATTTTATCCACTGAGCCATCTCCCCAGACCACTTACTTATTTTAAATGAAATGATTGACATGGTAGGTAATTGTTTCTGTTTTTGTTTTTTTTTAATAATCTCAAAAAAAAAAAATGCTCAAGTCAGGCCAAACAAAGAAACCGCGAGCTCATGTGTTTCAGGGGAAGAAGCAAGATTTGGGAACCTCAAAACAGCCCTGAAATAGGACCTGAAAAGGGGTTCCACTTTACTTCACTGTTGCTGTGACAAAATACTGACCAATGACGACTTAGGACTCCTGATCTCCAAAGGAGGGTTTTCGGGAAGTGACTTTGTTTTACAAGTTCTCTCTCTCTCTCTCTCTCTCTCTCTCTCTCTCTCTCTCTCTCTCTCTCTCTCTCTCTCCTTCTTCCTCTCCTTCCCCCTTTTCTCTTTCTCTCTCCCTTCCTCCCTTTCCCCTCCCCCTCCCCCTCTCTTTCCTCTCCCTCTCACTCCTCTCTCTCTCTCTCTGTCTCTTTCTCTCTCTCTCTCTGTGTGTCTCTCTCTCTCACACCCTTGCTCTTTTCCTTCCCTCATATCTGTCCACCATGAAGTGAGCAGCTTTGTTCTAGCATGTTCTGTCACTGGCCTAAAAGCAATGGAGGCAGCTGAAAGCTCTGAAACCATGAATCAACATAAGACTTTCCTCCTTTAACTTGTTTACGTCCGGTATATTTTGGTGTTGTGGCCTTCTTGTCAGTCTTGCAACTAGTGTGTCACAATACCAGATCCGGATCTCATGTCACCCAATCAAGGTATTGTGTACCCTAGGCAGCGGTAAGGGTTGTAGGTAGTTTTGCAGCCCATGCTGGACAGCTGTTCATTTGTATACATGAGGACCTTCTGCCTCATATCCTTGGAGGGCATCTTTGTGATACATGTTCCCCCCCCCCAAAAAAAAGAGCATTATTCTTGGTAGTCTGCACCCTCTCCCTGTCCAGAGCATGGCCTGGGCTCCAGCAGTGACAGATACATACCCTCAGAGGAACTCTGACAGAATGCTTGGAGTTGAGGCTTCCCAGGTGGAGGTTGAAAAGACTCAGTCCCCCAGAGAGGCCTCGTGTGTGCCTGCGGCTTCCCACCCCAGGCTGATTCTCACAGCAAATCTGCCTCGTGTCCATTGGCTGCAAACAGTGGAGTGAGGAGACCATATGTCACTTGGGTATTAAACAAATCCTAATGAGCTAAAAATATGTTTGTTTTAGCTAATTGACCTCTCTGGCCTTTGTAAAGCACTTGGTAAACATCTTCAGATAATGATTTCCAGAAACTGGCTTGCGGGTTTCCAGCTTGCAAGGTAAGCTCTCTCGTCCTCATCCCAGAGACCACCATCTCTGGCTGTGACGCCGTGGGGCTCTCTGCTCTTCACTGAGCCCGGCCAGCGTGTTCTGGATAGAATTCAAAAGCCCGAAGGTGGGAATGGGAAGTGGCTGCGCCAGCTACCACTCTCTGTCTCTACAACACCCCCACACATGCTACAGTCTGACCTGGGGATGGCTGCTAAATGAGAGAATCGTGCCCACTAAAGGCTGGCTGGGCAAAGCAGGGGTTCCAGATGTGGGCTCCGTGGCAGAGGTTTTTAGATATCCAGGGCAAGTCAGTCACAAGCAAAATCCACAGCACTTTCATGAGGAAAAAGTGGATCATAGTAATGCGCCCGGGACTGGCTCCCAGGTATAGCCCCAGTATGAGAATGACCTGTATTCTGTGTGTGACTTAGGGCTACAGATGGCCACTCACTTCTCACTGCAAGCACTGGGCTGAAGCTGAGCCCTTAGCCAACAGGGGTCCCCACTGACAAAGAGAGTGATGCTCACTAGATCTCACAGTTAGCCTTATCTGACCTGGAAGTATTGACCCCCTCACCTGTCATACCATGTACTGAAATCCAGACATTCCGTTCATCTTGTTGCACACTTGTGAGGGGACCTATATTGCACCTAGAAGCATAAGCAGGGTATAGGAATAAACTTCAATTCCTGAGGCCAACATCGGCCCCAGACTCCTCGGCCTTGGCACTGAGATGATAGTGGCCTTCCCAGCCTCTTCTCACTGTCTTTCACCTGTCCCCATCGGAAATGGTGGATTCAATTAGCTACTGAACTCCATGGCAATAAAATATATATGATACTTGTTATGGAGTTACCTCACTGGTAACTTCCAGACACGGCAATGCTTTGTGAATACATTCACATTTAATCTACCCAACAACTCTCATAGTCTACTGAATAAACAAGATACTCTCCTAAGTCTACGGAATAAACAGTAGCAGAACGAGGCCTTCAACTACATCTGCTTAATTCCCAAGCCATGGGTCACCCACAGTAGTAGGAAAATGGTATTTATTTATAGATTAACAACTCTCATTTGCAAGGCTTTAGTAAAAACTGTGAGTGTGTAAAGCATAGTGCAGGGCCTAGTATGTGGCAGGAACTCAAAATAAACACCATTATTTGTGTTATTCCGTGGAGACATGGCTCAGCAAGATGAGATGCAGTGTTCCTTCCGGGTCAAACCACCCTGGCCTCTTCCTCCTAGTCCCCTGATGCACGCACTTGAATTAGACAGGATTAAAGGCTTACCAGAGCTGGAAGCCTCACATCTAACTCCCAGGTTGAGCCCCAGACCTTCTGTCTGCCTGCTAAGAAGGACGAGGGAGAAAGGCAGCTGTGGGAGCAAGACCACAGCCTTGCACACAGTCAAGGGAGCTCTGCCTCAGGAGTCAGGGCTCCTGGAATCCCAATGACGAGAGAATGGGTCCTGGTTTTGTCCAGCACACTGCTCTGTGTTCTGGCCGGCCCCATGCAGCACCTGTTCCAGCCGAGCTTGGTGCTGGACATGGCCAAGGTCCTCTTGGACAACTACTGCTTCCCTGAGAACCTGATGGGAATGCAAGCAGCCATTGAGCAGGCTGTGAAGAGTCGTGAGATTCTGGGCATCTCAGACCCTCAAACGCTGGCCCACGTGCTGACAGCTGGAGTGCAGAGTTCCTTGAATGACCCACGCCTCTTCATCTCCTACGAGCCCAGTACCCTCGAGACGCCCCAGCAAGCGCCAACACTCACCAACCTCACCCGAGAAGAACTGTTGGTCCAGCTACAGAGGAACATCCACCATGAGGTTCTTGAGGGCAACGTGGGTTACCTACGAGTGGATGACCTCCCTGGCCAGGAGGTACTGAGTGAGCTGGGGGGGTTCTTGGTGGACCACGTGTGGAGGCAGCTCATGGACACCTCCTCCTTGGTGCTAGATCTCCGGAACTGTGCTGGTGGTCACATCTCTGGGATCCCTTATGTCATCTCCTACTTGCACCCTGGGAACACTGTCATGCACGTGGATACCATCTATGATCGCCCCTCTAATACCACCACCGAGATCTGGACCTTGCCCAAGGTCCTAGGGGAGAGATACAGTGCTGACAAAGACGTGGTAGTCCTCACCAGTGGACGTACTGGGGGCGTGGCTGAGGACATCGCCTACATCCTCAAGCAGATGCGCAGGGCCATCGTGGTGGGTGAGCGGACGGAGGGTGGTGCCCTGGACCTCCAGAAGCTGAGGATAGGCCAGTCCAACTTCTTCCTCACAGTACCTGTGTCCAGGTCCCTGGGACCCCTGGGAGGAGGTGGCCAGACGTGGGAAGGCAGTGGAGTACTGCCCTGTGTGGGGACACCTGCCGAGCAGGCCCTAGAAAAGGCCCTGGCCATCCTCACCCTGCGTCGTGCCCTGCCAGGGGTTGTCCTCCGACTTCAGGAAGCCCTGCAGGACTATTACACGCTGGTGGACCGAGTGCCGGGCCTGCTACACCACCTGGCTAGCATGGACTACTCAGCCGTGGTCTCTGAGGAGGACCTAGTGACAAAGCTCAATGCTGGCTTGCAGGCTGTGTCAGAGGATCCCAGGCTCCTGGTGAGAGCCACTGGACCCAGAGAAAGCTCCTCTAAGCCCGAGACCGGGCCTAATGACCCCCCAGAAGCCGCTCCTGAGGTGCCCAAGGAAGAAGCTGCCCGGAGGGCGCTAGTGGACTCTGTGTTTCAGGTGTCTGTGCTGCCAGGCAATGTGGGCTACCTGCGCTTTGACAGATTTGCAGACGCCTCTGTGCTGAAGGCACTGGGTCCCTACGTGCTGCACCAGGTGTGGGAGCCTCTGCAGGACACAGAGCACCTCATCATGGACCTGCGTCACAATCCCGGAGGGCCGTCCTCTGCTGTGCCTCTGCTGCTGTCCTACTTCCGGGGCCCTGAGGCTGGCCCCGTGCGCCTCTTCACCACCTATGACCGCCGCACCAACGTCACCCAGGAGCACTTCAGCCACAGGGAGCTGCTAGGCCAACGATACGGCAACCAGCGTGGGGTGTACCTGCTTACCAGCCACAGAACTGCCACCGCTGCCGAAGAGTTCGCCTTCCTAATGCAGTCCCTGGGCTGGGCCACACTGGTGGGGGAAATCACTGCGGGGAGCCTGCTGCACAGCTGCACCGTGCCACTGCTGGACTCGCCAGAGGGTGGCCTGGCACTCACAGTACCTGTGCTCACCTTCATTGACAACCACGGTGAAGCCTGGCTGGGTGGTGGCGTGGTGCCTGATGCCATCGTGCTGGCTGAGGAGGCCTTAGAGAGAGCTCAGGAGGTGCTGGACTTCCATCGCAGCCTGGGTACCTTGGTCGAAGGCACCGGTCACCTGCTGGAGGCTCACTATGCCAGGCCGGAGGTCGCCAGGCAGGCCAGAGCTCTCCTGCAATCCAAGCTGGCCCAAGGAGCCTACCGCACAGCGGTGGACTTGGAGTCCCTGGCCTCGCAGCTCACAGCTGACCTGCAGGAGGTTTCTGAGGACCATCGCCTGCTGGTGTTCCACAGCCCCGGCGAGCTGGTGGCCGAGGAGGTCCCCCTGCCACCTCCCGCTGTTCCCTCCCCAGAAGAACTCTCCTATCTCATTGAGGCCCTGTTCAAAACAGATGTGCTACCAGGTCAGCTCGGCTACTTGCGTTTCGACGCCATGGCTGAGCTGGAGACGGTGAAGGCCATCGGGCCTCAGCTCGTACGGCTGGTGTGGCAGAGGCTGGTGGACACAGCTGCGCTGGTGGTTGACCTGCGCTACAATCCCGGCAGCTACTCTTCGGCCGTGCCCCTGCTCTGCTCCTACTTTTTTGAGGCAGAACCCCGCCAGCACCTCTATTCTGTTTTTGACAGGGCGACGTCTAGCGTCACGGAGATATGGACCCTGCCGCTGGTGGCCGGGCAGCGCTATGGCTCCCACAAGGATCTCTACATCCTCATGAGCCACACCAGTGGCCCTGCAGCGGAGGCCTTCGCTCATACCATGCAGGACCTGCAGCGGGCCACAGTCATTGGAGAGCCCACAGCTGGGGGGGCCCTCTCCGTGGGCATCTACCAGGTGGGCAACAGTCCCTTGTATGCCTCCATGCCTACCCAGATGGCCCTGAGTGCCACCACCGGTGAGGCCTGGGACTTGGCTGGTGTGGAACCTGACATCACCGTTCCCATGAGTGAGGCCCTTTCCACAGCCCAGGACATAGTGGCCCTGCGTGCCAAGGTGCCCACGGTACTACAGACAGCTGGGAAACTAGTGGCAGATAACTATGCCTCCCCTGAGTTGGGGGCCAAGATGGCTGCCAAGCTAAGCGGTCTGCAGAGCCGGTATGCAAGGGTGACTTCAGAAGGGGCCCTGGCTGAGATGCTGGGAGCAGACCTGCAAATGCTCTCTGGGGACCCACACCTGAAGACAGCTCACATCCCAGAGGATGCCAAGGACCGCATTCCTGGAATTGTGCCCATGCAGGTAAGATACAAGAAAGACTTGGCCTGACCCAATCCTGGGAGTGAGTTGTCCAATAGACAGCATGTGTGTGGCTGTACGCACATGCAAGACAGCAGCTCCAGGCTTCTGTGTTTACATTTGTGTTAGTAATGTCCTTTCTTCCCTTCACCATGCTGTGTCTTCTACTCTCTGGGTCCATGGTCCCTGGACAGCCCTATAGAATACTCAACAAATCTAATGTGAAACGCTGGGATGGAAGGACTCTCTGTCTTAGCCAGGAAGAAAGCAAGAGTTTTTGTGAGTTCCCACTATCAGTGTTGGGGAAGAGGGTAAGCGAGTTATCTGAGGCTCCAACATGAGATTTTTTCTTTCCCTGAAAGTATGAAATTTATGTTAGCTGGATCTACTGTGTCCTTAGAGGTAAAGTATGGAGGCTGGTCCATACTTTGGGTGCTAAGGCACAGCCCAAAGACCTGAGTAGGGGGCCAACTTGTCACCTTCTCTCTAAACAATGCACAGTATTTCTCCTGAGAGGGGGTATGTGGAATATAGGTCTGTTCCAAGGACCAGCTTGATGGGAAATTTGAAGCAAGGTGGCTGCAGTCAGCAAACTTGAAAGCCAGCACCAAAGCACCTGGGAACACCAGCGGGTGCAATAAGCTGATGGTGGCAGCTGGGAGCGGGTGGAAAGGAAAGTGACCTGGCCATGGCCAAAGTGCATGCGATTCATGGAGGCCGCTCTACCTAAGGCTTCCATCAAAGAGCACTCCAGTCACCTCTCCACCCGTTCTCACCGGTGGCTTCGCTGTGAGGTCACAGTGAGCAGGCAAGGCTTTGCTTTGGCCTGAGGTGAGGGCTAAGGTATAGGCAGCTTATCTGGGAGGTAGTCACTGGGCAGGAAGACGGCAAGGAGGAAGTAAGGGTGTGGAAGATCCCCCTGTGACCCTGGCGAGTGTTGGGAATGCGTCCTAGAACCAGTCCTCGACAGGTGAAAAGGAGCTATCAGCGTCCGTCCTCCAGTGGTGGGAGGTCAAGACTCTTGCATGCTGCAGCTACATAGACGTGTGCCACATGGAGAGGTCTGAGGCAGAGTCGGAAGATGCAAGACTGGAGTTTCCACAGGGAGCCTTGCTGCAGGGCAATCGCCTGCAATCAGACATGAGCTAAGGGCCAGGGAGGGCTGCAGGCCACTGTCCAGACCACACAGACCTCTTAGCCCTCTGTCTAGGTCACTGAGTCCCAGCACTTGCAAGCGTGTTTAGGAGAAAACAAAGGAGAATCCTACCAGGAGGTCTGCACTAGGCTTCCAGGACCCCAACTTCCAAAATTGCCATGTTGGGTTTTTGTTTATTTTGTTTTGTTTTTTCCAGTATAGGCAGGGCCATGGAGTGCAAGAGAGTGGGCGGAGTTTGGAGTGGCTTCCTTTTTCACCTGTTCGGTCTGTGAGGGCTCGGACAAGTTAGTCGCCTTGTCTGTGCTTCAGAATTGTCCTGGAAAGATGAGAATAACAGTGCCTTTTATAAAGGGTTGCTGTCAAATGTGATGAGGGCTGCGAAGAGCTTATCCCAGGGCCAGGCCCCTGAGAACGATTACTAAGACCTCTCCTCCTCGTCCCAGCAGAGATGGGCCCAGGGACATTAAGAAGTGTCTGGTGAGGTTGGAAGCACCATACTTCTCCAGACACCAAATGAGGGGTTGGCAGAGCTGAGCATTCGCCGCAAGGATGTCTCTGATCAGCTGACTCACACACCACATGTGGTTCCCATCCCAGGGCCCATCACCCACATGCTCCCCTCCCAGACACCACTAACTCCTTCCCATTTCCTCAGTAGCCCATGGCACCCTCCTCCTGGGCACTCCTGAGCTCCTGATACTGAGCCAGGCTTCCCATTCTTCCAGATTCCTTCCCCAGAAGTCTTTGAAGATCTGATCAAGTTCTCCTTCCACACAAATGTGCTGGAGGACAACATCGGCTACTTGAGGTTCGACATGTTTGGGGACTGTGAGCTGCTTACCCAGGTCTCCGAGCTGCTGGTAGAACACATCTGGAAAAAGATCGTACACACAGACGCCCTGATCATCGACATGAGGTCAGTGGACTAGGCAGTGATTGCAGGCCGAGCCATAGCACTGGCTGAGGACAGTCAGAGTTACAGGCCCAAAGTTGTTGGAGGCGGGGAGGAACCCCATGACACAATCAAGAAGCCGGAAGGAACCAGGCCACCTGCCAGCCAGAGATCTGGCCAGCTAGCCCAGAGGTTCAGATCTTATTGGCTGGTGAGACCTCAACACTGGTCATTTTTTAAGCTCGCCTGATGATCCCAATGTGTATTTCAGGTGAAGAGTTACCCCACATCTGTTGCCTGACAGAAGAAATCAAAGTGTGTGGTGGGGGCAGGGATGAGAAAGCTAAAAACTGCTGATCCTTGGCCCCACGGCAGCCCTGTATCAGTAGCTCCAAGGGGGATTGCATAATCTATAATTCTGTGTGGTTGTTCTCCTGTGATTGTTTGTCTGCAAAATCACCCTCAAGACAGCCATTCTCATGGGCATCACAAAGTCAGGGTCCCAGGGACAATTTGGAAATGAAGAGATGCCACTAGAGCAAGAAAGCTTTGCATAACAAAAAGGTCGTTAGATCTCTATGCCCATTCACCGCCCTTCACTTCTGAAAAACAAACAAACAAACACTTTACATGGGAGTTCCCATCACAAACCCCCATAACAACCAACCCCCTCCTCCAAGCAGAAGAGACCTCAGGCGGTGGCCTGACTCAGGCCTCCCTCCAATCCTAGGCCTTTGGGTGGGTGTGTCCCGAGCACCTGCCACCAGTACCAGAAAGATCAGGCTGCTTCTCTCCCGGGAACCTTTTCCACTTCCCTGCTGCTGGAGAAAGACTCAAGCCTCTCCCACCTAAGCTCCGAGGCCTGCTGTAATTGCAGCTCTTGCACGACTCTTATTTTTTCCTTTTATTTATTAAATTTGTTTTACATACCAGCCACAGTTTCCCCTCCCTCCTCTCTTCGCGTTTCCTCCCCCCACCTTCCATCTTCCCCCCCTCCCCGCCCCCATCCACTCCTCCTCCATTCTGAAAGGGGCAGGGCTCCCATGGGGGTCAACAAAGCATGTCATATCCCCCTGAGGCAGAGCCAAGCTCCCTCCCCCTCACTCCCCTCCCCCTCATCAAGGCTGGGTGAGGCATCCTAGCACAGGGAATAGGTTCCAAAAAGTCAGCTCATGCACCAGGGTCAGGTCTTGATCCCACTGCTAGGGGCCCCACAAACAGACCAAGCTACACAACTGCCATCCACATGCAGAGGGCCTAGGTCGGTCCCATGCAGGCTTCCTGGCTGTTGGTCCAGAGTCCCTGAGCTCTCATCAGCTGGGGTCAGCTGTCTCTGTGGGTTTCCCCATCATGATGTTGACCCGCCCTTGCTCATATAATCCCTTCTCCCGGAGCTTGGCCCAGTGCTTGGCTGTGGATCTCTGCATCTATTTCCATCAGTTACTGGATGAGGGCTCTCTATTGACAATTAGGGTAGTCACCAATCTGATTACAGGAGAAGGCCAGTCCAGCACCCTCTTCACTATTGCTAGGAGTCTTAGCTGGGGGTCATCCTTGTGGATTCCTGGGAGTTTCCCTGGCACCAGGTTTCTCCCTAACCCCCAAATGCCTCCCCCTCATCAAGACATCTCTTTCATTACTCTCCCCCTCTGTCCTGCCCCAACTCAACGAACCCAATCCCTCATGTTCTCTTCCTCTCCACCCCCCCCCCAGTTTAGCCAGGAGATCTCATCTATTTCCCCTTCCCAGGGAAATCCATGCGTCCCTCTTAGGGTCCTCTTTGTTTCCTAGCTTCCCTGCGGCTGTGGATTGTTGCCTGGTTATTCTTTGCTTTACATCTAATATCCACTTATGAGTGAGGACATACCAAGTTTGTCTTTCTGGGTCTGGGTTATCTCACTCAGGATGATTTTTTTTCTAGTTCCATCCATTTGCCTGAAAATTTCATGATGTCATTGTTTTTTTACCACTGGGTAATACTCCATTGTGTGAATGTACCACATTTTCTTTTTCCATTCTTCAGTTAAGGGGCATCTAGGTTGACAGTCACTAGGTGGTGCTGAATCATGGCGAGGCTGGCATCCCTCCCTGGGAGATCATTTTCCATGGCCAGGTTTTCTACATGCCCAGAACCTTAGCTGATCACTTTATTCCTTAGACACCTTAACAAACATCAGAGCCACCACCAGTACAAATATCTTTTTTATTAAATGTCATTCACATTTTTAGGGGGAAGCCCAGCTACAGGCATCCTTGGCTTAGAATGTTCTGACCTGCGGTTGGGGACAAGATGCTGAGGCCAAGGGTCCTGATGGTTCATGGCTCTCAGCTGGAAGAGTTTCCCAATGTACTGTCAGCCCCAGAGAGGCAAGGGCCCTGCAAGGTTGGATGCAGCCCCTCACCTTGTACTTCCACAGTCTTGAGTCTACTACCACACCAAGGGCCACTAGTAACTTATGTTTCTACACTTAATGGATTCTGTGTTCTATTCACAGGCAGTCTGGATGCAGAGGAGCAGTCCATGGTCAATACATGGGAAAACAATTTCAACAAATTCCTAATTACAGGACTCATCAGAGCCTTTAATACATTAATATATATGAGCAGGGTCCAAATCCAGTATTTTCTTTTTTCACATTCTTTCTTTTGTTATTATTGTTCTTTTGAGATAGTCTCTCGATGTATAGTCCCAGATGGCCTGGAACTCACTTTGTAGACCACAATGGCCTTGAACCTCCAGAGTTCCACCAGCCTCTGCCTCTCAAGTGCTGGAATTAAAAGTGTGAACCGCCACACCCAGCCTGTACTTTCTGAAAGCGTTCGATCACAGACTCTTTTAGTCTCCAGAGACAAGTGCTCTGTGGAATCCCCTGGATCATGTCACCCGCGGAACTGTGAAAGGGGTGTGGGGGACAAAGGGCTGAGACGTCCTGAAATTAGAACCCTTCTTCACAGGACACAGACCCAAGCCTCTCTGTGAGCTCAGCCCCTCTTTGTCTCTGCTTCCCTCAGGTTCAACATTGGTGGCCCCACCTCCTCCATCTCAGCCCTGTGTTCCTACTTCTTCGATCAGTCACCCCCCATCCTGCTGGACAAGATCTACAGCCGGCCCAACGACTCTGTCAGCGAACTCTGGACCCACACTCAGCTCACAGGTACGTGAAGCCTTCTTCTCCCTGTTCTCATTCTCAAACCTTCTGGAAAAATCAGAAAGACAACTGGGGAGTATATAAAAATAACAGTAACGGATCATACGGCCCCTGTTCTGGTGGTCCAAGGGACACAGTACTGGGACAACCTTCAGTATCTGAAAGCACATGTCTAGAGAAGAAAAGTAAGCACTAGATGGCTTGAACGTTTTGTCAAGGTCCCCCAGCTAACAAGTGAAAGAGCCAAGATTCAAATGTTACTTTGCCCAACACCTGTGCATCCCCCACTCTCAACAGTAACGCTAGCATCCTGTAGAACAAATACAGAATCTGGACGCCCCTCACCTTGCTAATCAAATGGGTGTTTTCACAGCTCGTCTTTTCTGAGCTCTCAGTAGCAGCTCATCAAACTGCCTGAAGAAATGTCCAGATGCTAACAGGCCTTCCTTTACCTGCCTGGGCCTGAGAACATCCAGAGTATCAGAGGCAACCCAGAGTTTCATAGACCCCTGCCTCTCAAAGCTGTATTTCTTGGTGAATGGCCTGCCTCCCTCTGCCCAGCATACAGAATCAAGGACCCTGTGTGGACCTTGTGTTCTCATCCCCAAGAGGCCACTGGATAGGCCGATCGGGTACCTCTGACCAGAGATGCACCTGGCCAGTTTCATGTCTACACTTCCTCATTACATAAGCATTTTGCCACCATAGCTTTCAGGATTTATCCGATAACACCAAAAACTGTCAAGGAGAAAAATCAGAATCAGGTGAACTCTGAATTTAAACAGATATTCAAAACCAGAAGGTTAGGATAACCTCTGATTTACAGATTCTAGAACTTTGGCCCACCAGCCACCTTCAGCCACTAAGACCCTAAATGAGTGGTCTTTATTGAGGTGCACTGTAAAACCCACAACAAATTTAGAAAACCTACTGTGGAAGGAAAGGAAAGGGGAAGCCATTATGGGGGTGGGGAGGGAGAAACAGAGAAGGTGAACCTCTGTGCTTCAATGGAGTAATTTCATTTTAAATAAATGTATCTTTAACATACTGTTTAATCAAATTATAATTGAAGTTAATTTCATTGGTTTTCATCTATACTTGTTAATGCAGCTACTTTAAATTTTCAATGTTGAGTAATAAGGTAATAAATGCTGCCCTTCTGGGGAACCACAGCAAAAAGACTCTCAGGTTAGAGTTGGGGGTACCATTATTCAGGACACAGCTGCATGCCCAGAACTCAGGAAAAGCCAAAGCTTCCTTTTATTTGACCACAAGCAGCACATGGCAGTGTGTGGGCATATGAATGGCTGTCCCCGTATCACAGGGGCAGACCGAAGCCAGTGGCCCACATATTGACACAAGAGAGCAAGACTCAACCTGTGGCCTGCTTCGTCTCATCTGGACAGGGTAGGAAAGGTAGGGTGTTGATTTGACCCTGTGCTGAAGGGCCTCTGTCCTCCAGGTGAACGCTATGGTTCCAAGAAGAGTGTGGCCATCCTCACCAGTGGTGTGACAGCCGGTGCTGCTGAGGAATTTACTTACATCATGAAGAGGCTGGGCCGGGCGCTGGTCATTGGTGAAGTGACCAGTGGAGGCTGCCAGCCACCACAGACCTACCACGTGGATGACACCCACCTCTACATCACCATCCCCACAGCTCGCTCTGTGGGTGCCACGGATGGCAGTTCCTGGGAAGGGGTGGGGGTGACACCTCATGTGGTTGTTCCTTCAGAAATGGCCCTTACCAGAGCCAAGGAGACCCTCCAGCGGGCCCTGCGAGCGTGAGGCAGAACCTGAGGGTCATCAAGAAGGGTCTCCATGGCCAGTGTGGCAATGGCAGGTCCTCTGGGCCACTACTGGGGCTCTAGCATGGGATCCTGCCGAAGGTCACACGGTCCAGGGCCTGCTGAGCTGAGGCATCTTCAAGAGCGCATCCATCAGACCCCACTGCTGCACCAACCTCTCCCCTGGAACTCCAAAAGTGGGAGCTCAGCCACCCCAAAGACAGTCCCCATAGTAGTTACTCTGGGGAGATTGAAGTCCATCTCGCTTCTACCCATGCTTCCTAGCCTCCAACCTCTGGTCCCCATGCTGTCACCAGAAGCAGTTCCGTCATGATGCACAGATGTGAGGCACATGTCCAGTAGCTTTTTCTGGCAGCCATCTTTCCAAGAGGGAAAAGAAAGAAGTGCTTGATGTTGGTAGCGCTTTCTAATGTTACGGCGACTCTTTAACTTGGGATGGCATTGTCCTCTCTAAGTTCATTCTTAGTTGATAATATTATTAAGTCAAAATGCATGTGGTACCCCAACAAGCCTATGAGAGAGTCAAAATATCCCAAATGGAACCACCCTAGGTCAGAGCCCATGTGTCATTTCCCTGACTTACTGTCCCCAGTTACCTTCTGTGACTGTTAGGGAACAGCGGGGACAAGTAGATTGCTTCTGTGTGACCTTTCGATTGCAGTGTGTAGTCTGGGGTTGCTGGACATCTCTGTGTTTCTGGCACTCAGTGGCCACCTGCAGCTCGTGGCTTCAGAGCTTAGGCGCTCTTCCTCATGCATCCCATCTCCACTAGAGTCCCTCCCCACAACCCTGAGGTCATGTCTTGACCCACCGAGCACTGTCACCTTCGGTTATCCTCGTCTGCGACATGGTGCTGGGTGCGCAGTACATGTGTGAGCTCTGCAGGGCTCAAGCACTCAGATTCTAGGGCCCCCCTCCCCTCCTTCCTCTTCTTCCCAATTCCCTCTCGCTTCTTTCTCTAATTTAGCTTATAACCTAAATTGAATTCTTGGTGGTAGAACGGTCAGTGGTATTTCTATCTTTCTTTTTAATACTTTGTTCATAATAAGCACACAGCACTATTTGCAGATGTGGCAGTCATTCTGAAATACAAACATGCGTCTGTAATTGTGGCACCAGCGGCTGTTCTGTGTGTGTCTTTCTCTCCTTGTCTGGCACTGCGGGCATTTATGGATGGAGACTTGGGTTTTAGGCCCGAGACCTAGAGCGTTAGGGGCAGCAGTTGACAGAACCCAGGGATGTTCAGCAGAGAGGATAATCAAGGTTCTTAGTTTTCACGTGAGCAACTATCACCACCCTTCACCTGGGAGGCCACTGAGGTGCAGGAAACTCAGACACCTGCCTGATGCCACACAGCAGGCTCGCTCTCCCTCAGGCCACCTGGTGTTTGCACTCTGTGGAGATCACTCCCAACTGCACCGCCTACAGCAAAGAGTCCCTAAGAGGCCATGTTCCTAGACTCTAGAGTCAGCCGGCCTGAGTGGGAGGACCAGTCCAGCCTGCTCTGGTCTGTGTGATTCCAGGAGACTTACTTCACTCTCTGGGCCTCCGCTCCCTCATGTGTTCAGTAAGGGAGGTAAATATTACACCTGTGGAAAATTACAGTTAATCAGAAGTCCAGCCAAAGTCAGAGGCCATCATTTTCCTAATTCAAAATTGGATGTCTTGGAAGCTCAGCTCCCTGGTGGTGGGCACAGGTTCTACCTTGGTTAGTTGGAGGAACCTGAGGTAAAGATTAAATCTGGAGCAAGTGACAAGTCTAGGCATCAGCATCCTGCCAGATGCCCAGTGGGCAGTGCAGACGGACAGCAGTGCAGATGGACGGCAGTGCAGACCGACGGCAGTGCAGACGGACGGCAGTGCAGACCGACGGCAGTGCAGATGGACGGCAGTGCAGACCAACGGCAGTGCAGACCAACGGACGGCAGTGCAGACCGACGGCAGTGCAGACCGACGGCAGTGCAGACGGACGGCGGTGCAGACGGACGGCGGTGCAGACGGACGGCGGTGCAGACGGACAGCGGTGCAGACGGACGGCAGTGCAGACCGATGGCAGTGCAGACCGACGGGCAGCAGTGCAGACGGACAGCAGTGCAGACGGACGGCAGTGCAGACGGACGGCAGTGCAGACGGACGGCAGTGCAGACCGACGGCAGTGCAGACCGACGGCAGTGCAGACCGACTGCAGTGCAGACCGATGGCAGTGCAGACCGACGGCAGTGCAGACCGACAACAGCAGCATCCTCAGGAGCAGCTCCCAGGTATGGCGTCAGCTGTGGGTCTGCCTAAGCCACCTATGTTTTCTACCCACTATCCAGCCAGATCTCTCGGGCTGCTCTTCTGAGACTGGACACAATCCAGGCTCCTTCCAGAAACCCCCTTCTGCCTCCATCAGCCATATTGTTTTCTTTTAGAGACAAGTGCAGTCTGGAGCTGCTAGTGAGGGAATAGGCGGGACCTCAACCCACATCTATTGGCCTGAAGATACCAATGTTCCTGTCACATGGTGCATAGTATCCCCTGGGCCTGGAAAGAATGAAATGGAAAGAAACCAATATTCTCTGCATAGCAGAACAAGTCAGCCTTCCTTATATGAGCTTCTCATGGTACCTGCTTGGAGACAAGACTAAGTAAAAGAAACAAGGAATAATACATACACAGGTCCCAGAAGCTCTGTCTGTGCTTAGTACCACCACACTCTCCAGCCCCACCTGACCCAAGGCAGCTCCTGTCCCCAGTTCAGCATCTCGGACTCACCCTTATATTACTTCCAGACACCACCCTCTCTTGCTCCTCTGCCACACAGACAGCAGGGTCTGGCGAGTTAATATCTAACGTTACTCCATATTGGCCCCATCTGTCGTTCTCTCCCTGGTCTTGAGGGCCTAGCTTGGTGCCTTTTGCCTCATCTATGGGCTGCAAGGGGCTGATCTTACTGAAAGGCCTTGATCTCTGATGACGTTCCTCTCAAGGGTCAGACTTACCTATCCCGTCCTGCAGAACAGGTGGAGAAGGAGCCTAAGAGTGTACGCAGAAAGGGTGGGGCAACTCCCTTGACCTTTGTCGGGGGGTGCTGGAGTGCCTGAGAGTCCAGCTGGTCCTAATAGTCCGGGTGTTCCCACCACCTGCACAGTTAGTGGATTATAAGAGCTCTGGAAGGGCTCCAGCCTGGCTCTGGGCAAGACCTGCCTAAGGGGCTTCTGCTGTTCTCGACCAAAGCCAGCCTTGGGGTACAGAAAATGAACGCAGGCTTGTTAGATCCATTGCCTTCTGTTTGGTTGCCTCTCTCCCTGGGGCAAGTCTGGAGGATGCCAGGCCAGACACCGTGCAAGGGGTGACTGCAGAACAAAGAGCTCCAGAGAAGGTCCAGGGACTAGATATGAACAGCAGGGCTAGGGAGCTGGCACAGTCTTCACCCTGGCCGGGGTGTGACCGACAGGACCAAGGTGGGTAAGACAGAGGATGGCTCTGTGTGGGCTAGAGTGCCATGCCCAGGTGAAGTTGGTCATCAGAGGAAAGGACTTGGACCTCCAAAGTCTTGCTGGAGTATGTATGGCCTGGCTCCCTGCAGCAGGCGGCATCAGGGATCCCATCCCCATTCAACCAGGAAGGTGAAGAGAGCATCTGGAGGTCCCCACAGAACCCCTACTGAGGCTAGGCCAGCACAGCAGAGGTGAAGCCCCTGGCCATCTCCTGTCTCACTCACCCTACAATGCCCAGGGTCACCGCCATTACCAGAATGAAAGGAAGCCAGGCATATTAAAGCCCACTCCTGGGCCAGCAAGCTCTCCAGGTCCCCCACAGGAGGGCACTTAGCTACCACCTACTGGTTCCTGAGGGACTTAGCTGCTGCCACCTGGCCTGGGGACCTCAGCTCTGCTTTACAGACCAGTGACTGGTACTGAAGATAGCCTCTTAACCCGAGGATCTTAGAACAGCAAGGGGACCAGACACCGGAGGTCCCCTGCCTCCAGCCCTGGAAAACACGTCATGGATAAAAGAGGGAAAGCTACATTTAAAGCCTCCTCCCTTCTTTTCCCACCCCTCATACAAAACGGATTTCTAAACATTTTCTCCTAAGAGGTATCTTAAGTCACATCACATCATAGAATAACTTCCTGAAAGAGGGAGGGGCTTATCCTAGCAGATTCATATCTCATATACTATATGACCTTTAGGCCTGTCACAAGACTTGTAATAAGGAAAGTATAAAATGATGGGGACATGTGAAATCTCTATCTGGAGAAGCAGCTTACAGAGGCCTCTGGAGAGTGCCATCCCTTCCCAGGGGGGATGAAGGAGGCAAGGGCTGTAATTGGGCTTTTCGTATTTCCATCCTGTGCAGCTCGTCTCTTCCAGGGCTCACGAGGATAGGGGCCATGAGTGAGGTTAGAAGGGTGGGCCTGGCCCCTTCTGCATTCAACAGCTGGAAGCCGATCAGACTTGGGGGTGGGGCACCAGCTCATGGTTCTTTCATTCTCCACACAGCAAGTCTATGTCACATTGTCCATGTCACTCCCTTTGCCAGAACACAGGGAAAGGAAGCCAGACATACCAGATCCCAGTCCTGGTCCAGGAAACCCTCCTCCAAGTCACCACAAGAAGGCATCCGTCTGCCTAGCTGTGTTTAAGCAGCAGTTGAGTTAGTAGACAAGTACTTTTAACACTGATTCCTGGCTTGCTGCTCTCTCTTTTAGCTTCTTTCAGGCCGGCTCTGGGGAGGCTTTCCCCAGGACACCCACCCAAGCTCATGGCAGGGCCTGTCACCAAGGGGTGCCACCATGTCTGTGCTCTGGGCCCTTCACCTACATACGTTTTTCTAATCATATACAGTCATTTGCATTTAGGACCCTTGACATAAAGATCCAGGAATCTGCAACAAGTTCAGAATTAGGACCTGGCATCATAGTGATTTTAATTGTTTCCAAGATAACAGTAAAAAGAAAACCTCGATGATGGTCTAAATTCAGCACTATAAGCGCTCCGGATATGAGTTGTTGGTAATTGTCTAGTAAGTTGATCTGAATTCAGCATGGCCTTCTTCAGCCTCATTTTCAAATTCTTTTTTTAAATTCTGGGCAGTGCTGGAGACTGAACCTGTGTCTCACACATGCTAGGCAAGCACCCTACTACTGAGTCATAATCCCTGGCCCCTGAGGACTTCTTAGAAGCCTTAGTTTTTCCAAGAATTATTTTTATTTTTATTTATAGATGTAGAAGTGGTTGTGCCACATGTATGCGGGCACCCCTGAGGCCACAAGAGGGCACCAGATTCCCTGCAGCTGGAGTTCAGGGCAGTTGTGGCACTCGGCATTGGTGGGGTAACCCACTTTGGGTCCGCTGGAAGATCAGCAAGCACTGTTAACCACTGAGTCATCCCTACACCCCTAGAAGCAGTAACTGAACTGTGTATAGAAGGCGGCTGCCTGGTCTGTTCAGGCTACTATAACAAAATGCCATAGACTGGGTGGCTTATAGACAACAGGAATTTATTGTTCACAGTTCTGGACAGTAAAAGAGGGACAGGTATCAGTGGACGGAATGCCTTATGTGAGGACCACCTCCTACTTCAGAGGTGGTTGTTTTTAGCCATGTCTTCAGAAAGAAAACGGGGAGCTGGCACTTCAGAATCTTCAAATGAATTTTGAGGAATGAAAATATCCAGGCTATTTTTTTTTTTTATGAAAGAGATAACTCAGGAAGTCACGGTTTAAAGTGGCCTCTCCAGGAGGAACAAGTGACGTGAGAGAGGAAGACAGGAGAGGGGAGTTGACTTCCAGAGGAAGCCTGACAGCCCAGCATGCTTATTCTGAGGAACTGTGTCACTAACAAATTCTAAGTCATGGACGCCCAAACATCTTTGAGCTTGTAAATCTGAAGGGCTGCCACACAGCTGTGCCGGCATCAGATCCGAGCATCATCTGCACCTCATGACAGAAGCATCCCCTTTCAGAGAGATGGCATAGAAATCACAGGTCAATCCACTGCGCCGGAAATAAGCGTGAACCTGCTTTTGACAGATGCCACCTCCTGCTCTCCTTGCCAACTCAAGAGTTGTCAGGAGCAAGGCCAGAGTCAGGCAGATCCTTCATTTGGTAACTTGTAATTTCTTTCAGCAGATAGGTGTTGAGTGCCTACTGTATGCCTGCTTTGTTCCAGACGATGGGAATACAGCAGGAACAAACAGCAGAGCCTGCTTTCACTCCAGTGATGAGTGCTCCAGTGACCAGGACAAATCTCTACACTGCCTAGTGTACAGGATGGAGAAAGGTGCTCAAGAGAAGAGTGGTGTGTGTGTGTGTGTGTGTGTGTGTGTGTGTGTGTGTGTGTGTGAGTGAGTGTGTGTGAGTGTGCATGGGTGTCTGTGTGTGTGAGTGTGCATGGGTGTCTGTGTCTGTGTGTGTCTGTGTGTGAGTGTGCATGTGTGTCTGTGTCTGTGTGTGTGAGTGTGCATGTGTGTCTGTGTCTGTGTGTGTCTGTGTGTGTGAGTGTGCATGTGTGTCTGTGTGTGTGTCTGTGTGTGTGAGTGTGCATGGGTGTCTGTGTCTGTGTGTGTCTGTGTGTGTGAGTGTGCATGTGTGTCTGTGTGTGTGTGTCTGTGTGTGTGAGTGTGCATGGGTGTCTGTGTCTGTGTGTGTGAGTGTGCATGGGTGTGTGTCTGTGTGTGTGAGTGTGCATGTGTGTCTGTGTGTGTGAGTGTGCATGGGTGTGTGTCTGTGTTTGTGTGTGTGTCTGTGTGTGTATGCATGTGTGTGTCTGTGTGTGTATGCATGTGTCTGTGTCTGTATGTGTGTGCATGTGTATGTGTGTGCGAATCTGCGCACAAGTAGCAAGGTTAAGTTGAAATGGACATGAGGAGACTAGGCCGGCCTCTAAGTTCCAATTCTTGAGTCATGCAGTATGCTCCGTGACCATGCTAGCTAAACAGACATGCAGCAGGCTGGAAGAGACATTAGCTCAGATCTGAGGGTCACTGGATTTTGTTCTTCCATCAATACTCTGGAGTAGTGGCCTTGGGAAAGTCAGTAACCTTCTCAAGTTGAAATTCTTCTGCAGTAGTATGAGAATTCACTGCCTATGTCCTCCAGTGTTGGAGGGGGGGGATGACCAGAGGTAAAGTGCCTGCTGGGGACCTCATTCTTAGTTCCCTCCAGTTGTTCTTTCCTGCCCAGCTCAGGATCACAAGGAAGGATGGCACCTGGGAGTCATGCAGAATGAATGATGCATGTCTGTTTTCCTCTTCTCCCATATTCACAGTGCAAAGACCCGGAGAACAGGAGGGTTGATTGCTGCCCCCACTCTGTCATTAGGGTTTCAGCCAGGCCGCTTTTCCACTTAGTCCCTTCAGGACCGGATGTAGGTTGTCCCAGAGAAGGTTAGGCTTGTGACCCAGGCGGAGGCCGGGAATCTAACTGAGCATTTCGGCTGCCATCTCTGCTCCCAGCTTCACTGTGTCCAGAGTATTGACCCAGCAGGAAAAGGACATAGATTTGAATGCAGCCTGAGCTATGTCTACCAAGCCAAGCTCATCCTCAGCCTTGCTGCAGACTCATGGCAGAGAAACCCAGTACTTGTTCACCCCTGAGATTTCACAAATATTGTAGCTGACTAGCTCAAGCAGTGACTATGAACTTGATATGCTTAGTGCTCACATTCTACCAGGAAAATGAGCTGGCCACTTACCACACACCTTCCTCAAGACTGATGGCATTCATTAACCACAATTTTAAAATGAGAAAACTGAGGGTCAGCAAGTTAAAGGAACATGTCCAAGGTTGTGGCTCTTAGGTAAGAGAGCCCACCTTGAATGCAGGCTTCCTTACCAGCAAAGCCAACATCTTGTGCTCACATGCTTCCATGCAGGGCACTAGGAACAGAGCCAGGAACAGCCCCGTTCCCAGGGTCATGGGTCCCCTTATCCCATGAGCGAAGCTCACCATTTTAATGCATGAATTTCCAGGAAAACACATCACAGGGGCTAGGACATGACAAATTATAACTGAGCTGTTCATCTCTGGGAAGCAAAGGGAACAACCTTGAAGACACCTGAGACAACCTTGTCAACAAAGGCCAGGAATCACTTGTGCCTCACCACTGAGCACCAGACACGATGGCCATCGGCTTTTTCCTTAGTCACCTACTAACTGTGTGAGGTCATATGCCTGGAAAGATGGTGGCGCTCCCGGAAGTACTCATGGCAAATGGGGCAAGTGAGGACTTCCTCTCTCCGTTTCTTAGAATGTGGATCAGGGCCTACGTGCTCCCTTTTGTGATGGGACCGCATGTGGAAGACCAGGTCAGCCGTCAGACGAAAGGCAAGGTTGCACTTTGCACACCAGTTCTGGGTGGACAAGCCCGGGGAGGAGAGTGTGGGTGGCAAGAGAGCCCGAGAGGCTGTGGCAGAAGGTGGGGAGGATGTGGGTACTTGCACCTGGGTGTGATCCAGCCACGGTGTGGGAGCCCCCTGGAAAGCATTGCAGAGCAGAATGTTCTGTGACAACGTGTGTAATCTCCAGAAATCACCCATGACCTTGAAAGTTGACAGCTGAGCCCAACAAGGGATGTCCACAGTGGTGATGAGTCCTGATAGCTCCCATGGGCCCTCTGCATTTCCACTAGCCAGAAACATGTGGGAGCGCCTGTGTTTCTCTGCTGGGCGCTTGGCCGGCTTGCTGAAAGCACTTCTCTGCTCACTCCGGCCTGCACCCGGCCATACTGACCACACTGTGCCATCAACTGAGGCTCTGGGGAGATCCAAGAGTGGCTGCTGAGTGCCGAGCTGGCCTTCTGGGTTCTCTGGCTCCCTCTTCTGGGCCTGAATATCCCCTGGCCTCTCCTGGAGACATGGCAGCTCTTTGCATGCCTTACAGGCCAGAGGCCTGTCCAGTTGAGGCTTGTTCAATGCTGTCGACAGACTCAGTTCAGAACAGGTCACATCTTGGCCACCCTTACCTGCAGCAGCTCCAGAGTCCAGGTTTGTCTTCCTGAGCAGCCCTGACTGGACCTGCTCGGGCGCCACGAGCCTCCATCTTTTCTCAGCTGAAGGACTCAGAGAAGCCCCTTTGCCCTCAGCCATGTGATCAGCAAGGCCTGACAGGCTAAGCAAGGTGGATGTTCCAGAAGCCATTCATCTAGAGGGCTTTGGAGGTCCAAAGGACCAGTCTCTACCCCCAGGAGGAGCTATGAGACTGCAAAGTCCCCAGTGAAGCCTGGACTGGATGCCTTTGACCACTCTCTGAAGAAAAAGGGAGCAACAGTGAGCAACACTGGTCATTCAGTGTCCCGTGTAGGCTGACACCAGCCAGGCCCACTTTTTCCGGCTTTTCTTCGCTGTCTGTGAAGTGGGAGCAGGATCATCTGAGGAGAAAGAGAGAAAGGATGAGCTCAGATAGTTTAGACTCGAGCAGTAGGTGTCTGCCAGAAAGAGCGCTGGAGCACTGGCAGCAGATGAATGTGCCACGGCCCTGTGCAGGGAAAGGCAGGGAAGCCACAGAAACAGCTACTGTGGTTAACAAACCTAGCTCAGAACCATGGAAGCTGAAGAGGTAAGGAAGGGAGCCCTGCTGTGAGGCAGAAAACAGGAGATCCTGGACACCTGCCCACACGCTGACCCTGCAGTCAAGAAGAAGGTAGCATCAGCTCCTGCTCCAGGAGCTCTGTCCGGCCTTGACTGGTCCAGAGCCTGGGGGAAGCCACAGCATCAGGGGGAGGCATTTGGAAGGTTCATGGATCCATTACTTGGCCCCTGTGGCATGCCTTTCCTTCCCTGTTTCCGGCACTAGCAGCCCCTTTCGCCACATCACAACTCCAGCCTGCTTCCACTTGTGTTGATTCCTCCGGACCAATCTTGGATCCCTTATCCCCGCTTTCCCTACTCCCACCCAAGCCTTGCACGGTCAGGCCGCCTTTCCCTGTGGACCCTAGTCCGGCTGAGACCACCCAGTGGCCACTGCTTAGCTTTATGCACTTTTCCCCCTGCTCCAATCCCTGATAGGGAGTGCTTTTTGTGGAGTCCTTTGGGAGTCAGGGGCTTGATAGACAAGCCAGGGACAGGGGGGAGAAGGGTGGGCGTTTGTTGTGAAGCTTCGGGACTGCTCCATGGAGACCTCCCTTTCCCCTCACCTAGATCTGCCCGTCCTCTGAGTCACAAAAGGAAAGCTGTCGCAGGGTCACAGTGCAAGTGGAAGGGAGCCACAGTGGGTAGCACAGTGGGGCGCAGCAGCCGAGGACTAAAGCCCCAGAGTCCCGAGGAATGCCAGGGCAGGGTCTCATGGACGTTCTTCCCACACTGTGGGAGCTAACCACCAAACACATGCTTAGAAGTGGCTTTTTGCTCCCAATGGAGATTATAACTCAGCACCGTTTCCTTTGAGAGCTGCAGATCTCCCCTCGTGTGCAGATCTGAGGGTCCCTATCAAGCCCATCAAGCAAAGGAACGGCCTCCATCAGCACCCTGCCCTCCCCTGCCTTAGTCATCATATTGTCCAGCTGCAGCTCTAGGGACAGCCTGGGCAGGATGGGTGTCATTTCTACTCTGCTGATGTCTTAGGCCCAGAAGAAAGAGCCTTTGCCACTGTCTACCCCCAGAGGGCACCTAGGTAAGTCATACAGCAAGCAATCAGAAGGAACTATCTGGACCAAAAGGTTCCTAAACCAGCTAAAAGGAAGGGAAGATTATTGCTTCTCGGGACAATAGAGCAAACATCTGATCATTTTTGTACTCACCATCTTCCCAGTCAAGTCTAGTTTCCAGTGTGTTCCTGCTACCAGGGTTCTCCAGCACTACTCAGTCCCTGTCTCTCTCCAGCCCAGGTCTCCAGCCTTCCTTCTGAGGGTGGGACCTACTCTGCCCCACATCCTAA
Source organism: Peromyscus maniculatus bairdii (assembly GCF_049852395.1). Lineage (NCBI taxonomy): Eukaryota > Metazoa > Chordata > Mammalia > Rodentia > Cricetidae > Peromyscus > Peromyscus maniculatus. The sequence goes on from NC_134860.1 coordinate 10,609,919, forward strand.
TGAACTCCTTCTCTGAGCTGGCCAAAGCTGATGTTTGCTACTTCTATCCAAAGCACCGTGACTGTCTAGAAGTGACAACCCCACCCAACTCTGAGGGCTTGCCTCCAGGACTCTCAGGGAGGATGTCAACACAACACACACTCACATGTGCACACGTGTGAGCAAACACACACACACACACACACACACACACACACACACACACACACACACACGCTACGGCCCGGTGGCACCAGCGGCTCAGAATCATCCCTGCATGGGGGGGGGGGGGGGGGCAGCCACTACCGTACCAGCAGAATATATATAAACAGTGTCACCTGCCAGCTTGCCTTCCCTGACAACTCTAATGTGTTTGCACCCACATTAACAGTTTTGCTTGCTGGTTGGCAGGCTGATTTTAATTCTTGTTGTCAGGTGTGCTGGGCCACTTCGGGTACTGAGAGGGACAGACACGGGGGCTTCTGTAGGCGCAGGGTGGGTGTGGGCTGTGTCTGGCCCTTGCGTCCCCCTGAGGCACAGTCCACTCTCCACCTGGCCTTGTTCCTGTCTAGAGCTTGAGTCTCCCGGCTCGCCACTCACCAGACACACTCACGCTTGACTCGTCCTACACCTCAACCCACTCACTTCCCCTCTACCCATGTCAGCTGTCTACTCGTCCCAAACCATTGGGTATCCGCCGGTGAAGCGGCTCCTGACTGTGCCTGGAGGTGCCGGGGTTTGGCGGGAACAGCACACTATGGGGGAAGCGCGTAGAAGCAATGTCATCGGCTCTCTGAGGGTGGCCGTCAGCACTCCCCTCTCCCCATTGGCCCAGCCATCTGGTTCTAAAACCAGGACACAGAACCTAGCCGTCTCCTTCGCCAGTGCTGGCAGAACCACAGTGCTGACCCGACCAGCAGTCTAGAGTTGTCACCACTGGAAGAACTTACCCTGAGCCAGAGGGACCCAGAAGTGACTAAGCTCCATCCTCACTAGGACTCAGGCTTCTTGGGCAGCTGCATCATCTCGCTGCCTTCCGCCTCCCTGTGCAGGGAGCACACAGCACATGCATCTCCCACCTGCCCCTTTCCTTCAGAAGTTCCCCAGAGAGATTCAACCAGCATCAGCTTTTTGAGGGAGTTAAAATATAGAAGTACCCCAAGTGCAGGAAAGGGGAGCCTCGACTCTGTCTCCTCTGACGAAAGCTTTTGAACAGCTGCTATGGCAAAAAAAAAAAAAAAAAAAAAAAAAAAACAACAGTCCCCTCCTCTGTGTGGTTCTGGGTCCCCAGGTCCCTCATCATACTGTGTGCTGATGGGACAAAATGGATCACCTCAACATCCTTTCTAGACCACAGCTTCAGGGGGGCTGCTTCCAGCATCAGACATCATATTGCCCAGTGTTTTGAGTGCAGAGGCGACAACAGCCACAGGATAACCCTGGGCAAAGCAGCCAGCCCCTCAAAGCCCCAGGTTTCTACTATGAAATGGGCTAAAAACATCCCCACAGTTCAGCCCTGATCTCCCAGATGTAACTAATTGGATAAATTGCTCCTCTCTTTCTCAATCAAAAAATAGCAGGTCTGTTTGAATCCCCACCAGTGAGTTTCTATTCCATGAGCTCACACAGATGCACATACACAGTCACACAGGCACATTCGCACACACAAACACACTTTACACACACACAAACACACAAATACACATATACTTTCACACAAACACACACTAATACACATATGCTCCCACAAACATGTTCATACACATTTATACGAACACTCCCACAATACACTAAAACACACAAGTTCTGTCTCTTCTCTAATCGCAGATACTTCTCGAGAGTCAGCTGGATCCAGATAATGTTATACCCAAGGATGTTCAAGAACCTGCCTCAAAATTCCCTGATCTCACTGCACTCACTTCCAGCTCTGCAGAGGCCCCATGATGCCCCTTCATGGTCCAGGCAGCATTGTCCAACCAGGGACAGCTCATCCCAGGAACCAGAACTTACAGTGACATGCAAGAAGATGTGACCACCCTCTTCTCAGGGACATGCAGGGCAGAAAGCTGGTCACCAGGATGCTTCATTATATAAAAAGTAAAGTGGTGATAATCTTCTGTTTAAGTATGTATAGACAAACAACTCTGTGCATTTGATTTCACTTAATTTTCACAAAACCTATGTAGTGCATTGTGTTTCTCAACCCAACATTTATTGCCAACCTATCCCCATGTCATTTTGCTCAACTCCACAGGGCAGCATTTGACACCATGGTGAATCTGGAGAATGCCAGCTATTGAATTAGATAGCCTATCCAACCATATGCCCTATCAAAGCCATCAGCCCAATCCTTAATAAGGCGGGGGAGAAAAGGGGAAATGAATAAATGATAATGAGGAGAAAGAGAAAGGAGAAATGGAGCAGACAAAAGCAAACTAATAACTAAGCAGAGGACAGTACAAAGAAGAGTATGTATATATGTGTGACTTATGTGTGTGTGCTTATAGGAGAGTGTACAAGTACTAGAGTGTGCATTTGTCTGTATGTGTCTTTGTATATGGTTGTGTGCATGTGTATGTGTACATGTGGAATCATGGCCTGAGACTACCTCTGGCTCTTAAATCAGCATTGCTTGGGGTTAATCGATCAGGCAAGTGCATGGGATTTCCTATAAGGCCCATCTCAGGTCCTACTCCCACGTCTATCCTCCATGAAAACTGCCAGATGGAAGCCTCTCAAGATGGAATGTAGTGTGAGGCTGCTATGGCTTGCTCCTACAGAAACGCTGCTGCCTCTGTGCACTCTGTAGGGACTCACAGCCCTCCCTTTAAACACCAGCATCTTTCCCAGGGCCAAAGTTAGGCTTCCAGGTCTCATCCCGCTGCATCTACATCCCTCATCCCTGGGCCCCCCAGATGGCCACCACAGATGTGGGAGCTCCTCTCCAAGCCACTCCACATCCCAAACACAGAGTTCTGTGGGTCAGAAGCCGACCAATCACACAGCACACAGCACTTTTTCCTTCTCACCTGCACCCCCACCACCCTGTGTGCCTGTGGACTCACCCCCTGTGCAGCTGTTTTCTGGGCAAACTGGAACTGCCCCTTCCCCTTTCTCCTCCCACAGACACCAGCTGCCCTAGGCAGTGATGGATCTGTGCAGTCCTTGTTCCTTGCTCTGGTCCCCACATGAAAAGACTCTTTGTTGTTCTGGGCTGTCCTCAATGGCCTCAGTTCATCCTGGGCTCTCCATCCTGACTCTCTTTGTGGGTCCTTGTCACTCCATCATTGTATGTGTTCCACTAAAAGGCTTTTCTTATCATCCTTGGCTCTTTTCACCACAAGGCACCCCTCTGAATTGCACAAACGTGGTTCAGAACTACTCCATGTTCTTCTATCTGAAAAAAAAAAAAATAGAAGAAATTCCAAGACCCTCCCACCATCCTCAGAGACCTCAGATCATGTGATGATCCTATCATCCGGAGTGCTTTCTGACACCAGGATCCTCCAATCAACAAGATAGACATCTTACCATGGCCCCTCTTCCCTGCCATAGCAGATACTTCTCCCTGTAGCTCCTGTCAGGGTACTGCTGTTGATCAACACAGCAAGTGCTACATTCGGAGAGATCAATCTATTTCTAGTCTTGTTATTCCTGCTTGAATACAAACTATAGACTCATCATTCCAATGTCTAAGAGGCTCTGGTTACATTCTCCCATTCACCCTTGCTGTTCCAGTGAATGGAGCCCCACATTCACATCATAAAGGTCAAGTGTATGGGTTCTAGGGACCGAAGACCTGGATTCCATCATTCTTTGCCATTATCCACACTAGTACCTCTATTTTCCTATCTGTAAAAGGGAGCATTTGGGTACTTCATCTCACTGTATTGTCCTAAAGATTGGTTAGATCAGCATGTCTAAAGTGCCAAGGAACCTGGCTCAGCACTCAGTTTGAAGACAAACTGTTGTCATGCTTATCACAAAGGGACAGTCACCTCATGGCCAACTTTCCATGACTTGTGAACTCAAAGAACAAGCACGCAGTGGTGCTAAATGAATAATCAAGTAGCCAGGTCATTTCTTTCCTTTTTTTCCTGTATACAGACAATAAGATCTTATTAAACAAATGGATGCCACAGAGTTCTGAAGTTCTCTTAACACTGTATCAATTCCTGTGGATCTGAGTTGCAGTTCAGAATCAAGTTCTGCTCCATGACACCATAATACCTGCTAGATTGTATCCTGTATTTGCTTTTCTTCTCAGTTAAAACAAAACAAGGCATAAAACACTCCCAGTGTATCTAGTCTTTTCGCATCCCTAGTCTCTGAAGTTTTCCCAGACCCTTTTGGAAGATTCCAGAATATAATCATGCATTAACACCTTCTGTATAAGAATGATAACCACTTGAGTTTTTCTGTGGGGAATGTTCATATTTCTAGGCATCTCCTAGTTCTGGAATATTAGAAACATTGGAAACATAAAAGCTTTCCAGGCTTTCGTAGAGAAGCAGAGCTTTTAAGAGGGTGTCCTAACCAGTTCCTAGAGGTTTCATGTCCAGCTAAAGCTCCAGTCTTCTAGACCAAAGCTGTTTGAATGCAAGCAAAGCCGGTTCCCAGGACTACAGTAAGGCTACAGTTAGTACTAACCCAGCTTGGCCATGTGGACCCACATAAAGGTAGATGACATATCCTCACCCTTCCATCCCCAGGAATTTTCAGAAACAGAGCCAATGAACTCAGAGGGCAAAAACAGTGCTTCATAGGGGCTCTACTAGGTGAATTCAGGGTTAGCTATGGCCAAAGATGGCCAGGACACTAGAGCAAGAAGCCATGATCCAATAAGCATCATTAACCAGCCAATAAGTAGTGTTATCTGGGATGATATTTCTGCTAGAACCTGTGGGGTTGAATTGGCCCCAAGGACTCAGATTCCAAGACATAGCTTGCATTGCAATTTCAGCCTAGCCACTCACTAGGCGCATAACCCAGGACAACCACTCAGGATGTTAATCACATTATAAATAAAACTGGAATAGTGATTTTTAGTTCAGGGTGCTTCTAATTGGACTAAACAGGGGTGTGTGTAACATCTCAATAAAGGAAGCTCTTGTTCTTGGTACTATCAGAAAGGAAGAGCAGGTGCCCCACCCTAGCCAGGGTTTCACCTCCAGGGCAGCATTTACAGGATAAAGTACCTGGCTTATCTACCAGACTGTTCAACAGAGACCCTTTTATACTCAAGCAGTAGCATCATCTAAAGAGAGAAGGGCTGTGACATTTTTATAAAGATACAGACTGTGTAATGAAGGCGAATAAAATTTAAAACATTGAAACTCAAGACTTTGCTTCGTATACTTTTTTAGCGGCTTATCTGTTTTAAATATGAGCCACCAGCTCCTGGATTTCTGAAGAAGAAATCTGCCAAACAAAACTGCCATGCAATTCTAAATCAGCTGAGAAGCATCCCTTTGAGCAGCGCCATTACCGGTTCTGACTCACTGGAGCCAGTGTTTGGATGACTCACAGGACAATTGAGCTCTCCGGTGCAGAGCACAGTCTCCAAACCCCAGCTCCCAGCACATGCGTATTAACCGTTCAGAATTCCTTACTAAAGCATTGCAAACTCTTCAACTAACCACACCGCAACCCTCATTGACCAGATGCTACTTCTGCTCACTTATTGACAAGCTTCCTTTTCTGCATCCGTGACAAGTTAAGCTGGCGGAATTATCATTAAAGGCACAATAAACTACAAGGTCAATTTAAATTGTTCCAAAGAAGACAAGGCTGCAAACTTTAATTGATGATTAACATCTTCGAAAACAAGCAAGTTAGTGTGTGTTTTGTATGTGCTTTTAAATATAAAGACAGATCATAAATATCACTAAACATGAAATTGTGTCTTTGTCAAGACTAAATCTTTAACAAAGCAATAAACATCAGTAGACCTGCTGTACCTGGTTCCCTAACAATTTAAGCAGGCTGGCTTTCCTAGATTTCTTCTCTTTAGAATGTATCTAAGGTAATCTTTGAGGGTAACATGAAATATTTGTTCTTCAACCTCATGTAGACAAAAACATACCCAGCCCTGAGCTCCCATTGTCTTCCTACAATCCAGCCTGGAACACCACCCCCTCTGTGCCCCAGAACCTGACAGCACAGCTTGCCCAGAATGCACGCATGGTTGGAGCTGTCCCCTAAATGCTATTCCAAGGATCGGCTTTCTTGGTGTGCTGTCTGTACCTATTAGAGAAGAAAATGATGTCAAGACAGGGACGCAGCATCTCATCAAAACCAGGTATTTTCTTTCTGTTCACCCGGAAAACTCGGACATTTATGTATTTTTCCACAACAGGCATTGAGTTACATTTCCAGATCTTTGTAAATATTTGTTGGAGAACACATCTGGGATCGATCTGGTCATGGTTCTTACCATGGCACTCAGCACAAGCCCTGTTGAGAATAATAGAGTATAGGGATCACACACACACACACACACACACACACACACACACACACACACGTAGACAGACACACAAGTCAGTCTAGGAGAAAAACCAGACAGAATTGTATGCAAAAAAGAAGTGGGAGCAGCGAGAAAAAAAGAGGAGGAAGAGAAGATTAAAAAAAAAAAAAAGGAAAGAAAACGGGAGTGCAAGAAGGAATCGCCATTAAAGATGATCCCTACAAGAAAAAGAAAGTGAGAGGAGAGAGGCTTGGGAAGAGACAAGAGGATGGGCCCCCAGAGAGTGGACTGGACTGGAGAAAGATGTAGGAGCTGGCCACAGGGGGGAGGGAAATCCCGCCCTCAGAGCTAAGGCAGACTTGAGAATTCTGCCCGGGAAAAGGCCACAGGAAGGAGAAGCATCTGTCTCCCTCTCCTGCTCGCCAGTCTACCCAGTAGGACCGCGGGGCGCGTCTCACCTGGGCTCTCCGCAGCATCAGCGAGGCCGGCGGGTACCAGCTGCTGGGCGGCTAGCCTGCGCGGCTGAACTTGGCTGCGGAAGGAGCCCACGGGAGTCCAGGCCCCGCCTCGGGGGCGGGACCTTCAGGTCCCTAGCCCACAGGGTCCCCACCCCTGGCCCTTCTAGGCTGAGGAGGCACCAGGGACCTAGACCCAAGCTCCACTCTGCCGAGCCGACGGCTCCCACCTCGCCCGCAGGCTCCGGAGCCTGACTGGCAGCCAGGAGCTCCAGGCTCAGTCCTGCTGTGTTTGGAAGTGATGTCTTCTGTCACCTCTGAGCTGTTGCACAGTGCACTTCAACGTCTGGGCTCTTGAACCCTTCTGGCCCTGACCGCGGTGGCAGTTTGGTGGCGTACAGGCTGCCTGAGATGCCCAAGGACCCCTGTCTGCGCTCAAATCGCTTTCCCCTAACCTCCAGGAAAGTAGCCTGAGCGGCAGCTGCGGTTTCACAGGGCCCTCCTGGCCTTCACTGGAGGACCAGCTGCCTCCCTGCCTTTCCAAGTTGTGGATGGCAGTAAGGTCCCTGCCTGTCATCAATCAGCAGGTGTCCTCTAAATAACTACCCTGGAAGGAGGGTAGAGTGAGGCAGAGTGAGGGTCCCTGTGAGCGAGATGGCTGAGAATGGGTGTCCACAAGGCCATGTCCTGCAGGACCAGGGATTTTTCAGGGAAGATGGGGTAGAGCGGAGGCCGGGTGGTACTCGGGCAGTTGCAACACTCTTGTGTGTGGGTGGGCGCTACTGTTTGAACCTCGCTGCTTGCTAATCATCTGGAAGTGGGTAGGGAAAGGAGACTCCTTCTGGGCTGAAAAGAAAACCCACCCAGCTCCCCATCTGCTTCTCTCACTCATTCATTGATACAATTGTTCTGAGGCCAATGGGGATCCAGGACGCACAGAGATAAACAGAGGACTCTCTGGAGCCTGTCCCCGGGTTTGGGGAGTCTGTTACCAAAGTAAATGGGAGGTGGGTAAGGTTGGAGCTGCACATCCCTCAGAATCATGGGGCTTAGTCAATGATTTATTGCTGTGAAGAGACATCGTAACCACGGCCATGCTTACAAAGGAAAACATTTAGTTGGGGGCTTTCTTATAGTTTCAGAGGTTTAGCCCATTATTATCATAGAGGGGAGCATGGTGGCATGCAGGCAGGTGCGGGAGCAGTAGCTGAGAGCTACATCCTGGTCCTCAGGCAGAGAGATAGGCTCTGAGCTTGGCATGGGCTTTTGAAATCTCAAAGCCCACCCCCAAAGACATACTTCCTCCAACAAGGCCACACCTCCTAATCCTTCTAATACTTTCAAATAGTTCTACTCCCTGGTGACTAAGCATTCACATATATGAGTCATTCTTATTTAAACCACCACAGTGATGTTCCCACAGCACATTTTATTTGTTAATAGAAAGGAGAATAAAAATTAGGCACTTGACCAGAGCTCCAAGCACCCACACAGGCAATCATCAAGGTCAGAGAAATACATTTTAGAAGCCACTAAGCTCAAAGCATGGATTACCCAGGAAACATTGACTGTCAACTAGCCACACATTGCTCATGAACATCAGGCTGTAGGATCTTCAGGTGCCTTAGAAAACAATATACATATTTACAATTAGTGTCCACCTGCAGTACTGCTCAGGAGTGGGCACAAAATGAAGATGTCTTCAGGGGTGCAAAGCCACCAGTGTCGGTGAAAAAGCTAAGGAGTGCAAAGGAGCTGAAAACGTGCTAAGCTGGGTGATGCACATCAGCACCAATGTGTAAAGTTCTTTGAAAGGGAAGGAGGGAAGGAAAAAGGACTGGAGAAGAAGAAATAGGGTTCTGGCTGCAAGAACATTGTGACCAGGACAGAAGGGAATCTCCAGTTACCAGCATGGGTCCACTTCCAGATTGCTGGGCCCAACAGCCATTGGCTAGTAGCAGCCTGGGAGGTGATCTCCTTGATGGGGATGTGTCATAGAGTATGGGAACGGGGTAGGTTCTAGTAATACTCCATTCCAGTTACACACACACACACACACACACACACACACACACGGGTGGGGAGAGAGAGAGATCTGAATGGTGACATTAAAGGACACACACACACACACACACAGGTGGGGGGAGAGAGAGATCTGAATGGTGACACTAAATCACACACACACACACACACACACACACACACACACACACACACACAGGGGAGGTCCAAATGGTGACATTGAACGACACACTCAGAATGGCAGGTAAACTCATTTCGTCGAGCTGCATACACTTAGAAGACACAGACCTAATAAGAACAAGCAAAATTAAAACAAGAAGGGGTTATAAATGATACCCAGGGCAGGGATGGCGGGCAGACCAAAAGAAATCATCTTCAACACCGGAAATAGTTCTTAGGGCTAAAGAGAACACGTTCCCAATGAAAAGGCTTCATTAACCAAGAAAACAACAAACATTCTAAATATGTATGCATCCATAAATAAAACAAATGATATCTAGAAAGGGGTATTTTTTATCAAATCCTCTATTACAGTGAGGAACGTCAATATAACATGTGCCAAATTTTAGAAGATTTAAACAGCAAAACAATTACTAAGCTCTATTCAATGGCGTTCCCCCAAATCATGTGTTAAGATAAATTCCAAAAAAAAAAAACTTAAAAGAAAAAGTACTATACAAGTGTACAAGTCAAGTCAGTGTATGATTCTTTGATCATAAATGCAATTAATGTGGAAATAAATGGCAAACAGAATGTTAAATACACACACACACAAAATTGAAAGCTTTAATCCACACATATAATTATGTGTCTTAGGAAAAAAAATCACTCAAAACAACACACACCATAATTTTAAATATTCTATGAAAGAAGAAATGGGATTTGTAACCCAAAGAGTTTATGTTAACTGAAAAGGAAATAAATGAGCTAGAAATCTAACCAAATATATTAGAAAATGAATAGCAAAATAAATCTCAAGAAACTCAAAAGGAGTGATTTAAAAAGAACCATATATGTTAAATAAAAACAAAAGTACAGTAGATCTTTACAGCCTGGACTCCAGAAGTTTCTATCATTGCAAAGGTCCAAGGCAGAGCTAACACCAATAGACACAGGGCAGAAGCCATGTCAGATCACCAAGACCTTCATTTTGTCCCAGACAAGCAAATGCCTGCCCAGTCCAGCCTCCAAATGACTCTTGGGGAGCAATAGTTGCTTTCCTTGTCACTGTACCATCATCATAGAAACTCAGGGACCCCCAGTTTCTACAGAACAGGTCGGACCAGTGTGATGAGACCGCATATCACAGCCCTGTGTGGCTGACTGACTTCCTGAAGGCAAGGAGGCCACTGTAGGGCTTCTGGGTGCTGTACATTGTCCTGGCCCCATATGGGTCTTTGATACTGCTCAGCCCACTGGCTGCCAGGGACTGTCTTCTCAGCCCTCTCGGCAGCCCACCAGGGCCTACACAGAGACTGCCAATGCCGCTGTGGTTTCTCCCTGCTGCTCAGAGCATCTTGCTCTTGCTGCCCTAAGCATTTGATTGCTTCCTGTCCCAACAGGAGCCTCATCTGTCTAGGTGTAGAGCTGGGTAGACTGGACTGACTGACCCTTAGGCCCTTCCTGGCTGTCAAGGGAGGGAATGTAGACTGGATTTGAAAGAGTGGCCTGGATGTTTTCCTTCCTGAGCAAGCTGAACCACAGCAGTAGTGCAGTCAATAGAAGGTTAAGGAAGTCCTGGCTGGCCTCCGAGAACTTTCTTCACCTGCGCCAGCATCTGCCCAACACCCCAGGCTGTTGGTGTCCTGGGCAGGGTGCACACAGGATGCTGAAGGCATCTGTTGGTGACAAGACAGAGGCTTTCTGGTCAGGTCTCCTTTGGCTACCCTTGGTGTACAGAGCTCTCACCTTTCTCCTTCTTGGAAATCATGGTCCTAGGTTTCAGCTCCCAAGCCAGGCCAGCAATCTTCCCTTTGAAAGAGAATTCCATCCTCTGCTTAGCCCAGGGACAACCGTCTGAGAAGCTAGCACAGGTGGGAAGGGAAAGGGTGAGCTTTTGGAAATGACAGCCTCCTTGGGCCAATTCTTCCAGAGAGTGCCTGTGAGGCCAAAGGATATACCTAGTATCCACCCTGTTACCTCTCTGTGTCTTACCTTCTGTAAGGAAGCCTGCTGTGAGGTCCAGTGGGACTAAGTCACACCCTGGGGTGGATGGGAGGACTGTTGACCCAAGTGAAGATGTGAAATATCTTCAAGCTACATGAAGGCACCCTGGGCATATCTTAGGTGACATGCTGCCGGGCAAAGGCATTCTAAAGCCAGGAAGTGCGCTGCTAAGCCATGGTCGCAAGTCAGACTGATGGAGACAACTCCTCAGCTGCGGCCCCTTCTTTCCAGGTGATTCTGATTTCTATCAAGTTGATTTAAAAAATCTAACCAGCACAGGTTCTCACAGGCACTCTGGAAATGAGTCCGAAAATGGGGCCAGATGGAAGTTCTGCGTCCTCCAAGAGGTTAAGCACACAGATGCAGGACCCATAGTATAGCAGCTCAAGATCTACAGTGTAAGCAGCTGCTAGCTACTTCTGTCAGCTCTGGTGTGCCTAGCAGCTGGGTAGGCACATGGACACAGTTGGGCAGGTTGGATGTTTGAGCACCCAAGGCACAGCTCTCATGGAGCGTATATGATACTGATGAAGGACACAATAGATATTTGTCTCCCCCAGAGAAGTCCAGAGAACCCTCTGAAACTTGCTGGACTTAGGGATGGCATGATGGATCTGGAAAGAGAAGTCTTGGTCCTGAAGAGGCCTTGCCTCCCTCTAGGACCCATCTAAGACAGGGGTAGCCTAAAACTAGAGACCAGGGTCACAGGATTCAACAGATGAGAAATTCAAATGCTTTCCTTTATGAAGGAAGGAGACTAAGCCAGTCTTTTTAACTCAAAAATTGGGAGAAAGGGGGATTTACAGAAAATTTTCCCTTCGGACAGATAAAGATGGTCGTCAGAAATAACAGTGGCCCTTGTCTAGTCACATGATGCTAGAGAGCCCTGTCCTGTCCTGCAGCAGAATCACATCTCAAGAAGTAGAACATCTCCCTGGGAGACAGATTTGTTAATGAGCAGCAAGTTCCAATCTACTATTTCTTTTATTAAAATCCTCACCCTGATACACAGGGCACAGCAGCCAAGCCCTCTCAGCCTTGGCTCTGTGGCAGCTCACTCAGTGGGCTGGAGTGACCGTGGAACTCTGGAAAGAGGGGGTGAGCAACTGCAACCTGGACGGAAGCCTGGAGCAGCTGCCTGGGAACTGGCTGCACTGAGAACAGGAGACTAGAGGCGGACACTCGTGGCTGGGTGGCAGGATGGCCTTGGGGCCACGGGGGTCCTGAGCACAGAGGGCCTTCAGGAGGGCAAAGTTGGTGCACAGCCCCTGCAGGGAAGAGGAGAGACAGAACACTGAGATACCACTCCAAACAGGCCCTGGAAGCTGTGGTCGCTTGGGTGGGTGGCGGGAAGCACCACAGCACCGCTGGGTAAGCTTGGGTGACTCTTCTTCTCCCTTGGTCCGACCCCCACCCCCCCACCCCCCACCCCCGCTGCCGCCACTTGTACTCTCCTTTCAGATCTGCTGGAGGTAGCAGGAGGCTGAATGGTGTGGAGACCAGGAAAGAGCCGCAGGTTCTGAGAAACTTTGTTTTTTGTGCCTTCTGCAGCAGAAGGATTTCTGTGAATGCGATTAAGGATTTTGGGGTGGGGAGCCATGCTAGAGATGTGAAAGGAGCATGTGCAAACCCCAGCAGCAGACAAGGCCAGGGTTGGTATGGGCAGGGCTCCTGGAGGGCTCTGCCTTGCTGGCTCCATAGGTAGAGAGAGGGCCTAACACTATGGAAGGTTGAGGCTTCGTCTCCAGAGGCCATAAAGGGCAAGGACTCTTCCACAACCTCACAAGCATGGGCTCCTGGAAACAACTTGACTTTAGCTCACCGAAGTCATTCTACACTACGTGTGCAAAGTCTGTGACAAGTAAAAGGGGCCACACATGCTCTGGGGCAGGAAATAGGGGTGAGTTCAGGACTATTCAGGACTATTAACCATCCAAAGGGAAGACATTGTTTTCTCACATAGGAGACGCAAGGAAGCCAGATGGGGGACAAACAGGTGCTTCTCAGTACACCTGCCTCTCAAGCCAGTGAGACAGAGGTCTCTATCTCACTCTATGCCCACCCCCGCTGAGGTCTCTATCATCTCACTCTATGTCCACCCCGCTGAGGTCTCTGTCTCACTCTATGTCCACCCCGCTGAGGTCTCTGTCTCACTCTATGCCCACCCCTGCTGAGGTCTCTGTCTCACTCTATGCCCACCCCGCTGAGGTCTCTGTCTCACTCTATGCCCACCCCTGCTGAGGTCTCTATCTCACTCTATGCCCACCCCGCTGAGGTCTCTGTCTCACTCTATGCCCACCCCTGCTGAGGTCTCTATCTACTCTATGCCCACCCCGCTGAGATCTCTATCATCTCACTCTATGCCCACCCCACTGAGGTCTCTGTCTCACTCTATGCCCACCCCGCTGAGGTCTCTATCTCGCTCTATGTCCACCCCCACTGCGTACAGTCCTAGGATTGCCCCCTACCTGCTGCCATACACTCCAACCTGGAAGCCCGGACCCACACAGACTCGATTCACTCCACATTTGCCTGTATGTCCCTCTGCCAGCTTCTTGTGCCCAGGTAACCATGAAGAGTCTTTATTAGGCCTTTTACAAAAGCCTCCCATGTCGCTCACTCCAAGTCCAACCTTGGGGGTCTGCTTGGAGGTAGGGGCTGCTGCCAAGCCTACCGCTGACCTGCTGTCTGTGTAACCCAGCTCTTAAAGGGGTCGGCAAAACCAAATGCTGTCAAGTAACCCTGCATCCCTTTACCCTCTTCACACCAGCGAGTGGATCTTGCTAAGGGGTACAGTGTGCTCAGCGAGGAAGTAATGTGTCCCAAGGTGGTTATGGGATGAGCTCCAGCGAGTGGAACACAGACAGGAATTGTTGGGTAGTGTTTTTCAAAAAGCCCCTTTACACTCTTCCTTCCTCTCTCTCTTCAGGATACTGTGGTGTTTATCGGAGCATGAGCAGACACTTTGTAAGGGGCTATAATAATTCATGAGTCTGAGCAACTGAAGACTTGTTAGGCCTACCTGTGGGGCTAACATGAAGCCATTTAGATAAAACTTCTTGGTGGCACTAAAGGCACTGGCTTTCTCACGCCAGTATCTTCCAAAATGAAGCCTCTTTCAAAATTCCCTTCTCTCTGTACTTTTTTTTTTCAAGATAGTGTTTTTTCTTTGTGTAGCCCTACTGTCCTGTAACTCACTCTGTAGACCAGGCTGGCCTTGAACTCACAGAGATCTGCCTGCCTCTGCCTCCTGAGTGCTGAGATTAAAGGTGTGCGCCACCACCTGGCTCTCTTTGACACTCTTATGTATTTTATAACACAGCTTAGAGACCTTATACATACACCCATGGGAGCCTCTATTCACGTCCTCAGACATTGCTCTCTGCCATATGTCACATTCCCAGTTCCAGAGCAGCCACAGACCTTGAACTGGAGAAGGCAAAGGGTACACTTTTCCCCCTTTCCTCTAGGCTCAGGACAGAGTTCACATTCCCGCTTTACCAATGACTGCCATGCAGACAATAAATCGGGCAGTCAGAGCCCAGAAAGCATCATTAGGATGAGGCAGACCTGAAGTAGCCCTGTAAGAGTGACCTTAGTCACCTCCCCTGCACCCACATAATAGCTGGGCACAGTCGTGTGTGTTCTTAACCCCACAACTGAGTAAGGCATAGGCAGATTCCATGAGATCACTGGCAAGGCAGTCCAGTAGAAGCAGCAAGCTACAGGTTTAATAAGAGACCCTGTCTCAAAAATTAAGGGGAGAACAATTGAGGAAGGCATGCATTATTGACTTCTGACCTCCATTTGTTCACATACACAGGCAAGGATATCTGCTTATACATGTGTATGCACACACACACACACACACACACATGAAGGACCGTACTGCCTGGTAAATGGGGTCACTATTGCTCAGACAGTACTGTCAGCTACGGCCAAAGTGACCAGCCATTGACTTCAGAGAGGCTCTAGGAGGCTCATGAGTACCAGGTCTCATGTCCTGGGAATTCTTCCTCAGCTCCTGCTAGGACATGGTTCTGAGCTGCAGTCCTAAAGGTATCCGTCACAGGCAAAAGAAGTTCCCATTCTGCCCCTCTGGAGTGGCCTTGGGGCCCACTCACCTGGTCATCAGTCTGAGGCCACATCAGTGGCAACTGGTGGCAGCTGTGGGGGTTGAAGTTGCACACGGTCACATTGCCCTGAAAAACACATACGTGCGATCACGGGGAAGAAGCGGGGCATGGACTCTGCCTGAGAAGGCACACGGGCCCTTGTTCTAGGACTCTGTGCTCAAGGAATTCTGAGAAAGAGCCCAAGTGTGCTCCTGGAGAGAGGAGCTTACAGCTTTGAGTGCTCGGAACCATCACTGTGACACACAGTTTAAGAATCTGGGACGAGACAACATAGGTCTCGGTGGGGAGAGAAGCTGGCTTTGGAGAAGTTCAGAGGCTGGAGGGGTGTGTGATGGCAAGCAGAGGCCTTTAGGGGAGCCATGATGTGGACATAGACCTGGAGAAGGGCCGCCCAGGAGAGGCAGGTTAAGCAGCCATGTCTTGCTCAGTGTAGGTGACACAGACCAAGGCAGAAATATAGAGAGCAGAAGAGCCTTAGCTCTAGGGGTTGGGAACCCTACAACCTCAGCTATAAAGTTCAGGCTCAATAGGCCTGGTGCGGTAGGTGGGGCCAGGCCCTGTATGCTAGGCTAGGCCCAGGGCCAGTAGCCTTCTCTTCCGCTGGAGAACTTGTGTTGATTTCTCTTCATGCCATAGGCAGGAGATAGGTGGGACTGGCTCTCAGCTAGCCTGCGAGGCTGCAGAGGAACTAAAAGCTTCCAGAAGGAAGCAGGGATCATCGTGTGTGTGTGTGTGTGTGTGTGTGTGTGTGTGTGTGTGTGTGTGCGCGCGCGCGCGCGCGCGCGCGCGCATACACATGTATAAAAGTCAGGACCAAGGAGGAAGAGGACAAATCCAGGAAGAAAC
The DNA here is from genome assembly GCF_049852395.1 of Peromyscus maniculatus bairdii. Taxonomy (NCBI): domain Eukaryota; kingdom Metazoa; phylum Chordata; class Mammalia; order Rodentia; family Cricetidae; genus Peromyscus; species Peromyscus maniculatus. Next base: position 10,625,992 of record NC_134860.1, read on the forward strand.
CAGAGGCGGGAGCCCAAGCTGCTGCCAAGCCAGCTTTTCCCTCCTTCAGACCTGGACCTCCTGGATGAAAGAAGACTTGGAGTACAACTGGCCTGGGACCCTCCTGCATGCTCTCCTCCCTAGGATAAGGGGCGGGGGGACTACATCTGGTTCTTCTCATATACATATCTGTTCTGATCCTGCTCCCTAGAGTTGCATCCCCCAGCAACCAGGCAGGCTGGAGTCACAGCCCCCCGGGGGCCCTCTCACCTCCACATCTCTGCTCACGGACAGGCTACCACAGGTACAGCAGCAGATGATCACAATGGGGGGTGGATTTACAGGTGGTGCTGGAGGAGACACTGGAGGAGGGGGCTGTTTCTTCTTTTTGGGCTGAGAGGAGAGAGAAAAGCCTGTCTGATCCTTGTCTGTACTTTTCACAGCACTGGGCACTGTGGGGCCACTCAGCTATTGTTTTGGGGTGAATGGAAGAATGTAACCCACACCTTGGGGAGGTCTTCCATGGAGAGAAAAGCAGGGAGCTCCCTCCCCACAGCTTTCAGAGTAATAGCTTCTCAAAGTAATAACAGTCCACTTCCTAGGCCAGCCTGGTTGGCAGAAGCCTGGCCTGGTTGCTGTACTGTAGGCCAGCACTAACAGGTAACTGTCCCTTACATCTGCCTCTGGCCTTCGCACAGGCATCCTCACCCAGGCCACTCTGCAGTCAGCACAGTCCCGGCAAGATGGGGAGGCTGTTCCTATCCCAGCCCAAACCCAGGCTCCACCTACCCCAGTCTCTCACTATGACTTCTGGTCCTCACCTGACTTGAGCCACAGATGCTCATCCACTTTGTTCCTGTGCTTCCCTGGGGACATCCCTCACAGCTTAGGGCCAGCTGGGACTCCTTCACCCTCCTTATCTAACCTCAGGTCTTTAGGCTGATCCCAGCCAACCCCTCTACGCTGCCAGGAGACAGGGGTGAAGACAGATCTAATGGAGCAAGAAGACCTCCAACATGGGGGTGGGGACCAGGGCTTGACACAGAAGCCTGCTCTCGGGAACTGAGCTGCAGCCTCAGCATCAAACAGAGTCCTTTGAGGTCCCCTGAAAACCACGGAGACAGTAGATATTAGCTGCTCATGCTGAAACAGTGCCGCATGGTGCTGATTGTGTGGCCAAGGCAGGAGATCCTAAGAGTCTTTGGGTGATGTCACCGTGAGCCCCTCCGTGGACCCTTTGAGATCCTCTACCCTTCTTCCTTCCTGAGTACAGACAGGTCTTTGATGCCTCGTTCGAAGGTCATTGTCCTTAGGCCTCCAAAGCATGACTTACCTGTGGTTGGGGCTTAGGTGGGGGCAGTTCCACAACAGGCTGGAGGGTAAAACAGACAAAAGAAGCTGGTGTGTATAAAATGGGCTCTGCCTCAGCTCAGCAGACAGGGTAAGCTGGTCTGGAGCAGGGATGCACATATCCTGGGATGGGTGTGGGCGCTCAAGCCTGTGCTGTTGTGCACAGTGCCCCCCCCATCTGCTGGAGCCCCCCCTTCTCTGCAGGTGGGAGTGATGAGCCGGGTCAAGGTGCCGATCCTGGAGAAGCCTGGCACTAAGTGCTGCCTACCTGTGGAGCCCCACCTGCGTCAGAGCCCACACTCCGTCCCTTCCCCTAAGAGAAGCCCAGGGTCTTGCAGTCTCCCCTGACCTCCGGGCTCCTGTTGGCTTTCTCCACTGTCTGCTCCCATGGGTAGAAATGGGACCTGACAGTTCTGACTCTGTGCTCTGCCGTCCCCAGGGTCATGGGGCTGCCTCACATCTACGCCTCTTGGACGGAGGGCGTGCTCCTGGGCCCCAGACTGAGCAGGTAGGGGCCCTCACCGGAAGGCAACACAACTGCCAGAAACAGCCCATCAGCAACACAGTCAGCAGCAGGGTCAGGAGTATAGGGGCAAAAATGAATCTATCGATGCTTGGCTTCAGTTCCTTTGTGACCAGCCGGGTGGTAGGGACGGTGGTTGTCGGCCGGGTGTTCGTGGTAGGCGGGATCATCATGGTGGTAGTTGTAGTGGTGGTCGTGCTTGTTGTTCTAGTTGTGAGTTCCCTAGTGGTTGTGGTGGCTCCCGCTGTAGTGGAGGATTTGCCCTGGGATAGAGAAAGGTTATATGTCACCACCGCCAGAAGCACATCCTGCAGAGACCAAGGGCGATTGTGTAAGGCCCTCCTAGATATCTGCAGCTTGGCTTCTCGTCCTCTCTCTTATTCCTGGGCTCCTCAGAACTGATGGGTCACCCGGAGATCCTACCTCTGGCCCTGCTCCAAGGCTTTTGCCAAGGTGAGGATGGCCCAGGATTCTCTGTGGTCTGAGGATCACGGCCTTCACTATGGCTTCAGCTGACAGTGCACGAGGCTATGGGTGACCAAATCTCCGGGAGAGGCTGCAAGACCTCTCTTCCTACTTCCCAGCCCCACAGCCTGGTGCTCAGGCTAAGGCCCGTCTTGTGACCTAAGCAGTGGCCACCCTCATGGACACTTAGCAAGGTCAGAGTTCACAGTCGTGGCTCAGGCTCAGGCCACGGAACTTCAGGATTGGGACTACTCCCCCAGTTGCCTCCTAGAGTAGGCTGCAGCCTGTCCAACCCTACTGAGTCTGAGGCCTGCTAAGAGCAAGGGCTGTAGAAGTCACTGGGAGGAGGTGCCCGGGACCCCGTGATGCTTGCCTGGAAGCTGAGAAGATGTAACCATAGCTGCTGCGGGGGGCTGAAGACATGGGCTTCTCTGCTTCGGTACTTATGTCTGGGAATGTTAGGTGGTGAGTACCAAAGGGGCAGAAATCTGAGTGCATCCTCCCAACTTACATGTGGAGGTGAGGGATGAGCCAGGCAAACCCAAAGATGCCACTCAACTCTGAGGGGTTCTTATAAGCTGAGAGAAACCTCCTTTTCCTTGACACCCTCTTCTGTCACACTGCAGGGGGCTCTGTTGTCACCAAACAGGCTTGAGGGCAGGGGGTCTAGAGTGTGTGTGGCACAACATTAGTGTCCAGGGCTCCATTTCTGTGTCACATACACCCTGACTGCAGTGTGGACTTTTGTATTCCTGAACCTGGGACACCCCTGTGGAAGGGCTACATGCCCTAAACATCATGGACAGGCCCTGGCAGACAGCTTGGTGCATGTCTCCCTGGCCCTTCTGGAAACTGGGCTGGGTCACCTAAGTTGCTTGTGTGTATAAACTGCCCTTGGGGCCTGCCTGGGACTTCTCTGCCCCTTTGACCTACTGGGTAGACCTGCACCAACCAGAGGGTCTGCGCAGATGGGGTCCCAGCCCCACCCTGGTACTCACACATAGCTTGCTGGCAACGAATAAATTTTTATTCAGGAAGTTCTTTCCATTGTCCAGGCTGAGTAGAACATGGATCACTCTAACACAGAGACAGACACTGAGAAACAGCCTGGTCACAAGGACCTTGGGCTTGGCTTAAGAAATAACCCTAGTTCTTCTCATGGTTATACTAAATCTCAGACACTCCAAACTGCTGCAGAGTGGACTTGTGGTAAAGAGAGGAACTAGGAGTGAACCTCTGCAATGATAGTGAAGGGCTGCAGGTTAGACCATGAGAAGCACCTACATTCCATGGCCTTTGAGCTAAGGCATCAGGGAGATGGGCATGGAATCACCATGCTGGCTTGTACCAGGGGGATGGTCAGAGAAAATGTTGCAGCTCTCAGTCCCATCATTTCCTGCATCCCGCCCTCAGTAAAGCCTGAGCACTGTGCATCACTCAGCACCATGGGAGCCACCGACAGGGCCAGGTGGGAGGGTACTGCAGCCCACCTGCAGGCAGATAGGTGTTCTACAGCAGAGGGGACATCTTAGATTCCACACTATATTGGTAAACACTGACCACTGATCTCTTCCACTGAGGCCTCCAGCAAGGGGCACTTACTTCCCTGGTTCCTCTACGATCGGTCCAGGACAAGTAACCGTAGTCTTGGTTAGATTGAAGGCTTTTACATCTAAAAGAGAAAGACACGAATGACCAACAGATGCGTCCCTTCCACCATTGTTGCCCTCTACCTGCAGAGCTGACCAATAAGCAGCAATCTCCTCTCTACCTTCTTCAATACAAAGACTGCTGGTGGACCCCAACTCTGCCCAGCATCAAAGAGCACTCTGGTGCCCGGTAGAAGCAGGCAGCAAGAGCCCTTGCACCTCAGGGCTCACCTACTAGGCACTATGATCACCTTTCCCTTTCATAACCTAAGTATACACACGTGCACTTTCACACACACACACACACACACACACACACATGTGCGCACACACGCGTGGGTGGGGAGATTATACTTGTGAGAGAAAACATGTAGCATTTGTCTTTCTGGATCTGGCTTATTTTGCTTAACATGATGATCTATCCATTCTCCTGAAAAACGACATGATTTCATTTTTATTTATAGTTGAAAAAAATCCATTGTGTCTATGTTTATTTTGGATAAGTATGGGGATAGTAAACAAGATAAAGGACTCGGACAGGGCAAGGGGAGAAAGAGGGTTTTTAAATAAGTGAAAAGATAAATAAATAGAGGAGTGGAGAAGAAAACTGTGGACAAGGGAGAAGAAACTAATTGGAGATTAGTAAGAAGAGAAAAAACAAGCAAATTTCCCAATAATGAGACAACCTGAAAACAAAATTACAATTAAATGTAAGGAGGAAAATAAAAATTAAATCATGAAAAATATGTCATGCCGGGGTGGTGGTGGCTCTTGCCTTTAATCCCAGCACTCGGGAGGCAGAGGCAGACTGATCTCTGCGAATTCAAGGCCAGCCTGATCTACAGAACGAGTTCCATGATAGCCAGGACTGTTACACAGAGAAACCCTAACTCGGGGCGGGGCGGGTGGGGGGGGACAACTATATGCGCACACGCGTTGGGGGGGGGCTTTAAAAAGGACATAAAACATAGAAGTATTCCTAAACTGCAGTAGAAAGGGAAAATAGAAAAGAAAATAGACTGTCTGCCACCCAAGACAAAAATCTATAGGCCACTAAGGGATTCTGAGAGCAGGAGGGTAAAGGAGTCTCCCCGTGGAGGAGCCCTACATGATTGTCCAATGCCAAGGGCTCAGGCTGGAATCATGTACGCGCAACAGTGAATGGGTTCAGCAGGTTCTATCTATTCTATGTGTGACAATAACAAAGAGGAGGAGGCTGGGATTTGAGAGGGAATGGGGCCTGGGGAGACAGGAGAAGTTTGAAGAAGGAAAGGAAATGATATGAAATGAGAGATAAATTCAAAGGTTGTCTAATAATAAAAATATATAAGACTTAGATGAATGTAGGGCAGGGAATAAAAAATAAAAACATGAATTTTTCTTGCATGTAGTAAGTTTAAAAGAATTCTGTAGCAGGAATCTTAAAAGTTCTTATTAATAAAATCAAACCTGAGGCGAGTTATTGGGGTCCATGCTGGTAGATCAGAGAGACAGAACAAGCCACAGCTAGCCTCACCTGGTCAACTTCTCAGCTGGTCTTGTTTCCTCAGACTGGAAGCTTCTGTGTCCTCATCCCAATGGCTCTCAGCTGAACTGCTGCTAGAAGCCTGAATGCTTAACCAGCCAAAATCTTCTAGTTTCTGGTCCTCACGCCTTATATATCTTTTTGCTTTCTACCACCACTCCCTGGGATTAAAGGCTGGCTTTCTTGCATTAAAGGCATGTGTCACCATGCTTGGCTATTTCCAATGTGGCCTTGAACTCACAGAGATCCAGAGGTATTTCTATCTCTGGAATGCTAGGATTAAAGGTGTGAGTGCCACCATTTTCTAGCCTTTGTATCTAGTGGCTGTCTGTTCTCTGACCCCAGATAAATTTATTAGAGTACACAATATTTTGGGGAACACAATACCACCACATTTCCTCTCTTTTTGTCTAAAATTAAAAAAGCTTATGACTAATACAAGAAAAACTATCTTCAATAAGTATATGCAATATACAGTCAAGATTATATTAACAATGTCTAGTCCATTAACATTTGACAGATCCAGACAAAAAAACTCCATTATATATATTAACAATGTCCAGTCCAGTAACATCTGATAAACTCAGACCAAAAAAATTTTTCATTACTTATCTTATTTAAAACAAGTAGTTCCTTTTTAAAAGTAGATTCCATAATCTCCCTTTTTATCTTATCATATCCATATTTTCTCTTTTTTCTTTTCATAATAGATTCAGTAGTCTACCTTTTGTCATTTTTATATCTTCCCCTTTTTCTTCAGTGTAGATTCAATGATCCACCTATTTATCCTATTATTTCTTTATCTTTTTTCTCAGAGTAGATTCGATGATCTATCACATATCTATATTCTCTTTTTCTTTTTGCTTTCTAGGGGTGAAGATATCTTTAGGGAATCTTGAAAAGAAAATTTTGGAGTTAATCATCAAGTCCTGTATCGTTTGTCCAGTCTCTGCATAATAGGAAAGTTCAGGGCTTGTTTCAAGTCCTTGTTTGAGTAGTCTGTCAGGCTGGATCATCTCAACTAGTCCTCTCGAAATTGTCCTGACCAGTTTGTAGTCCAAAGTCGATTTTTCCATGGTGTTAATCGGCTTAATGGCTTTATCATAGTCCATGTGGAATCATCATTGTAGGATCCTGTCATCTTTTTGAAGATTTCAAAGTCGCTGTTAGGCATGGTCATCGACTTTTTTTCCTGCAGACTTTTTTTTTTTTTTTTTTGCCTCCTCTGTGGTTTGGAGCAATCATAGTCTGATAAATGTCTGTCTCTCGGAACCATGAACATTCTTCCCTAGAACAGAAAATCTTCACAACAATTTCTCCCCACCATTTGTCTTGCCAAACTTTTCCAAACTGACCTTTGCCGATGCTTTCTTGTAACACGATGGTCCTGGCAATTCTTCTCTGAACCAGCAGCAGTAAACCCTTCGTTCCAGGTAGCAGCATCACCGCAGTCACCAACATGATGAGAAGGAGCTGGCAACATGGAGCAGTAGCCACTGCTTCCATGGTCTCACCACTGTATGTGGTTCAGTCCAGGCCAAAGCTTCCCACAAGCCTCCTAGGCCGGCCTCAAACTCGGGATCCTACTGCCTCTGCCTCCTTCAGCAAATCCTACCGGCGTGTGCCACCACAACCGCCTGAGTGTAGCTTGGGCCTGAGCTGGGGCTCACAAGGCCACAGGCAAACAGCTTTTTCATGAATTCGTAACACGAATGTTGGGCGCCAGATGTTGTAGGAATCTTAAAAGTTCTTATTAATAAAATCAAACCTGAGGCGAGTTATTGGGGTCCATGCTGGTAGATCAGAGAGACAGAACAAGCCACAGCTAGCCTCACCTGGTCAACTTCTCAGCTGGTCTTGTTTCCTCAGACTGGAAGCTTCTGTGTCCTCATCCCAATGGCTCTCAGCTGAACTGCTGCTAGAAGCCTGAATGCTTAACCAGCCAAAATCTTCTAGTTTCTGGTCCTCACGCCTTATATATCTTTTTGCTTTCTACCACCACTCCCTGGGATTAAAGGCTGGCTTTCTGGGATTAAAGGTGTGTGTCACCATGCTTGACTATTTCCAATGTGGCCTTGAACTCACAGAGATCCAGAGGTATTTCTATCTCTGGAATGCTAGGATTAAAGGTGTGAGTGCCACCATTTTCTAGCCTTTGTATCTAGTGGCTGTCTGTTCTCTGACCCCAGATAAATTTATTAGAGTACACAATATTTTGGGGAACACAATACCACCACAGAATTCTGGTAAAAGTGTCAGCGAAGGAGGTGACATCCCAGGTATCTCTGCCAGGGCTCTTTTCACTTAGACACAGTACCCCGGTGTCCAGCAGGACAGTCAATGAGGGTGGAGAGACTTGATTGAGAGAAGTGACCCCACTTACCTTTGAAACTCATATCAATGTCACTGAAATAGAACCTGCAAATAACCTCTTCTTGACGCATGGCAAAGTCAAAGCCATATCCACGAATTACCACCGGGTTTGATTCTGTAAAGACAATGTTCAAACCGTGAGAAGAGCTGGGGGCTTCATTCTTTTGGATCTATCTTTTCACCCTAAAATGGGATTTCCAGGTGGCCTCCAACAAGGGAGAATCTCTGTGTGAGCCAACATCTGTATTGGTTCCTGCTTGCTGACACTCTTCCTCACAGCAGTGGAGATGTTCTCTGACCCTGAAGACCATATACAGGAGACACAGAGTAGGTGGCAGGCTGGCTCTTCCCACAGGAGCCAGATAGGATTTCCTCAGCCTGTGCCCTTGCCCAGCTGCCTCAGGGCCCACATACAGCCCATCCCTCTACCCTGTGCACTTCAGATGCCCAAAGGTAGCTGACCAAGGACTCTCCTCCCTCTTCAGACTCCAGGAACACAGGCTGACTCAGTGCTAGCCATAAGAAACAGCCCATTCAGCTTCACTTGGGGTGCAACATCCTGCCTTGGGCTTCCCTCCAAAAAACAGGCACTCTATATGTGGCAGGTTCGCACAACATGGCCAACAGTTCAACAGGTCCATGGTTGAACTGATGTCTGGAGGTACCTGTCTCATTGGAGACAACTCATGTTTCCATCTGGGGTTTGTCACAGTTGCCCAGACACCAAGGCGTCTTTGTCCATGGGACAATCAGAAACGTGAAGGAAGGCTGCATGACTGGACTCCTTTACCCAGAAGTAGAAGAGAACCTGTGAGGAAGGAGACTTCTTCCCTGTACTCCTCCACACAGCAATCTCCTCTCTCTTACACAGCGCGGGGAAGGCCAAGGGGCAGAATAGAGCCCAGAACCAGAATAGAAATAGCATCATCAGGTTCTGTCTTAGCACCTACCATCTTCTAGAGGCCATACCTGTCACCTCTCTATCCAGTCTCTAATCTCATTGACAGCCTGTGCATGCCACTTCTTTCTAGCATAGTCCTGTCTGTCTGCCCAAGCCTAGAGCCATGGGGCTCTGTGGGAGGACACAGATGTCAGGATCCAGCTGCCGAGACTGAAGGAAGCAGAGCAACCCAGGCCTCCCTGACCTGCCTTCTTTTGCAGGACACAAAGGCCAGCCACATGGTGACCAAGCCTGAATGCACCATGATCGTGGCAAAGAAAGGCAGCTTTCTCCCAAGACCAGACACATGCGTGACCTCTGTAAGCTGACCTGGGGAGGCTGGAATGGACAGAAGGCACCCCTGTCAGCTCCAGTCCTTGGGGTCAGGCATCTACCGTTTCAGTGCTGAGGTGAAGTGAACATGGCTGTCTTTGTAGACAATTTTGTAGGCACAAAGAGTCCATCGTGCTTCTAGTAACATAGTGGATACCCTCTGCTCCCAATTCTTTCTCTTTATTGCTCAGTGTGACTGACCTGCTACTGTCCTCGTTTTGTGAGTGTTCAGTGCTTGACTTTTCTGGAAGTAACCAAGCTTCTCTAGATGTACTACTGGTGGCTCCATCCAGGTTTCATTGAAAGTTTTGTACCCTTTCCCCAGCTTAGCAATTACACTTTCGTTATGAGAAAAATGAGCAGTAATTGTACACATATTGCTATGTCATCATGCCATGTACCTTCCAAATGTACATTATGCCATACCCAAATCATGACCACCCCGTGCATGTTCATCCCCCACACGTACATATTCCACAATTATCCATATTTCAACATATGTATTTACACAATATATCCAAATATACATATCATGTACCATATGCACAACACAAAATCTATACATAAAAACACATTATATAATAACACAAAAACACATACACACAGAATATACACCCATATAAACCACATGCACACAAAACTTTGCACACCATCCAGAAACTGATATGCATACATACTCATTGTATGCATATCACCCACACACCACAAACACATGCATGCACACACAAGACATTTGTCTGCCTACAACAGTCCCCTCATCTCTTACCTCTGATACATATAATCCGTGTATCTAAAGACGTAAGGGATGGACAGGCCTTGGAAGCTAGCTGGGACATGGAAAGCAGTAAACAAGGTCAGAAAAGTAAGCGTCAGGAATCCTGTGAGGTGGCCCGCCTCTGCCTACGCCCATTGCACTCACTGGGAAAATGAGGTCATTCAGATGTTCGGCTTTCGTATTTGGAAATGCATTTTCTGGTTTGTCTGCAATTCCTTCTATCTAAAAGAGAGAGGTGACTTGAACATCCAGCCAGGAGTCATTTGATTCAGTCATGGCTCAGACACTGGCTTCTGTCCATAGCCTAGGCTTTGAAAACAGCAAGTTCTCTGGTCACCCATCTACCCAGGGGAAGAGTCTGTCAGGTTCGCCACACTGCTGCAGTGGCCACCTGTTGCCCAAACCACCAGGGTAGGTGAGATGACCACCTCTGGGCAGAGGGTTGCTTTACCTGGATTCAGAGGGGTACCTGGTCACCTAGACAGTTACCTGATCTTTCTTAGAGTTGCCCACACCCACACTGTAAACAGATGCTCCCATCCTCCGAGCTTCGTCAGCCTAGGAGAAAGACAAGAGCCACATGTAAGCCACCAACGTAGACGGCAAGGAAGAGACGCAGCTGAGGACGGCTGGGCTCACCTCTTCCACTGAATACTGATAGGCATCATCATCCAGAGGGCTGTTGAGCAAGGAGATGATCATGCTGGGACGATGGACACCTGCCGGAGAGCAAGAGTGACTTGGTGCTTGAGGTTCCAGGGGAGGCCCAGAGAACCTCTGGGACCCCCACTACCCAATGCAGGCCCGGTTTCCTCAACCCCTTAGCCACTTGGGTCAGGAGCCCAGATCCCACCATTCAGTGATCCCCATAATGAGAAGGGACTATGTTCACTACCTAGTCTACAGATTAGGAGGCAGAGAGGTCAGAAGCAGTCTAGAGAGGTCGATTGGGCTGTACTCTCAGGGAAATCCAGTCTCTACTGAGCCTATCCGTGAGGCTGAGGATGCCGAGTGAGGAGGGCAGAAGCTGGTACTAACTCTGGGCACAGCCCTGAAGATGTTCTGTTGGTAACAGTGGGCCCAGTAGTCAGGACTATAGGTCAACAGGTGTTAGACAAGGGACTCCACATCTCAGCATCTCTCCCCATCTGCTCCTACCTATTCCAGACAAGTGCTATGGGCCTACCCTCCGGGGCATGGGTCCTGGCTATGCATTGCCCCCTCTACTGCCTGATACATGGATGCAAGAGACAGGTTAAGAAAAAAGAACTGGAAAAGGAAGGTGTGGCAGCCAAGGGGACACCAAACCCTGGTTCCCTGCATGGGTCACTGCACTTATCTCCTTTCTGTTCACAGGGCCGTCTATAGGACAAAGACCTCAGCGTGATCGAGGCCCACACATAGCCACATGGGGCCTCCTACCCTTCTCAGAAGCATCACAAACACAGTGCTCACAGAGGCCTGAGGCCCAGAGAAGGGGCCATGAGACAAGCATTGGAAGAGGCCTGAGGATCTGCACGTGGCCTTTCCAGGGAATCCCGGCTCTGTGGGGACCCATCCAACAAAAGTGCAGGCAGCTCACCTCCTGGGTATGCCTTTCTTATCTGCCTATGTGCCTGCAAGGAAACAAAGAAACATGGGAGACGTTGTGAGATGACCCCACAGTAGTGGACACGTAGGTGGCCCTAGCCCTCCACACCTTCCGCAGTCCTCGGTAAAGGTGTTCGTGTCCTGCCGGTATGCTATACTTCAATCTTTCAACACCCTTAAGGATCTCTTCTCTGAAAAAAATCAAAAATAAAGGTGACATGAAGACTACGGACAGTGACAAGACATCCCCAAGCCTTCCCTGGGCCTTTCTCTGTCTCTGATTTCATGAGCATGAAGGCAGCTTAGGACAGGGGTCGGAGGACAGGGAAGTTCTCAGCCAGCGTCAAAGCCGAGGACTCTCATGGGGGCCCACATTCCTAACTGGAACCCTGGTGCTGAGGTCACCCTCCTGAGCAGTCTATTACTCGGTGGGCAGGGCTGAAGAGGGCCATGTCACCAGCTGAGTCACTGCCCGGCTCCTGTCTTCCCTGTCACAGAATCCTGGCATGACTTCTCCTCCAGTCCACTAAAGGCAGCAGCCAGTCAGTCTACTTAGATGTGAGCCCAACTGTGGACTCCACAAGCTCCCAACAAAGAAGCCTGAGCCTGGGAGTTGGGCCCTGAGGCGGTCCATGAGGCGACTGTGCTGCTTCCTAAGCTAGAAGCGACATGGCCTGTCAGGTGCTGTTAAGTCAGATAGAACTGACTGAGGCAGGCAGGCCTGGGTCTGCCAACTGTTCTGGGACAGGAAGTGGGGTATGAGGATAATCCAGTGTGGCAAGGCTGCACAGACACAGCAGGAGGACTAACAGGGGACTCTAAGGTGGCTTCCTGTTGGGGAGAAAGAGATCTTGCCATGAGCTGAGCTCTGAAGACCTTATTTGTGGCCCAGCCTAGCCTAGGAAGTATGAGGGTAACACCCATTAGGCCTAGTAGGGTCATATCACAGTCTGCCAGCCCCAGCCCAGCCCCCACCCATGTGCCCGGCCCCTACTGCCTCTCGGGGCTTCCTGTGGGAAGCCTTCCCATAGATGTTCTCTCTGCCACTCAAACCCAGTGGGGTTTCTCCAAACCCAAGCCACAGGGCATATCAGATCTTTCCTGGGCTCTTGGAGCCAACGCTCATGTTCGTTTCCCCAAATGAACTGGAGCTGTCATCTCCATAGGTGTGGGACACATCCTGTTTCACCCCCAGGCCCTGGACAGGGGTTTCCTAGACCTCTGCACACCCCTAATGCTAAACATCATGCCTTTCTCGCTCTGTTCTTCTTGCTCTGGATGGAGTTCCAGGCCAACCATCCAAAGCTCTTCCCCCCCCCCCCACAAAGCCCCCAACAACATCCTTTCTCTGATACTCTGGGGACAAGTGGGTCACCTCCCTCTGTGGGTACATGCTCTACATATTTGCCTGTAGTGTATAGGACAGCCTTGGACTCTTGCTTTTGCTCTGGGATTCCCCCTTTCCAGAGTGGGCCTCAACTGCCTTTCTCTGGACCCCAGAACCTTCCCCTGGCTCCCAGCTGTCTCTCTGTCCCACCGACCCAGGCAGAGGATGAGCAGGTCCATCAGGCTCTGTACAAGCCCGGGCTGTCCAGGAGATTCACATATCCTCCACCCTCCTCAACCCCGTGTGTTGTCATAGCCAGGTCCCAGAGAAGAGTCAAGAATGGTGGAAGACAGACAAGCAAGAATGTTGAAAACTTCTGGAAGCACCAGGATATGGGTTCCAGTGATGCAGGAATTCAAGGGGCTGGCAGGCTGGAGTTAGTAGTGAATATCAGTATCCAGACACCGTAGGAGCCCTCATGGAGGTCTCTGCAAGCCCTCAGTTCCACAGAGGCCTGAAACACCACTCCTGAGTCAGCCTTCACATAAACACTTACCTGTCTCCAGTGAGGGGTAGGATGACGTTGCCCTTACAGGAGTAGGTGATGATGGACACCCGCAGATCCTGGCTGGGAGGAAGCAGGTGTTTATGAGGAGCCACCACCTCAACATGATGTCATCAAGATGTCAAGGAAGGTACTCATAGAAAATTCTCTTTTCCCTTTTCTCCTCACTTCCCCCTTTGAGGCCTTATCTAGTAGGCAGAGGACGTTGAGTAAATTTCATGAAAGATTCTGAACCCTATGGAAATGTGGCTCCTGGGAAACAGAGGCAGCCAAATCAATCCCATACTCCATCCCCGTGCTCAAGCACATGCACACTTATATGTGCTTACACTCATACATGTACACACACTCATATACACACCCACCCATACTGAATAAGCAAGACTCCTCCATCGGATCCACCCTCCTCCTCACCTCTTGTCTGCTGTAAATATCTAGGCATCTCAGCCTGACTCCAAGGAATTGTTCTTCCTCTGGCTTCCCCTTCTCCCCATCCACTGCACTCTAGCACAGGACCCTCAAAAAACCATCAAGCATCCCTGACCGAGTTTCCCAGTGACCCATCTCTAGTTCAGCTGACTCAGCTGGATCTCAATCTTGATCTTGCTCCTCTAATCTCCATAAAACTTCTATGTCCCAGCCCGGCTCCCATTGGAAAATCTAACCCCCTTGGCCTGGCTTAGTAAGTCCCCATGCCCTTGTTTCCAAGCTGGCCAGCCCTCCCCTGAGGTACCGGCACTCACCAGCCTCAGAGACCACCCACTTCCTTGAAACCACCTTAATGGCTGCTCTGTCCTCATCTTCTCCATCACTGAAGTTATCTCATTTCCATATCCTTTAGGATGCTACCCTGACTTCCTCTCCGAATCCTTGACTTTCCTTTTATCCTTCACAGCTTGTTGCCTGTCCTCTTCTTCTGACCCCCCTCCCCCACAACCAAGTGCTAGTTACTGAGTTACTGGTCTCCCTGCCTTTCCAGACCTTGCAGCCTGAGGGGTCCTGGAGGGTGAACTCTGTCCCTATACTACACCTAGCTCCCAAGCAGGAGCAGCCAATGCTGCAGATACCCCATGGGACCAATGGACAGTGTCCTCTGCCCTGCCCAGCACATCAGCCTGGCTGGGTCTGTGCACCTCCCGAATCCGAGAAATGTGTCCTCTGCACGACCAGACCCGCCCCATGCATCCCAAAGGAGCCTGCAGCATCAAGTCGTACTTTGACAGCCTCTTTACCATATCCTCCACAAACTTGTGAACGTGCGGCCAGGCTCGTGACATGCGCTCAGACCTGAAGACAAAGGAGATATCCCTCGGTGGATACAGGGTTCCAGTGGACCAGACCCCTTCCTCCCTTCCCAGCCCTCCACTGGCTTCCTTAACAGAGGCCTCTACACCAATAGTGCCCACCACACTAGAACAGCCTGAGAGGTAACTTTCTCCAGGGCCAGCAATGGGCAGAGGGTGGCTAAAGAGCCCCATCTGTTGGAGGGACCCCATGGTAGAGGCTCATTGGTGTGGCTGAGCACAGCAAGGTAGGGCCTGTGTGGTCTTGAAATAGGGAAGGGTCTCTTTTTGGAAACGCCCCCGAGTAGCCTCTCTGGGCTCCCCACTTGCCCTTGATTTTATGTTTCCAGCCCCCTTTCATCACTTAACACCATTTGGTTGTCAGAGTCCTTGGATGTCATAATCCAGGCACAGAGGTTGACTCAGGCCTGGGCCATATTGTCTTTGTTGTGCTCTTGAGTTCTTGAACATCAGATTTGTCAGAACATCTGTGGATGCCACCTGTACTCTTTTCTCATGGCATTCCCATTTCCAAATTCCCCCACATTTCCCAACATCCACAAAAGAGGCATTTTCTCTGGGAGATGGGCCTTAGCTATGGTTGGTGGGGATGCAAGTCTGTTTTGGAACCTAACCTTCAACCAGCCTACCCAACCCAGCCACCCTGGCCTAAGAAGGGCTCCTCCCGCAGACACTGCTCGGAGAAGACAGATGGAGGCCCAGTCACTGCTGCCATGACATCATTGTTCCCAGTCCTCACAAGTGCTGTGGGAATCTTCCAGTTCTGACTCTCAAATCCCCGTTCCCAGTTTTTCTCCCTCTCAGTCCCCAGATGGAAAGCAAGCAGGTGAAGGAAGTGGGCTCTGTGACCTTCCATCTAGTAGAATTCACCTCTGACCCACACCCCCCAAACAAAGGGCTCTGTAATCCACAGCTTTGCTGGTCTTCACATCAAGGAAGAGACAAAAAGGACTTCAGGTATAGGGTAGATGGAGGAGAGTTCAATGGTTATCTCTTCCTTCTGAACTCTGAATGGTGGTTTGGAGTGAACCTGAGGCTGGCATTTTGTTGGCATCTGGGTTTTGTTGGCTCATGTGTTTTGAATGCTATGAGTCAGAAGCTCCTGCTGACAGAAGCATCTCACCTCCAGTGATGCTTGTGCCCATGAACGTGACCTCCCTGAAGGCTATGTTCATATGTGTAATTGTCACTGACTTAGTCACTTTTCTTTTCACTCTGACAAAACATCTGACAAAAGCCACTTAAGGCAAGAAAAGCTAATTTGGACTTGCAGCTTGACAGCACAGTGGACAAGTCATAGGAGCAGGAATTTGAGGCAGTTAGACCTACCGCATCTGTAGTCCAAGAGCAAAGAGAGCCTGGTGGCGGTGGTCCACACCTTTAATCCCAGCACTCAGGAAGCAGAGATGGGCAGATCTCTGTGAGTTTGAGGCCAGCCTGGTGTACAGAGTGAGTTCCAGGACAGCCAGGGCTGCTTCACAGAGAAATTGTTGCAAAAGAAGCCAAAGGAGGAGGAGGAGGAGAAAGAATAAGAATAAAAATAAGAATAAGAATAAGGAGAAGGAGAAGGAGAAAAAGAAAAAGAAAAAGAAGAAAACAAACAATGTTCAGCCTGAGACTCCAGCCCCATGGAACCATGTTGCCCACATTTACCACGGGTCTTCCCACTTCAGGTAGCCCAACACAGAAACTCTGTCATATACATGTCCAAAAATGTGTCTCCTCAGCAACCCTGGATCCTGTCAAGTTGGTAATGTTAACCACCACATGTCCACTCCTGTCAACTTGACACTAAAGCCAACAAAAGTCCCTTTCCTTGTCAGCTCATGGCTGTCTCAGAAGACAGTCTACCTTCAAAAGTCCCTGCAGTCTTATAACAGTCCCAACATTGCTCAAAAGTACAGGCGCATAATCTTTTCAGAATCTCAAGCAGTGAGCTCCAATAACACCCAAAAGCAAATCACGTGTTTCTAACATACACTAGCACAGAGTAAAGATCTTCTACTCCAAAAAGGAGGAATGGAGACATAGCAAGGAAAGATCAGACGAAAGCAAAGCTTTAAAACCAAGCAGGGCAAACATCATGTCCAGCATCTGGGGTCTTGATAGCATCTCTTGGGTAGCCCTGGTCCACTGCTACCTTCAACACACATGGCTTCTCTTCCAGGTCTAATCTGTGCCTGCAGCTCTCCTCAGCAGATGCCCCTTGGGTCTTCATTGAAACTTAGATTCCACCTCCTCAGCTTCATGTACTCTGATCCAACCACATATTATCTGGACTCAATGGCTTCCTAGAACTATAGCATCGTGGCCCATGACCGCCGAAATCTCACATCTTTTGTGCCTACAAACCAGTTCTACACAGATGATGCTGCCATGTTCTGTTGCTAGCTTGTGATAAAGCCTTGCTGCTTTAGACCACAGTTCCATCTGTCTGTGTGCTGATCCCAGAGAAACACTTTACTAGGGGTTGTTTTCCAGCAAGGAACTACTACAGTGGGATTCTCAGTGTAGACTTCCAGCTTCTGATGAATTTGTATGCCTCAGAAGACAGTCTTTGCTGGGAAGCGTTTTGTCCCTGGGGCACCTTTCCTATTGCTGCTGTATAGAGAAGGTTTTTCTTTAAAGATGCTAGTCTTTAAAACAATTCCAACCGCTTTCACAGCACCCACTTTGTCTGTGACTTCTTAGATGTTCTCCTTTCCCCACAGGCCACATTTTACACATATGCATATACATATACATATATATAGCTGGCTTGTTTGTTTTTCTGTCTCTCTCTGGAGACCTAGATATGAGCAGTGAGCAATAACCATGACACAGCCCACATGCTAACCTGTCTTGGAATTTCTTCCACCAAACAAATTAGTCCTTTACTAAAAAAAAAAAAAAAACAAAAAAAAAAACAGAGTCTCATGCATCCTAGGTTCTCCTCAAACTTGTTATGTAGAATGACCTCAAACTCTTATTCTTCTTGCCTCTGTTTCCTAATATTAACTATCACAGTTCCACACCAAAGAGCAGCCTCCTGCTTTAGACTCTCCTGCCGCCTCTGCCCAGCTGAACTCTGTGTAGAGATGATGGGCAAACTCGCTGTTAGATGAGCCTAACACTGGCAAGACTATCATTCTTACAGCACCCATGCGCCTACAGATACATCCCATGATAGCAGCTAATCTCCACAACAGAGGAAAAACAAAGCTCTGAAAGGTAGAGCCAGTTTTTACAGTATGAGTTTTTACAAGCTATGAGTGAATCTAGAACTCTCTCTAAAATCCCACACACTGCTCATTGCTTCTGGTATACCTCGTCCCAGTTGTGAATAACTGAGCTTTGACTCTAAAAACTAAACACAATGCAGACTTTGCTCTGGTCAGCTCCCAGACTAATGTGTAAGACAGGTCCTTTTCCCTAACAGGAGGTGACATGGCTTCCTGGTTATGGCCCTTTGTGATGAGTATCTTCCCACAAAGGCTCACAAGGACCCAGAATATCTGCCCTGCTCACAAACTCTGGAAGTTTTCATTTTGAAATTATAGTTTAAGTTTGAGTTTTTTTAATTATAGTTTAGTTTAAGTTAAATTGTAGTTTAAATGATAATTAAGTTTTTAATTTGAGATTATATAGGAAGAGGATCTAGATTCCAGAACTCAAGACAAATTCAAGTTTCAAGGACAATAGGAAGAAAGACCGTATGACATGCAGGGGCCTAGAACTTCCAGAACATTCACCCATTTATGTATGAATGCTGATCCTTAAATGAAACAATGATCACCTGGCATCTGAGGGTGTCTTCGTGCTAAAATCTGAGACCTAAACATCATAGTCCTATAAACATGATGGTGGGAAAGGAGATGACAGAATCTTCCAGGAAAACCAAGCTATGAAAAAGCCAAATGCACTTTAGTTATCAGTTGATGGTGGATTTATAAACCTCAAACAGAAACGGAAGGTACTCAGCACAATCCTGTTAGTACAAACAAGGCCATAATACCAGGAGGAAAAATCTAGACTTGCACATAACTGCCTTGAGGGAGTGGATCAGAAGTGGAGAATTCGACAGGTGCCTTGAGTTGTGATACTCATTCTATAGTGTTGGGCATTAAATTTACCCTCATTCACTTGGAAACCAGCATGCTTTGCAAGTGAACACGGCACATTAACAGGCTGCATAATTAATATTTCACACACCCCATCTGTGCCCAGAGCCCTTTCCATCCACCATAGAGAAGGGTCCATTCCCTTTCATACCCCACAGTGGGGCCCTAGGGAAGTAGGTGGGACAAATACAACAGGATGGCAGCTGAGAGGACCCCTCTACAGAAGGACTGGTTCAGACAGGCTGTCACCCCACAGCCCCATAGGGCACATCCTCATTGGCCCTGACGCCCAAGTGAAAATGCCAGCCTCGGCAGTGCTAACTATCAAAGGGACGAGCTGTGCCCATTGTTTTCAGGGTCCCTGGGCTGTAGAGAGAAAAAGGCCTCTTTTTGAGTGGCTAGAGAGGCTCCATAAGTAGCTGGCCTAGCTTAGAAACAAGGGGCTAGACCCATGTCGCCTTGCCTACCAGTGTTCAAGGAGAATAAGAGAAATGAGAAGATCCAAGCCAGAAATGATGGGCAGAGCTCAGTCTTGTCACTAAACCACCACCAAATGACTTGGTCACCTTGCCAACCCAAGAGTGCATTCCAAAATAGAAGTCCCGATCTCCTCTGCAGCCCAGGATGTTTGAAGATGCAAGCATTCACGAGAGTCCAGACAGGGCTTTCCCAACCCTGCCCTGGTTGAATGGGCAGAAAGTCCAGCCCTCGCCTACCAGGAAGTTCAGAGAACACAGGCTAGCTCTCCCAGCCCCGCCCCACAACCCCTTCCTTCCCCTGACTGCCAAGAGGGGCCTAAGGACTAGCCCAGCCTACCCAGAGCCACACTGAGGCAAAGAGCACAAGGGCTATCTCTGGCTCTTTGTGTAGGAGAAAGCTGACTGCTTAGGATAGCTAAGCCAAGGCCACGTGGTGGCAGCAACCATCTCTGCAGAGCCCCCGAGTGGGCGGCCCACGAGGCTGAGAAGTCAGCTCCTCACAGCCATGGCTGGAGGACAGTGAAAACCCAGATGGGCTAGGTAAGATGCTGTGGTCAGAGCCACCAGGAAGCACTGTGGGGGCCTCCCTATCTTCAGGAAATAAGTCAGTTACAGAAACTGGGTTGTGACCACCATGACGAGAGACTGGGCCCTTCAGCGTCCCCTGTAAGGAAAAGCCACTCACTTTTCCAGGACAAAGTAGATGTCAGGGGTGGCCTGGCATGGTTGCGGCTTCGAATTCTTTCGACGCCACATGTACTTTAGGCTCTGGGCTGTGGGGTGGCGGAAATTTCTTGAGCCCAAGCCCAGTCCAGGGTAGTTTTCCCAATCATGGTACTGGTACAGGAAGTTCCCTGTGCTGAGCAGTGATGGAAGTAACGTCAGCAGGAAGAGCACAGAGTGAGGTACTGGAGGGCATCCCACTGTTTTCATGGTGGTCTTTGTAAGGTCCCAGATAGGCGGATGACAGGCTACCTCTGACTTCCTTCTCTGCTGCCTCTGCCCGAACTTAGGGACGATAGCCCTTATGTCCTCTCGCTAATGTTCACTGCTGTTCTCCACGTGGTGGCCTCAGACCGTAGGGACCGGGGACCTAGCTGCTCTGGGGGTATTCTGCCTCTCACTGCCTGCACAACCCTGCCCCCAATACTCTAGGGTTGTGATGGACAGGAAGGTTGACATGGCGACTTTGTGACCTGCCCCTCTGCTCTGTGTCCTGCATGCTGACAGTAACCAGTGGCAGTCACAGGGCCTTTGGTGTCAGATAAAGCCTCCTTGTCCTTCACCTAGCCAAGGAATCCAGACATTTTGTTAACTGAGACAGTGTTTCCAAGTGGCCAAGATCATGGGTCATCATCAGTGAGGAAGTCGGGGTGGGAAATGGAGAGCTGTTTGTGGGCCCCTAAGTCAGCCAGGTGCTGGCGATATGCTCCTGCCACAGTCTTTGGTGAACAGGGCAGTCCACAGCCGTGTGGCAAGCTGCCCAACCGTGGGAACTTAACAACCATTTTACTATATTTGCAGGGCAGGACCCTTGGGAACGACAGAGTATATTTCAGATGAGGCTCCTTGGGAAGACCTGAGAGGCAGGCCTCAGAATTGCCTGGAGGCTTCTTCAGTGGCACCTGGGCTAAAATCATCTCCTGCTTGAACCCTGCTGCATTTCTCAGTTGTGAGTCGAGAGAATAGTGTGCTGATGAAATTTCGTGATTTCTAAAACACCAAATATTCAAGATATTCTATTATTTCAAGTAATTTCTGGAAAAAAAACTAACAAAAGCCCACCAGTCCAATGCAGTGTGCTGCAAGGCATTTGTACATTATATGAATTAAAAGATCTATTTTAAATTTATAAAGAACAATTTTATCAGATTTGATTTTGTGCATATAAAAAAAGAAAAAAATGATCAGGGTATTTCTACGCTTGTTTGCCCTGGGTTGGAAGGCTCTGAACCCTTTTTTAAGCACGTGTGTCTCCCCTTAACACATCTTTTCTGCCACTGCAAATGCTGTGATGCAGTGGAGTAGTCGTGGACCAAGCCCCCCACAGTCCTCTGAGAGATGGGGGTTGTGTCCTTGTTTCTAAACCTCTGATGCAGGAGCTCTGACTTGCAGATATAGGTGATGTCATAAAGGGCTCCACATTTTGACCTTGGCCCCCTGCAGATTCTCTCGAAGCTCTGAGCCTCCATCAGGAACGTCTACCCCTCATGATGCTGCCGCACTGTGAGGGGGCCCAAGTCATCGATATCTACAGATACCAGGGTTTCGTGAACAGTCGCCGATGAGCCTTTGGAGTCCTCCCGGCCAGGTACCACAGGCAACAGTGAAGAAACTTCCAGATACTTTCAGTCTCCACCACACAAGTCCTGGCTCAGGTGCTGAAGTCTTCCCTGGAGCCCTGTCACAAGTACCTCTCACCCCACACTCCCCAAGGGTCTGACCCATGGAATTTGTGAGCACAATACAATGGTTCCGTGTTAAGTCACCAAGATCGGGCAGCTTGTCACATGACAGTGGATGACTGGACTATTTCCATTCACAGAGGATGCTAGCAGCAGCAACACGATCTCCATCCCTTCCTAGACCCTGCTATTGCCTGGCTTACTTGAGGACACACAATTGGCCTCACACTTTCCACACACAGGCTTCCTGGCCCTTTAGCCTCCTCCCCCTCAGTGACCTGGTAACCTCACTGCTACCTTCTTAGTGAAGAACATGCCTGGGTTCCTTGAGGTGGTCCCTAAGGAACTCTGTGAGGAGCTGTGATGAGGGACAAGGAGGCCTCATCTGAAACCTCTGCAAAGGTCCTATGACTGCCACTTGGTACTGTCAACATGAAGGCATTGAGCAGAGGGACAGGTCACAAAGTCACCATGTCAACCTCCCTGTCCGTCATAACCCCAGGGTTGGGGGCAGGGTTGTGCAGGCAGTGAGAGGCAGGATGCCCCAGAGCAGCTAGGTCCCCTGGTCCCTATGTTCTGAGGCCACCACGTGGAGAGCAGCAGTGAGCATTAGTGAGAGGACTATTGGGGGCTACTGTCCCTAAGTGCGGGCAGAGCCAGCACAGAAGGAAGTCAGAGGTGGCTAGAACTCAGGCTGCATAGACTTTGGCACAGCGTCCCCATTTCTGGTAGACTCACGGCCAAGAAAATGCAAGACTACAGTCCCCAGGTGTCCCTCTCGGTGCACCTGCTGCTGTTGCTACTGTCGCCTACGCCACTTGTCGCAGTCCAGAGTCTCCTGTACCCTCAGTCTGACCAAAAACCCTATGATGAGGACCCTGCTAGGTTCCATACAGATGAAGAATGGAAACCCAGGCAGACTGAGGAGGAAGTGGAAGACGACGAGGAAGACGTTATGCAGTATTGTGATGGTGACTTTGATGTTTACTTCGTCTTTGACAAGTGAGTAGCCCTTCTGCCCTGCCTAGATAATCTCCATGTGCTTCTGTCCCCTGGCAGGACAAGGCCTTCAGTATGACAGCTTCTGCCAGGAGAGAAGCAGGAAAAGTCTGTGAGTGAGACCAGAGAGTTAACCAGGCGGTGGTGGCGCATGCCTGAAGTCCCAGTACTCAGGAAGCAGAGGCAGGCGGATCTCTATGAGTTCGAGGCCAGCCTGGCCTACAGAGCGAGATCCAGGACAGTCAGGGATGTCACACGGAGAAACTCTGTCTTGAAAAAAAACAAAGACCAAAGAATTGGATCTCTCTGATTTCCTTTATGCCTGGAGAGGGAAAACAATTTTGTCCAGATTTTCACTCATCATTTTCATTGGTTTCTTTGTTGAATTTGAAGAAAATGAGTGTGCACTGCTTTCTAGTTCAAGTAGCTTTTGAGGACCAGGAGAGGGAGCCACCTGGACAAAGAGTCTGGGCTTCAAACTTCCAATGATTGCAGTCAGATCACAATATAAGGAGAAGGAAGGAAGATGAGGAGGACGGGCAGATCTAAGTGGGTGTCGCTAAGGAAAAGGTTTGTATCAAAGGAGGCTGGCTCCAACAGGTGTTTCCTAAGGAGCACTTTGTCTGCCTGGAAGGGTGAAGGATGGATCTGGGCCTGCAGTGGAGCAGCTGGGAGAACGCAGATTACAAGTCCTGTGGTGGCTGGGTGTCACCTAAGGGGCAGGGAGATAGAAACCAGGGCAACTCCTGCAAGCCTGAAGTGGACAGAGAAGAAAAGTGGGTGGACAGGGGAGAGGTGGAACTGATGGCTGCCTGCTCGAAGAACCAGGTTCAGAGCAGGGCAGCTCCGGTACACTGAGGAGAAGAGGTGCTCACTCCTGCCGTGCAGGTTGGGATTTTGTCAACTTGTCACCAAATAAAGTCATTTGGGAAAAAGGGGGACTTTAACTGAGAAGATGCCTCCATCAGACGGCCTGCGGGGGGGCCTGTGATGCATATTCTTGATTAATGATTGATGTGGGAGGGTCCGACCCACTATGGGAAGTGCCACATCTAGACAGGTGGTCCTGAGTTGTGTAAGAAAACAGACTGAGCCAGCCGTGGGGAGCAAGCCAGCAAGCAGTATTCCCCATGGTCTCTAACTCAGTGTCTGCCTTGAGGTTCCTGATGAGTTCCTCTCCTGACTTCCCTTCATGATGGACTGTAAGCTCCAAAATGGGATAAACCCTTTGGTCTCCCAAGAGGCTTGTGGGTATGGTATTTGTCACAGCAATGGAAAGCCAGCCAAGGCTCCGTAGCTGGTACCTGCCTTCTCGGGCGCTACTTTCCCTGCCTCCTTTGGGTATGGTAACGGGGAGCTGCTGGATAAAGCAAATGCGAGTCACTGAGCTCCAGAATCAGAGGCTCCAGCTGCCTTCCTTCCCTCTGCCGGGGCACCAGTGAGTCTACGTGAGAAGAGGCTGAATCTGCTTTAGACCATCTAAAAAGGAAGAGAAGGCTAAGGCGGGATGGGTGGGGCCCGGGGCACGAGGCTTCCCTAGGTCTGTGTCCCCTGTCCTCTACCGTCTGCCTCAACAGTGCAGATGGATCCCCCAACCCCAATCCCTGGGTAGCCCACGGTTCTTACCCAGGCTTCTCTCGGTCAAGACTTTGCGTTTGTGGTGGCCATGCACAAAAGACAAGGTGCTGGCCCAGCTCTATGAGGGACTTGGAGCCTTTGCTCTTAGGACTCAGTTGTGTGGAGGCAGAGGCTCCCTGGTCCTCTGCCCTGGCTTTCCTCTGCCTGCTGTTTCCCTCCACAGCCAGCATCCTTTGGGCAAGTTCCTCCTGGTAAAGAGGCTTCAGCATCCGAGAGTGCCACCCCTCCCCTTGTTGGCTTCGGAACAGAGGGTTGGGCAGCAGCTTGAGAAAAGACCACCACTTCCTGTGGACAAAGAGGAAGGGTCTTCCTTTGGTTCCTCTCAGGGCACCTGTCAGCTCCCCTCAGGTGCCTTTGGCCTACGAAGCACCTTCATTCTTTCCTTGGAAGCTTCATAGCTGACTGGGGGAGATGCAACCTTGACCTTTCTTGTCACATAACCCCAAGGTCTGTCACCCCTGAGTCTGACTTCCCTGTGTGAGAAGAGCTGTCCTGTATTCCACATTCTTATTTGACTCGGATATCACCAGGGTAACAAGACTGACTGTCCCAACATCCTGCAAGGAAGCTCCCACCCTTACACTTTGTCTAGAGGCTATGTCTATGTGCATGCACGCACCGGGCCGCGGGGAGGGCAGAGCCAGTGCAAGCAGCCTTCTCCTGGTGAACTGGGGCACAAGTCAGTGGGAAAGATGCCTACCACAGGGTGAAACCTGTGCCAGAAAATGAGTGGGAATAGAGAGAGAATTGAGGGGGCTTGTACACAAGCATGGTGGCCTCAACTGACTTGTGGGAGTTTGGGAGCTGAAAGGCATCCCCGGGTCTGTTCTTCCTGGAGCCACAGGGGTAGCTGTCTACCAGATTGTGGAATTTAATGTCACTTGGGATGAATGGGCACAGGAATTCTGCAGCCATGGGGACAAGGAAGGGCACACAATTAGGAGGATTCCTAGTCTCTGGTGCTTGGAGCCTAACCAACACTCCCAGGTTGGGCAAACAAAAGCAGAGGCTTTGTTTCCCATTTTTTTTTGGGGGGGGGGCTTGTTTAGTTTATTTTGCTTCCTTGACTTAGAATCTCTCATGTGCTCTCAAGCAGTCGTTTATAATCTAGGTAGAAGGCTGAGTTTGAAGCGAGCTGGTGCTGAATCCTGTCATCCTCTCATCTCCGTCACTCACGGCCTCCCACAGTGGGCAGCAGGTGATGGCTCCTACCCAGCAAATGTCTCTCCAAACTGCAGGGGTCCAGACATTTACCAAATTCCCCTTGTGGCACGGTGGCCCCTGGAGCTCTTACAGCCTGAACAGAGTCAGTGCGACGGTGGAAGGGTGGACTTGCCAGGCTTTGAATGTAAAATGATATTCCTTTGCAGAGATTGTGGAAAACATAGGCTCTGTCACCCCTTTGATGACGTCTGAAGTTTCTGTGGTGCTTTGCTTCTTCGTGGTGCTGTCTAGGCAGGGGATAACTCCTTCCGGTAGCTGGGCTCCCTCCACCCTTGACTTCCATGATCACTCCCTACATGCTGGGCCTCTGAGTTCTGCTTTATCCAGGTACTACATATGGAGTGTCTGTCTTACATGAGCCTGACTAGGCAGAGAAGGTGAGGGTCTAACAAAAGTTACAGAGCATACACAAAATACTCTGTAAACATCTAACTGTGTCTTCCAGCTCCCCAGGCTGTGCATGACATGACTCTTAGTTTTGGTTTTTATTGTTTTTCTAGAAACAAAGCATATGTTTTACACAAATACATGTGCATACACACACACACACACACACACACACACGCACACACACACACACAGCCATAGGTCTCAGGTTTTTCTTTGGTGAGAGTTTTTCAATACTGATTTTGTCTTCTTACCACTTCCAAATCTGTTCATATTCTCTCTTCAGCATTCAGTGTGGGTAGACTGCGTGTTTTTAGCAATCATCCTGTTCCATCTGGGATTTATTGTTGATACTCTCTTCTCTTACTCCTGATAGATTTGCAATCATATTTTACCTCCATTTGATGATTTTAGTCATGCAAGTCATGCTTTTTTCAATCTTGATCATCCAAGATAAAATTTTGTTGATTTTGCCAGGCGGTGGTGGCGCACGCCTTTAATCCCAGCACTCGGGAGGCAGAGCCAGGTGGATCTCTGTGAGTTCGAGGCCAGCCTGGTCTCCAAAGCGAGTTCCAGGAAAGGCGCAAAGCTACACAGAGAAACCCTGTCTCAAAAAACCAAAACCAAACCAAACCAAAACAAAACAAAATTTTGTTGATTTTGATCATCTTGTCAAAGAATTATGTCATGAATCATTAACAACTCTCAATTTTTCTATTCTCAATTTTATTGACTCTGCTATAGTTGTTTTTATTTATTCCCTCTGAGAGCATCACACTTATTTTTCCTTTCATTTTCTAGTTCTCTGTAGTGTAAAATCCATTTGTTAACTGCATATCTGCCCCCCCCACCACTTGTCCAAATTTTTTAAATTATGTTTCTTTCTTTTTGAGAATTCCATGTTTGGTGTGGTGTTTTAAAAGAAAATGGCCCCAAAGGTAATAACACTATTAGGAGGTGTGGCCTTGATGGAGCAGGTGTGTCCTTGTTGGAGGAAGTCTGTCACTGTGGAGGTGGGCTTTGAGCTTTCATACATGCTCAATCCACACCCAGTGTCTCAGATCACTTCCTGTTGCCTACTGATCAAGATGTAGCTCCTTCTTTACTCTCAGCTCCTTCTCCAGCACCATATCTGCCTGCACGCCACCATGTCCTGCCATGATGCTAATGAATCAAACCTCTGAAACTGTAAGCCACCCAATTAAATGCTTTCCTTTGTAAGAGTTGCTGCGGTCATGATATCTCATTTGGTGAGATATGGCAAAAGAATAATGAGAAAGAAAGCAGTGTCTCCATTATTGGTAAAAGAGCTATCTTACACATGGGCCTGAGAGCTAGGAAAGCGAGTACTGTAGATGAGTGTCCAGTCTAGGGCTCAGCTACCCAGCAGTTGTCAGTCAAGTGCATGAACAGTGTGTGGGGTTTGGAGAAATCTGAGTTCAGATCCATGCTGGGTATGAATATTCTATAAATAAATAAATAAATAAATAAATAAATAAATAAATAAATAAATAAATGCTACTTTTTTTTTTGGAACTTCACTTTTCTCTGCTATTGAAAGAGAATTAGCTGATACCATGAGATTGACCAAGATGGGAAGCATGATGCACGTGTGCCTAGTACACGTGTACCGTGAGTAATGATGCTGCTAGTGTCGGATCATCTCACACCAAGTTGGAGACACAGCCTGACAGAGACAGTAGAGAGGATGAGGTTGCTTGTGGAGTGTGACAATCACACAAATGAGCATCCCCTTCTGGAAGGTCACATTCATGATCACCAGAAAGAGAAATAGAGCATGACGCTAGATGCCTCTGATTCATATAGCATAAAAGGTCTGATCTAACACAGTGCCAGAAAAGAGCCACAGGCCCAGTGTCAGTTCCCCTCATACCATCTCCAGGACCATGATGTATGAATCAGCCCTAGACCCTCAAACTACTGCCCCATATTTGGAATGGGTTTCCTCATCTCTTCAGAGTGTTAATATTCTACTAAACAGCAGGCTGTGAAGAGGTCTAGCAGGCAGACCTGGAAAGGCCTGTGCTTATGTTACCAACTGGGAACTGTGAGGCCAGGCTAGCAGTGACCAGGCCTGTGCCCTCCCTCACCTGGACGTGCCTGAATGAAGCAGCCTTCCCATCCAGGATGGTTAGCTTCTGCAGGCTGCTAAGAAAGCTTGGATGCTAAGCAACTTCAACATGTGGGGGAACGTGTGTGTGTGTGTGTGTGTGTGTGTGTGTGTGTGTGTGTGTGTGTGTGGTTGTTGTTGTTGTTAAAGATGGTGATGATGATGATGATGATGATGGTATCAAAGGGAGACTTTTAAAGAGAAGGAGGAAAAGAAGGAGGAAGAAAAGGAAGACCCATGGGAGAGAGGGAATTTAGTGGGGGGCAATATGAGAAAAGTAGAATGATGTATGAGGATGAAGATGTTGTAAAGAAACCCATTATTTTGCATATTTGCTTTTTAAAAATTACTAATTTTTTTAAAACTAGTCTCAAGCACTCATTTTCCACGGCTAAGGCTCACTCAGCCTTCTGGAGAAATTGTCTTTACCCGTCCTTTGAGTGCTGGGAAATTTAGAGGGGTGAGAGGAATCTGAAGTGTCCGAAGAAAGGGGCGACAGAGGCCTGCAGAAAGGCTCTCTACCTGGGGGCAGGGGGGAGCCTCCTAGGATGGTGGCTGTGGTCAGCACGCAGCAGGAGGCAGTGGCCCTCCCAGAAGTCTGCTGGAAGAAGGCAGGACAGAGAGCATTCCTTCGCCCATGACGCACTTGGCTCTGCTGACTTGCATCTCCTTTCCTTCAGGTCCCGTGCTGTCAAAGAATGGGCTGACCTGTTCACATCCTGGGAAGATATGGTGGAGAAATACTTGAAGTATGCCTGCACCCCGTAGACTCCTGTCAGGAGGGGCCCACTGGCAGGCAGATTAGGTTTGGGGGACATGGGAATCCCCTGTGGAGGGAGCACAGATCAAAGCTAGCGTGCTAGGCAAGCCAGTGGGGCAGAGCGGAAGGGTCCCACCTTCAGAACTGGCTAATCCTGCCTCAGAAATGGGGAGCAAGGGTGAGAAAAGGGCGACTGGACAAGTGAAGACAAGGCAGAAGTCCCAGTTGGGAGGGAGGCCCCGTGGAGGGGTGTCATTGTCATTCAGCTGTCAGAGGTCAGCTCCCACCAGCTAGTGTCACCTAGGAAGAGAATCTCTCTCTTTTTCTATTTAAATTTTTTCCATTTTACAGACCACCCGCAGTTCCCCTCCCTCCCCTCCTCCTGCTGCCCGCAACCTTCCCCCAACCCCACCTCCCATCCACTCCTCAGAGAGGGTAAGGCCTCCCATGGAAAGTCAACAAAGTCTAGCACATCAAATTGAGGCAGGACCAAGCCCTTCCCTGCTGCATGGAGGCTGAGCAAGGTATCCCTCCATAGGGAATGGACTCCCAAAAGCCAGTTCATGCACTAGGGAAAGATCCTGGTCCCACTTCCAGGGGCCCCACAAACTGCCCAAGCCACACAACTGTCACCCACATTCATGTCAGCACATGGATCTAGTTTGGTCCCATGCAGGTTCCCCAGCTGTCAGTCCAGAGCCCATGAGTTCCCAGGAGCTCGGGTCAGCTGTCTCTGTGGGTTTGGGAAGAGAATCTCAATTGAGGAATTATCAGACTGACCTGTGCTCACATCTTTGGGGGCTTGCCTTGATCATTAATTGAAGGTGTTGGAGGACCCGGCTCTTAGTGCTCTGAACTCGTAGAGGCCAAGTGAAGCAGACAAGCATGGGAGTGTTTGTTTCTCTCTGCTCTTGACTGTGGATGTAATTTGAGCAGCTGTCTCAAGCTCCTGTCACCCTGATTTCCCTGATACTGTGACCTATAACCTGGAAGTATAAGCTAAAGATGCCCTTTCCTCCCCCCCCCTCCGCCCCTGCCCCCCGACTTGACTTTGGTCAGGATTTTCTGTCACAGCAAAGAACAGAAACTAGAATTTCACTTATGTATGTGTCTATGTGTGCACATGTTTGTATGTGTGACTCTGTGTACTGGGTTTGGAGCACAGGAGGGGAGCCGGGGGCCATCTTAGCATCCTTTCTTCCCAGGAGTCCTACATCTCCATAGGCTTCAGAATCCTTCACCAAATTTGTCTGAACTCCCCACCTATGGAATGTCCCCTGTGCAGAAGAGATGGAGTGGGAGCAGAGATTTGTCATCTGCCCCCTCCCTGGTTGCTTCCTATAAGGCTACTGACCTGTTATATCAGCTTCTCACAGGCTGTATTTTGTCTCCAGCCCCAACCTGCGGATGTCCTTCATTCTCTATGACTACCGAGGCACAGTCGAAATGTATCTCACCTCAGACAGGTAGGGATTGTCTGAACTCCAAGGCTTGCCTGGTGGGCTGGACAACAAGGAGTTTCCAGCTCCCGGAAGACCCTCGTGTGGCTTCCATTGTCCCCAGTGGAAGCCCTAATGTCCCCCCCCCCCATGTGGCTGGCCAGTCCCCACATTGACTTCCAGCCTCAGATCACCAGTTCCCTTAAGTCCCTGCCTCACTAGTACCCAGACCCTGCAATTCCAGAAATTCTCCACTCTCCCTCCACCACTCCAGAATCTTCCCTTGGCCCTGGCTATGAAAAAACATAGAATCTAGGGAGCAGTCAGGGCAGATATTTGTGTCCCCTCAAAGTTTTGCCTGTGTGTGTCCTGTTCTGAGCCGCTCACTGTCTACCTGGACCGGTGGGGTAAGCAGGGAGATACATGGGAGCCAACAGACAGTGTTGAGGTATGAGGAGGGGCATCTAGTACCCCCTTGACTATAGGAAGAGAAACCTCAGCATGGGACTGTGAATCCCTAAAGCCTGATGCTATGGGGAGGTATGAGGGACAGGCAGCCACTGGTGAGGGTGGCCCTTCTGTGCCCACAGTCCCGGAGGCTAAAAATTGGAGACCTCTGTCTGTCTGAAATGAAGAGTTGTGGATGCCCTGTCTGGGATTCCTTCAGAACGAGGGGTAAGGAGAGAGAAGGAGACAATAATATTTAGGACTGAAGGTGTGTGGGGTTGTGGGGACCCTCTGTGCAGGGCCCTGGGGGAAAGCTAGAAGCAAGGAGAAAAGTGGGACAAGCCCCAGACTTATGGAGATAGCATTCCAGAAGGAGCAGGGAAGGACTCTCCTCAGGGTCCAAGGAAGGCCTGGTGGATTTGCCTGTGGCTTGCGTTTGGAGAGACCTGACTGAGTCTGAGGGAGCAGAGAGGACATCTATGGTAAGGAGACTTGCAGGGAACTCAGAGGGCCAGCAGTAAAAGTGAAAGAGAGTAAAAGTTTAACCTGAGCAGAAAGGAGGCAGCTGACCTAGGCGGAGGATGGAGGGCTGGCCTGGGGGAATGGAGCTAGGCCGGACATAAGAGAGAAGGCGCTGGGCTGGACAGAGGAGAAGGGCTGAGGTGGGGTGGGCAAGCCCTGGTTAGGCCCTCACTGAGGATTGTGGGCATGCTGTCCTCAGCTTCTAGGCAGGGTTTAGCTGGGTCAGGCATGGGACCCTTGAAGCTTAGTCCACGGCAGGGTCTCACTGTCCCAACAGAAAGCTACTCAAAGTTCACTCGGGGTCACTTGCTGAGCCTGCTCATCCTTGTCAAATTGGATTATCCTAAATCCCACATGCATATCCTTCCTGTCCTAGAACAGTCACAAGGAGATAGCCTGGCCTACCCCAGGGTATTCTGTCTGCTCTAATAGCACCCACCAGGTCATGTTCTTGTCCAGCCTTAAGAGCACAAGCCTCACGGACAGCCCTTAGGTTGACTCCCAACTTCAGGTCTTCTGGACATGGAGTCTGCAGCAGGGCCCAGGTCTAAGCAGATTGGGTGCTGTCTTCAGTAGAACAGAAGGAAGAAAGGCAGGCCAGGTCTCTGAGGCCGTGAGATAGGAGCCTCAGAGAGGCTCAGCAGTGAGCCTCTAGGGAGTGGTTCAGCAGCGTGGCATGGTCCTCCTCAGCCCCATCCACTGGAGAAAAGGAGAGTGGCTGTGGCATTAGGTCCCCATTAGGAATGTGGTGCCCCTGTGGCTCAGACACACATCCCCAGGATGCCACCCTGTGCCTCGAGAGTGGTACAAGCAGGGTCTCTATCAGGGTACCCAAAGTCTGAATGCTCAGAGGTAATAATGACCTCCGAGAAAACCAGACCATCCTATGGGACCTTCTGAACTTCCTCAGT
Source organism: Peromyscus maniculatus bairdii (assembly GCF_049852395.1). Taxonomy (NCBI): domain Eukaryota; kingdom Metazoa; phylum Chordata; class Mammalia; order Rodentia; family Cricetidae; genus Peromyscus; species Peromyscus maniculatus. Next base: position 10,658,132 of record NC_134860.1, read on the forward strand.
GCTAATGGGCCAGAGAAAGATTCAGGACAGAATGGGAGAAACAGGACCTGGTGCCTGCCCCACACTCGCAGTCCACACAGTGAACTAATCTGTGCAAGAGCTTGGAGCTAGCTTGGCACTGCCAGTGTGCCTCATCTCACCCTTGTCCACCTGCAGAGTGAAAATCCGCTATGAGCTCACCAGAGTCGAGAGGCTGAGGATCGAGGGCTCCACAGTGCTATACAAAGGACTGGAAAAGGTTCGGAGGGCTAGAGCCACATGTGGGTGGTGGCACAGTGTAGACTACACCGGGGCCATCTCGCCCCATCGTCACCACGCTTTCTCCATTTCCTGGCAGGCGAATGAACAGCTCCAAATGATCAGCTGGAAGGGTGAGCCGCCTGCACCTTCGATAGAGTGGGACCCCCAGAGCTGAGCCCCCTACAGAGTCTGCCTGCAGATCTGGGATCTTCAGTCTGACTCTTGAAGCCAGTGCTCCCCTATCTGGGCAGCTGGTCCCTCTGAGCAGAGCACCCCACTCAGGAGGAAGCTGCGTGTGGTCGTGTGTTGGCTTTGGTCTCACTGGTCCTTGGCCTACAGATGTGCTTAGAAATAGAAAGAAGAAAACACAGGACCTGAGCAGACTGGGAAGCCTGTGCTGGAAGCCAGGGCTCAATTACCTCCTAGGCTATTGGGCTCCTTTCCCCTCTCCCTTTGTTTGGCCTGCCTCCTGGGCTCATGTATCAGCCAGCACAACTTCCATGCAAAGCAAAGACCCATGACCCTCCAGACTGGAGGTCTGTGGCATTTGTCTGGAATAGGTTGGACCATGTAGGAAAAAGTGTTAAGGGACTTGGGAGTCTTTTGTCTAAGACACTCCGATTTGTGATTCTGACTCACTGTGCCTACCACTGCCAGAAGGGCAGTCCTGGGAACGTGCCTAGAGTTGGCACAAACCTCACTGGCATGAGGCCTGCCCTTTCCTCCTGCTATCCATGGACAGGCTGACTTATGGTATGTCCTTAGGGCACAGATTCTGCAGTTTAAGAACACTGGGAGTCCCAACCACCTGACAGGCAGGGCCCTAACTCTCCAGGGGTTTTAGTTAGTGGGTGATGCGCTGTGTCTGGGCTCCTGTCACAGGAGGCCAAGGAGGGGACCAGCAGGTCTGCCTGCTGTGAACAGTACCTGGCCTGCAGCCCCATCCAACGTGCCGCTCTTTGCTTCTTTGTCAGGCATTAACAGAACTAGTTTGATCATCGCTGTAATTTGGGGGGAACTGTCACCACAAGTATTGAGGGAGTCTAAGAAGGAGGTGAGTCTGACCTATCCTCCCAGGCATTTTGTGCATTCTGACTATGTAATCAATACCTCCTTTCTCTTAGGCTGATAGATCTCGGAGCCTGGGGGCATATATTTACTGTATTGGTTTAGACTCCTATGACAGAAAACAGGTAACTTGGCCCAGGTAAGCAGGTGCCCTCTGAAGCCTCCTGGGGAAAGTTTTCAAAGGTCGTCACCTAGACCTCCCAGAGGATGGTCTCTATCTGTCCCAGGAGACACAAACAACAGGTTCCACTGTAGAAACATACCTAATGGTTGAATTAGTTGTCCTCAGAACTTCACACTTCATAGTCATCATCACTTGAGGGCAAGTGGTTGTGTCTCACATCTGGAGACCCCCTTTGTCCTCTGTCTCCTGGCTTGGGTCTCAAGATACCTCCTCTCTCTTGTAGTTGAGTGAAATTGCGGACAGTGAAGATACGATATATGTTGTGCAGGATTTACCTAAGATGTTCCATGAGGCAGTAGACACGGTGAGCAGGGTAGATATAAGCAGTGTGGATAGCAGCATCTCCCTGGGCCCCCAAGTTTCTCACTGCCTACCCATTCTTCCCTTTCTCCATCAGATTGGATCACTGACCTGCCTTGAACTCAGATATGTTGAGCCTTCCCCTCTGTGCATAGGAGGTGAGATTTGAGGAGAAGCTGCTTGGGTACAGGCCATTTGTGTGCATGCATACATCCTCTCTTCTGTAGTTGAGTGAAACTACATGGTGTGTAGGATGCATGGTATGAGTGTGGCTACTGCGGGTGTGGGTGGATATGGTGTAGGTGGTCTACATGACATATGGTGTGGGTGGCAGAGTGTGCTTATATTGTATTTGTTTTCTATGTCCCTACTGTGGCATGAACATAGTGTATATAGTATATGTGATGTGTACTTTGGGCAACTTGTCTATATGGCATGTGTGTCTATGTAGCACGAGGTGGTGTACATTTGGTGTTTATATTATAGGCCTGTGTTCATGTACATTATGTGTGTGCTGTGTTGTGAGATGTGAGCTGTGTTATTCTAGATACATAAGCTCTATGTAGTACCTAAATATCACATGTGGCTTGTGTGGGTTTTGTGTGACTTGTGTATAATATATGTGGTGGATGTATATGGTGAGTATATGGGATATGGGTGTGTGTTATATGTGAGTGTGTGGTGTGTTTGATGTGTATCTTTAAGAAGTGTGATAAGTGATGTGTTTCTGTATAGTGTTGAAGCAACTACACATGGGACGTTCAGTGTGTGTGTGTCTTATGTACTTAGGTGAACTGGAGTATGTGATGGGTTTTGTGGTTTAGAGGGGGCAAGGAGATGTGCTGTCTCCATGACTAGTTAGTTATAATGCAATGTGCATTTGTCAAGGGGTATGCGACAGTGATGGCAATGTGGGTGTGTATGCAATTGCCATCTTTTGGCTCAAAACAAAAATTTTAGTTGTAAAGGAGGAAAAGCACACAGACAGAAAGCCATCACATGCTAAGCACCCTCATTCACAGCCCAGCTGTCAGAATTGTTTTTGGATAGTGTACTAGTTCCGGCTTTGCAATACTTACATAGACATGATAGGAGGTCTTGGGGGTGGGACTCAAGTTCCATCATACACTGCACACATACAGCCTGAAGGTGATATCAGACATTATCTCTGGTGCAACTTCATTTCAATTATGACTTACTCTAAGGTTAAATGTGAATTTTAAGCTCAAAAAAGTTCTAGATTCTGGAACATTTCAGACTCCACCTGTTTGGATGAAGGATGTTCAAACTGTGTGCCAAGAACAATTCAGCTCCTCCAAGAAGGCAACCCTACTGCTCTTAGAAGCCAGGACTGGACATTGTAGAGTTTCCACATCCCTAACACAGGGACAGCAACAATGTGAGCATGTCAACAGATTAAAATGAAGAATCAGGCCCAGTGAACATCTACTGTGCTGCAGGAAATAGGGGGAGTCTATTTGCTTGACAGAAATATCCACAAATGCAGCCAAAGTCACAGGTACCCTGACAAGGGTACCCTCCCTACAGCCTAGGATTCCCCGTCAGTGTGCCAAACATGCTTGTGTGGTCTTAGGGAAAGGCTGCCTCTTTCCAGGAAGTGTGCAACAGGTTTGGTCCTCATGGGGATGGCATTTGCACCCCGGTAAAAAGGAAGAGAGGAAACCCCGAGGCCTCCTGTGAGATCAGTCAGCTGTTCTGCTGCTCCCAGCCCAGATGGCTGGGTCCTGGCTTTTGTGTTCTTCCGTGGGAGCCCTGGTTCGAGGTTTGAGCAGACGGCTATACTCACATCTAAGCTCTGCCACCCACAGCCCCCAGCCTGGGGTGAAGTACCCCATGTGGGGAAGGCTGCGGTGTTTCCTCCAGTGGCTAGGAATATTGTGCCAGGACTGTTGGGAGATAAGAAACAGTAGACAGCGTGGGGACAGATGTACCATCTACAGGCTGATCAGTGCCAAGGACATTTTAGTCCTTGGCTCTGGCTGCCACTAATCTTCCCCATACTGCGCAAGAGTGTGGAGTTTGGTGATGGAGGAGTGAAGGGTAGAGGACCCTTCTACAGGCTCTCTCCTGCTTCTGGTAAAGGAGCCCAGCCTTGCCGCCCGCCTGAGTGCTGCATGGCTCTCTGACTGTCCCTAGACCCACAGGCCTTGGTGCCTGGGTAGCTGTGAGAAACTCCAGGTAGAAATACAAGTTGTCGTTCTCCTGACTGCAGCTTAATCACAATGACAAGTGCCTCCAGAGGCCGGCTTCACCACTCACCTGTTAAACTCTTGGTGATCTCCTGCAGAGCTGGTATACACGGGGAACTTGTCACTCAGGGGAAATTCCAAGGCAGACCCTTGGTGACATCGAAGGATTTGGCCTACCTAGCCCACAGCTGTTACCACCTACTGCCTCTCATGGGGCCCTGAGAATCCCGTCTGGGACCACCGTAAACAACGCAAGCAGGGCCATATCACCTCTCCCTCATGTTGCCCTCACAGAAAACAACCCAGTCATCTTAAGAGGATATGGCTTTCATTACGCACAGAATCTCAGCCAAATTATTTGCAGATTCAAGTTCAGTAACTCCAAGGTCATCGGTAAGTAAACTCCCTCAGTGCCTCAGATTCGCAACTCTTCCACACAAATCCTTCCTCTCAACCAGGCATGCATTTTGCCCTTGCTAACCCATTCCCAGTGGATACTGTAAGGCAGTCTAAAGAGCCTCCACATGGCATCAGCAGCCACCTCTCTTTATGAACTTAGGAAAAGAATCTACCCCTGCCTCTGTGGGCAGCCAGAGCAGGCTTCATTCCTAAGTGAGACTTGGCTAATACTGACAGTCTTCATCACAGCATCTGCCCAGGTTTTTCTCAGTGCACCTCCTCCCCTGAGTCTGTGAATGGGACCACAGCAGCTAGACTCAGAGCCTAGCAGGTGTACACAGAGCGTACCCCCCCCCCCGCCCCGCATATAAGTACCTCTACACAGCCATGTTTTTACAACATAAGATGAAATTTTCTATGGCACCCAGACTGTTGGGTTTCATCTGTCTGCACCTTACAGTCTCTCAGCCCGGCTATGCTGGGCCTCAGCCCACCCTGCCCCAGAATGGCTGCCTTAGCGGGCCAGGTGCACCTGTTTCCTCCACCTCTCTGCACCAGATAGAATGCCAGCTGCAGTTGGTACCCCTTTTGTGGGACCTTCTTTTCCACCCTGAACCCCAACCTCCATCTATGGGAGCAAACCCTTCCCCCCAACCAGATTTTCATTATAATGTGCATGACCAGACCCAGTTAAGGCAGAAATGGTCCAGGAATTTACAGGTTACTTACCGGGATTTAGGACCAGCAAACTCATCCAGGTAACAATAAATCACTTCATACATGGCATCCCTTACCCAAGATAGAAAATAAAGGGACGGGACCATATGTATAAGATGGAATTTTAATTTTGTATTTGTTACAAGGGCTTAATGATTTTTTAACATTGCTCATTGTGATTTCTCTAATAAAAATGATCCACACTGCAAAAATTGCAAAATAGAAGTGGATAGCATTAGAACATTAGCACTTATTAATGGTGTTAACACGCTCAAATATGCAATACGAAGTTTAATTCTACTAAAATGTGGTTAAAACAAATAACTCAAGTGGGATGGGGAAACTGCTGGTTGTGACAGATGTGTCCCCAGCAGTGCCCCCAAGTGTAAAGGACACCACTGAGAAGAGGTCAGGGACATGATTAGCAGGCTTTCTGTTAGATTACTGACCTATATGTAGGCTTCACGATTGAAGGGTCCAGGTGGCCACAACTATAACTCTGTCATGGAACATTCCATAGGTAAGGAGTCTATGCAAATATTTGAGTGACCTAGAAACTTAGTTCTGACAATAGGGAAATGTCTCCTGAATGCCACCGGAGGATGGGCATGACCGTTAGAGATGGCAGAGCAATCTTCCTACCCACTGACCTGGTCCCAGGACTGAGGTCAGCAAGGAGCTTTCCTATCCCTCTCACTGGTGGCCAGAAGTCAGCAGGCACAGGGCAGTGTTTCTCAATTTGGGGAAGGCGGAACCCAAAGGGTTTCAGGAACTGGGGGTCATGACAGGGAAGTGGTTGTTCTCCATCAAGCACGCGTGGCAGGACCACCATGGCCTTCTGAGGTCAGGCAGCGCTGTCCACACAGGAGAAAAGAAGCATCTAGGAAGGTGGGAGTGGACAGGCAGGAAAACTAGAGTCCTTGCCAGCAGAGATTCGGCTCAGCCCTCTCCCCTGGACCTAGCTTAGGAGGTGAGATGAGAATGTCACAGTTATGGTACCCTTCTCAGGTTCCCAACGAGATAATCATCCAAAACCTCTCTTTGGCTTCCCTGGCTTGGTAAATGGCATCCATGCGATCTCACTGGTCGTAATTCCCAATGTCATCCTTGACTCCTCTTAATCCAATCCCACACCCACCAGCAAGTTCTATGTCCTCTGTGTCCGGTGTCTGTGTGGCTCCAAAAGAATCAGCAAACTTGAAAGGAACCCCAGACCTCCCCACAGCTCAGCCCACCCACCCTCTGTTGTTCCTCTACAGCTCAGCAGGTACGCTGAAGTTCTTTCTGTTCACCCCCTGGCTCCCCCTCATTGGTTGGTCTCAGCTTTAAACATCAGCTCACAGAGGATGGTCATGGTCCACAGCACGCAGAAGTCCCAAGAATTCTATGTGGGTGGATTTGAAGGCCCAACCATAGGCTTTCAGTCACTACCAAAGTGCTAAGATGTCAGCCCTGCTTGTCATGCATAGCTTGGGGTGACAGAGATAAATGAGCATGACTAGTGACATTCCTCTCATGTCTCTTTCTTTAGATGAAAATCCAACCGATAAGAACTTCACTGTCATTATTTGTCCTAGACCAGAGATAAAGCAATCAGGAGAGTAAGTGCCCATAATTCTTAGCCCTCTATATCCAGAGACAACGTCGTCATCAGAGTATATAGAATTTGGGGTACAACTTGTTGGTGACCCCCATGATAGGCAGGGCTTGCCCAGTGCCCACGTTCTGCTCAGAGCTGGGAACAAGGGATGATAAGTTCAAGTATCAATACCCAGTGTTCCAGGCAACTTTCCAAAACTAACACAAAAACTTTGTAAGCCCAGAGAATTGTACAGGCCATGAAATGTCACTCGCTTGTTCATACCCCACTGTTACAATGGCAGCAAATGCCATGAAGGGCCTTCATGTCCAGAGCCATACATGTGGCCATAATTGCACACGCTGACTCTTTGTGCTTTGGGCAATAATCTCTCCTGACTCAACTGTCCACTCTGAGAGGCCCAAGTGCTGGAAGTCCAGAGTTGCTGCCATGAAAAAAGCCCCTGGCCTCTAGGCTGCTTCTTGAGGTCTACTTTTCTGTGCATTTAGAACCATCTTAGTTGAAGTTAGCCTGAACAACGGGAAAGACTTCCTTGCCCACACCATCCCTGTGAATACTTCTGACTGTGTGAGTATCTCAAGTGGGTTCAGCGGCCCTGGCTCGGCAGAGGCCCTGTGAGAAAACCGATTCTCCTGGGATGGCAAAGATGGGGAGGGTGTTAGGTGAGACCCAGTGGCAGCTCATGGGACACAAGCACTTGGGGTGACCCATCCTAGTTTCTGGAAAGATAGGGGTAAAGGAGTGGGCAGGTGCCAACCCCAGCAGCAGCCATCAGCATTACTGCCACCCTCTGTGTGGCCCATGTTTTCAGCCAAGCTGTTTCTAAGTCCAGGGACCTCACGTCAGTGCTAGCTGTATCCCTTTGCTCTAAGCAGGACTGTGGCCCCTTGGGGAAGGGTCAGATAGGCTGAGCTCATTGTGAGTGACAACCCAGAGAGCAGCCAGGCTGCTGTCTGAGCTCTAAGTGTGCACGTGCCCACGAGGGAAGGCGCTCCTTCCCCTGTACAGATGGCAAGCTAGGGCCCAGCAGGAGGGGCAACTTCCACGCTCTAGAGGAAGGAGGCAAGACAGGGTCCTATATCTTGGGGCAGGGGAAGCAGGAGGCAAAACAGGGTCCTATATCTTCGGGGGCGGGGGGAAGCAGCAGCCTGGCCACTTTTCTCAGAGATCAGGTCTCCTGTAGTCCAGCATATTGTCAGCTGAGACCACGGTGAGAACGGAGATCCAAAGAGTACAGAGGAGCTGGGGCCGCCCTCACTTAGGTTCAGAGCAGAGACTTGAAGCAAGGCCAGAGCTAGGCAAGAGACCTTTCCTCCAGACCTTGAGGCCAGGTAACCTGGGAGAATGGGGGGGGGGGGCAGGCAGAGGGATGGCAAGTACTGGGCCTCCAGGAAGGGTACTCTGTAGTGCTCCACGTTAAAGTGAGGCTCTCTGCTAAGGATGGTGCTCTTTCTTTCCCACAGACACCTCCACCAGTGACCACCACCGTTGTCCCTGAGACCTCCACCCTACCACCAACGACAACTCCAATAACCACACCGACTACCTCTACCCCAGAAACTATCCCAAGAACCACTACTGTTCTCACTACTCAGCCTCCTCCCCCTCCTCCTCCACCACCACCTCCTCCACCTCCTCCACCACCTCCACCACCTCCTCCTCCACCACCTCCCCCTCCGCCTCTGCCTCCCCCTCCCCCTCCGCCTCCGCCAACTTCACCTGCACCTCCACCACAGGCCACTGCTCCCCCACCAGCTGAGCCAAGCCTGCAAGTTCTGCTCAGCACCATGGTGCTGGTGCTGATGCTGATCCCTGTACTGCTGTGGTGGATCTGGTGGCTCTGCTGCAGACAGGTGAGTACCCTCTGCCCACCCACCTGGGGACATAGACAAGGGACAACACCATGACAGTGACAGCCTGCTGAGGCAGGTGCTGAGTTTCCTTGAGGGGCTCCCTTGGGGTCAGGTGGAGCACTCCAGCACAGCACCGGAGTGTGCTGTGCTTATACATGTGCCCCGGGACGATTTTCCAACCTTTACTCCAGATGTGGGTCACCTGTGGAGCTGAATTACAACAGAACTGTTATTCAGCCTCCTGTACTGCCACAAAACACATGAAATCATCAACTTTAGAAGAGGAAAGTTTTATTTTGGCTCACAGATTTGGAGGTTTTAGTTCAGTGTCCCATTCCTTTCAGCCTGGGGCAGAGTGGCATATTGTGATGAGATTGTGGGGTAAGGAAGTCCACACCTGATCTCCAGTTCTGAAAGAGAAAGAACTATTCTAGGACACGCTGCCAATGATTAACTTCCTCCCATAGACCCCCGATGTCCACCCTAGGCGGCAACACCTCCAGATAGCACCATAGGCTGGGACCAAGACTTTAGCACACGAGGCATCTGGGGAACAGTGATCCAAGCAACAGTAGCACCAAGCCTCACCTCATCCCTGTCTGTTTCATCCTCCAGGCTCCCAAAGCACTGCCAGCACCTGTACCCCCACCAAAGGTGAGTCGTTCTTTGTATCCTGGTATCGTCACATGTCTGAGGGGTGAGTGACCAGCAAAGGAGGCATTGTGCAGCCTGTACCCAGGGCATCCCATTACCTCGGCAAAGACAAGAGGTGAAGGGTCTGCAAATGCTGTGGGACTCTTGATATCACCAGATAATGAACAGACCCACAACCTTCTGATAGAGACCTTGGTCAAACAATCCGTGTGAACAGCTGTTCCTACTGCCTAGGTGGCTTTCAGGAGACTCCAGTAGACTCTGGTTAATGCTGAGGTTGCATCTGGGCTTCTGAAGTGGCATCTTCCACATCAAGCCCTGATTCTCATCTCTAAGCTGGGGGTCTTCTACCTCCTTTGGATCTGCCTTCATCCATGTCTCCTGGCAAGATAGAGGGGTTGGCTGGGATCAGCCTAAAGACCTGAGGGATAAGGAGGGTGAAGGAGTCCCAGCTGGCCCTAAGCTGTGAGGGATGTCCCCAGGGAAGCACAGGAACAAGGTGGATGAGCATCTGTGGCTCAAGTCAGGTGAGGACCAGAAGTCATAGTGAGAGGCTGGGGCAGGTGGAGCCTGGGTTTGGGCTGAGATAGGAACAGCCTCCCCATCTTGCTGGAACTGTGCTGACTGCAGAGTGGCCTGGGTGAGGATGACTATGCAAAGACCAGAGCAGAGCAGAAGGGACAGTTGCCTGTTATTGCTGGCCTAATGCAGTGTCTAGGCCAGGCTTCTGCCAGCAAGGGTAACCCTATGAGAACCAAGGGCAGAGAAGTAGGCTATTGGCATTTTGTGAAACCCTGTATATGAGAACTTCAAGGAGCGTGGATTCACCTTTAATGACTTTGGAGAACCTCCCCAAGATATATAGTGCATCCTCCCATTCACTCTAAAACAATAGCTGAGAGGCCCCACAGTGCCAGGTGCTGCACAGGGCACACAGCGCCCCTGTCCAGAAGCTGCAGACAAAGCTCAGACAGGTTCTCCTCCTTTTGACTAGCCCAGAAAGAAGAAACAGCCCCCTCCTCCAGTGTCTCCCCCAGCACCTGCACCACCAGTCAACTCGCCCCCCATTGTAATCGTCTGCTGCTGCACCTGCTGCAACGTGTGTGTGAGCAGAGGCACAGAGGTGAGAGGACCCCACGAGGGCTGTGACTCCAGCCTGGCTTCAGGGACACAGGCACACCTAAGTCTGACAGCAGAGCCTGGGTGTGGGAGAGAATACAGCTCGATGGGACAGGCCTGGATTGATTTGTTTGAGACCACATCCAATGCCTGTCCCCCCACAGCTGGATGGGCAGCACTCAGGACTCCCCCAACCCCACCTGAACTCTCTAAATACTTGAGTTTCTCTTTGGCACTAGCTAGGTGTTAGGACAGTAGCCACTGGGTGCTCTAACTGGCCAGTCCCTGGTCCTCATTGTTCCAACCCAACGGTGTCTCTGATGTTGCCCTTAGACTGTGGGTAAGTCAAGACACACTGAGTAACAGTGAGGCTCATGAAGTCAGAGACAACAAAAAACAGAAAGGACCAGCCCTGCAAAACCTCTGCCCACTGTGAAAACTGACGAAAAGCCAGTGGCCCCGGGCCCCGGGCCCCGGGCCCCGGGCCTCTTCATGCACAAGGAGGAAAGGAGCTGGCCCAAATGTTTCTGCCTCCTGCTGACAGAGAGACCCTACAAAGGCATTGCAAACTCTTGGATGGAGTCAAGCCCTGGAAAGCAGCCACTCAGCCTGAGGTCCCCTTCTTTTGCCAGAAGGTCTAGGTTCAACATGGGGAGGGAGAAACCAGCAGAAAAGCAGTTCTGGGCCCTGGATCAGAGAGGACCCATGAGGTCAGCATTCAGGAAGGAAGAGCCCCAGTTCACACTGGGATTTGTTCTCTTCCCCACTGTTCTTTCTCTGTGAGGGACCTATCACTTCATTTTGAGAACCTTGGGTTCTCCATAGTTGTCCAGGCCAGCCAAGAGCCAGCCCTGCCTCTCCGTGTCTGTGAGTGGCTACAGAGAGGTCAATCCACATCTTCCAGAGGTTAGGGGCGGGGATGCCTCTGACAGTTACATGACCTCGCCTGAAGGACCCGGCCCCACCCACTCAGGGCTTTTAGCACCTGATCTGTAGAACCTAGGCCATAAGTTCCCTGACCATTAGAGCCAGGGATCTTCTGGACTCTCTGCCTTCCTCTTCTCTGTGCTGGCCCAGGGTGCCTGCTTCTGAACAGGACATGTGTGGCCCCAGGTGCAGGCCCTCCCATTCTCAGTGTCCCTCTCCAGGTCTGTGCCCACATCGTGACTCCCCTAAAGGCCTGGACTTGCAAGCACGCATCCCTCAAGCCTCTAAGCATCTCCAAAGCCAGCTGCTGGCTTCTCTTCCCACATAAACACTGCTTTGTCCCAGATTCTGAAACTGTGTCCCACAGAGCATCCCAGGCGTTCAAGGTTGTAGACACCTTAAGGAGCATGCTGGGGATTTCTTCACGGTTCCCTAGGGACAGAGTCATATGAGACATCGATCCTTGTGCCTTCTGGGGCAGAGTCTGTGATCTTCTTCCTCATGATTGCACGTGCTTTTCAGGGCAATGTGACCATGTGCAACTTCAATCCCCTAAGCTGCCACCAATTGCCACTGACGTGGTCTCAGTCTAGTGACCAGGTGAGTGGGACCCAGGGCCACTCCTAAAAGGCAGAATGGCCTTGGGTTTGGGGGATTTTGGTTTGGGGAAATTTGTTTGTTTGTTTGTTTGTTTGTTTGTTTGTTTGTTTGTTTTCCCTGTGCTGGGTTCCCTCTGGTTGGATTTGTGCCTGAGAACATGGGCACGCAGAGGCTTGTCCTCAACCTGATGATGCTCATGAGCCTCCCCGGTGACTTCTGGACATGATACGTATGCAGTCCTTGGCTGAGCACTGGTCCAGGAAGACTGGCTGACAGGCATGATTGACAGGGCTGGACCGTCATCTCTGATATGCTTACCAGATAATAAAAGCCTCCCCCTGCCCCCTGCTATGGCTTAACCCTGCACTCACCCCAGTTCCTGCCCAGCATCCGTGCAGCCCTCAACCTCTGTACCTGTCCTGAGATTCTGTACCTAGGGGTCTGGAACAGAAATCAGTTCGGTTTCTAGAACGGACGCCTCAGCCTTCTTTGGCATGTAGCCCCTCCTCTACCTGCAAAGTGGTCAGAGCAGAGCCTTCCAGACCCCCACTGCCTGCATCCTCACAGGGAAGCTCCCAGCATTGTCTCCCAATGCTCCCCTCATGTAGACCCTTGGGACCTACAGGGTCTCCCACCCATGTCCCCAACATGTCTTCCCATCCCAAATTCTTAAGTGGGCCACAGAGTCCCTTCTGCCAGGTAAAGAGCAAGAGCCACTGGTTCCAAGAATTGGGGTGACAAATCATTCGGAGGCCCCCACACCAGGCCGACTTCTGCCTCTAGCACCGAATCCAGAAGGAGAGTGGAACTTGGAGGGGAGTTCCCAGGGGAGAGGAAAAGAGTCATCCAGGCCCACTCTGTGGTGACGCTGGTGCCGACCCCACCCTGAGCTGGCACTGCAGCCTTCTGGGCTCGTGTCAATGACACTTCTGTGCCCTCCTCTCTCTTCTTCCTCTGCAGGGCCAGTGCACCAACCTGGACCTCCCGAAGACCCTCTGCTCTCACGTTCCCTGCACCTCCATGGCCAGCTTGCCCCCAGGCCAGAAGTGCTTGCCCCTGGCCTCCTGTTCTTAGTGCCATCGTCTCCCAGACGGTTGTCCCCAGCCACTTCCTTTGCTCCCTCCCTCCAGGAGCCCCACTGTCACTCCCTCCCAAGTAGCAGACCTCTGAGACTCCACAGAGACAAAATGGAGAGGATTTTGCTGCTAAATTGGACCCAGAAATCTGTTCTTGGATTTTAATTTTAAAAGAGTTGGAGTTTGTCGCTTATTGGGAAGTTTGTCACCCAAAGATAAATCTCAGATGTGTTTCTGTTGCATCCAGAAGGACAAAACTCCCTGGGGCCATGTGGCTAGGCATGGACGAGTCCCACCACTTCCTCACCGACACACAGGTTCTTAGGTCAAGCTCTCTGTGAAGAGCCATCCCAAATTCATGCTGACTGGTCCCCAGTAAGTTTAACGACTGCCGAGGCACACCTAGGGCTACAGGTGTGCACCACTGCACTGATCTCTTCAGGAAGATGCTGGGGACCCCCAACTCAGGTCCCCCATACTTGCACGCCACGTACTAACCGAACCACTTTCTAGCCGCCTGGTTAACCTTTGGTTTTGCTCTTCATATAGGTTTTGTTTTGCCAAGAAGTTTCAAGTCTTGTATATACAGAGATTTCAACAAAGGCCAGAGTGTTCATACCACACTGTCGGACAGGAAATGGAGTACAGGATAATGGGATGTGGAGCCTGACTGGCAGGTGGCAGGGACCCAGATGCAGTCCCATGGGGTGGAGTCCAGAGAGAAGGGACACAGATATCCCTATAGTCTATATTTACCCTGAGCACGTCACCTAAGGTGACATGTAGATATATCCAGAGCAGCCACCTGCAAGCTTACAAAGGGTATTAAGACAACGAATCTCTGGAAACTCAGAGAATAAATATTTATGGTACTTATGATACCAAGAAAAGTGTAGGTGTGTGAGAGACTTAGTCTAACTCCCCTGGAAGCAGGGTGTTTGTGGCAGTCTCTACCTGGTCATTTCTCCATGGCTGTCTAAGGCTCAGTCTGCACTTCTCTGAGGCCAGCCCTGGGCTCTCTGTGTGAATATCATACGTAGCCTGCCCTTCTAGAGAATCTGGGAGCCCGCCCAGCACGTGCTTTGGTCCAGAGTGCTAGTTCACGGAAAGCGAAAGGCCAGCTTTTGAATGCAGTGGGAGCCTTGGTGCTGTAGCCACCGTGAACTAGGGATGCAGCCCTGACTGAAGGAGAAAGCATTGCTCAGGAGCCGTAGGACTCTGGACAGAGAGTTCTCTCCACTCTGGCCGTCCACAGAGAGCTCCAGCAGACTGTCTATGGTGACCAGTGTCAGAGAAAGTAAGGGAAAGGGCACACATTACCAAGTCCCCCTTGTCACTCAGTCTTTTCCAGTTCTTCCTAACCTACCCTAATGAAAATGAAGCTCCCAGCCTAAAAAATAGGAAGATGAGGTACAGCCCTGTTACCCGACTTGCAGGGAGACTGCCTTTTGTTCCACTATTCATCCCACCTCAACCCCCGGGTCTTTGGGATAAGCAGGATATTATCAGAAAAACTCACTTTGGAGCATCACCAAACCGAAGTAGACAGAGGCGATTCTTATCCTAGACCAGGATGGAAGAGACCCCATGACTGAACACTACCTGAATCTCCAGTAGAGCGCATACTTGGTGCACCAGAGACACTCTCGGGAGACATCTGCCTGAGGGCAGACCTGGGTACCTGGTTGCTCTTTGATGCTTAGGAAAGCGGTTTCACCATTTGATTCGAACATTCTGTCATTTTTCACTAGACAAGAGTCATACGTCTAGCCAACTGGACACTTGGATTGCAGGACCCACAAATCAATAATTAGAAAAGTCATCAGTCATATCCTCCGCAATCAGTGTGTCTATTCTGTCCTTTACACATTGTCTGGGCTCCAGGGGGGGGATGGATACTTCCTAATGAAAGATCATGTGTAATGGTGACAGTCTCTCCATCCCACGAGAGAGTCTTTCCCCATCCTGTTCAAGTTAAGCTGAACGCATCAAGGCTTATTTAGGAGTGCTAAAAAGTACACTCGCCTTGGTCTACTATTAGAGGTGATGTTTTTATTCCTTCATTTCCTTCCTCCCATGTTATATGTCATTTTAAATAAAATATTTTGCTTAAAATTTTAAATTATTGCAAAAATTGATTACATTAATTTGGGGGGTGGGTAATTTTTATTTTGAGATAGGGTCTCACTTTGTAGCTAGGGCTGGTCTCAAATCCTGTGTTCCTTCTCTCATCCATAGTATTATGATTACAGGAACTTAATATGCAATTATAATTTTGCTATTAAATGTTTATTTTATTCATAAAACAGCTTCAGAAATCTTTGCTACAGCCTCTCATACTGAAGCCCCACGTACACACACACACACACAGGAATTGCCCGGTATTCTTTGTCATGACATGGCAGATTACTTCACTAAACACACTGTAACTCCCTCCATAAAACTGAGTTTCTGTCCGTTTCTGTGTAACCTAATGCCGAGTTTCCTCTGGAGCTTCGGATGAGAGCCTCAACCGACTGACTTATCAGTAAAGAACATAATAAACTTCAAAATCAGTTTGAAATGGTAATTAAACAACTTTGGTATCTTGTGGTTTAGCATATGGGCATATAAAATAAAATACATATCAGATACATTAAAAAATGAAGCCATGTCTCTCTGACAAGGCTGAACTCTACAAGAAATAAAAGGCCTCAATATCTAATTTCTCCTTTTCCCCCCAAAATTAACCAGACTTGCTTTTCTAGACATCTTCACTTGAAATGTGGCCAAGAAAATCTGCTATTAACATAAAATACTTTCACATTGGCCCTACTACCTAATGAACACATGAACATTAACTTCAACTCCCACAGTTACAAATTAAAAATGCTCCGTGTCTCACCAAGCAGTAAAAATGTGTCGCCTAACATGCGTACTGTCAGTGACATTCACAAGCATTGTTTGCTGTCATTTTTACTTCCACTCACACCCAAAGAGCTCAAGCGCACAGCTCTGGCCTCCCGTTAGCTTCTTCTCATGCTAGTCCCTGAACCTCGTTCCTCTCTGAGTCTCCCACCTTAGGGCGGCACACCAGCCTAGAAGATGGGTGTGGGCGTTGTCTCCTAAGGCCGCTGCAAGGGCGGTGGTCCTGGTGTGCTGTGGGTGCCCTGGAAAGCCAAACGTAAGGGGAAGAGCCAATCAGAAACATCTTTCTAAAAACCACTCAACCTGAAAACCCAGAGACTTATAAATTGATCATTTGTGCATTTATCCCGTGATGGGCACAAAACATGTTACATTCCAGATGTTTGGAAATACCTGTTAGAGAAAGATCTGTGATCGGTATATGATTCTTACCCTAGTGCCCAGCCCACACCCTGGCTGAGAGGAACCGAGCATTCACCAGGGATGTTGCCATTTATGAATAGAAACAAGGCCCATAACGTCAACTTGGAAGTAAAGAAATTGAAGTGAGATTTTTACCTGTGCTTTATCACGTTAGAGTTCTCATCACATCTTCCATGACAAGTGAAGGAAGAAGGAAGGACAGAGAAGCAGACAGCTGAGAGGGGAGAACTGAGATGGATCTTGCTCCCCACACCTCTGGGTTCTGCACGGGGCATACCCCAGTGTTAGCATAGGGCACAGTCCACAAATCTCTGAACTTGGCCCAACTAAGCAGCCATGTCCCTCCAGCCTGCTGCTGGAGAGCCTCATTGATGGACTCAGTCCAACACCCACCAGAGCTGTGTCTTCTCAAGGCCTAGAAACTCTCCCGGGTATTTGCTGAAGCTTCCTGTTGCCTCTTTGCCCTTCTGAGAGGCCTACTCCACACACGTAGAATGGCAGCCTGTACCAGGTTAGGACAAGTTCCACAGCACCGGAGAATCTGAAGATGCTCAGGAACA
This sequence comes from Peromyscus maniculatus bairdii, assembly GCF_049852395.1. Classification (NCBI taxonomy): domain Eukaryota; kingdom Metazoa; phylum Chordata; class Mammalia; order Rodentia; family Cricetidae; genus Peromyscus; species Peromyscus maniculatus. The sequence continues at coordinate 10,674,969 of NC_134860.1, forward strand.
CAACTCCTTGGGAGCAGGAAAAGGGTGGAAAGTGACCATCTGTGTGAGAGTTAGCTTTGTGGCACCATAACAAAACACCTGAAGCAATTAATTTTTAAAAGATAGGTTTATCTTTTAGAACATATTTGTTCTGTTACAATATATATATATATATATATATTACATACTTATATAGTAGTAACCATTTAAATCACATTTTTCAAATATTAGGTTTCTAAAACTAAATATAAGAATTTCAAACTGTAACTATGAGTTTTTTCTTTATAAACCAGAGTCTAATTAGAACCACAGGTGTGCGTGAGTGTAGGTCCAGCACTCAAGTGTAAGCAGCACCCATCAAGAAAGCATTCTTTCCCCAGCAACCACAGCTACCAATAGCTCTCAGCAAGGAGAGGGGTTTCATCAGCATCTTCTCCACCCAAGTTTTGACTCACAGTTCTGAAAATTCCAAGATCTTTGGAGTTTATATTTTCAGGACTTTTAAAAAAGTAGTGCTTCCAGTCAACATCTGGTGGGGCTGGCATATCTCATGAGCCAGGAATGATGGAAGAGATGGAGGTCGTCCCTTGAATGATGTGTCCCCCAGTAATTTAAGATTTCCATTAGGATATAGTATTGTTACCTTGGAGACCAGGGCCTTTCATTCAACTCAAAACAATCTGTATCAAAACTAAGAATGTGTGCATTATTTTTTCAAAAATAAGTGAAAAAACAAGCCACACACTGGAAGAAGATATTGCCACATCTGATAAAGACCTGGTGTTCAGGATACACAATGTAAATATGACAGGATTAAACACCCTGGATGGAGAAAGAACACATACACACAGCCTCTTCAGAGAAGGAAACAAATGCCCAGGTCACGTGAACAGATGGCCAGTCCACTTAGGAATGAATAAAAGGCAGACTAAAGTCGCAGTCTAAGAGATACCTATTCAATGGGAAAAACTATAAAAGTATGACATAAGAAATGTCCTGGAAGATGTGACGAGAACTCTAATGTGATAAAGCAAGTATCCTAAATCTGATCAATTTCAACACATTACTTGAGATGGTCACTAAAGACAACAGCAAAAGAAAACACGAGATTTCCATAGACCCAGTGCTATCCCTTGTAAACTTTATGTTGTATATATTGAGATTTTAGAATTAATTAGAGGAAAGGTTTCCATTCTTAATGACTTTTATGAGCATACAGTCACAAAAAGAAAAGTAATCATGGAATTTCTAAACATGGTTTCCCTCACACTCTGGGCGGTCGGGATCCCTTTTGAATGCGGTTTTCTGGCACTGGCACCACCTCTCCACACCATGCCCCCTCTAGCACTCCAGGTATTCTGTGCAGAAGGGCGAAGTGGAGGGCGAGCCCACCCACACTCCTCTCCGGACCTTGACAGACTGGTGAGGGTCTGACAGGAAGACAGCATCAGTGACCCCATGCCTGGTGAAGTGATGTCATAAAGGGCGCCACATCTCAAACCACTCACTGCCCACACTGTCCTCTCAAGCTCTGAGCCTCCATGAAGAAAGTCATGCCCACTGATGCTGTGAAGAGGCCCGAGTCACAGGGAGGACCACAAGCTAGGGCTTCGTGACATTCCCAATGGAACCCCACTCTGGAGCGCCTCAGCTCTGGTGCCACAGAGGACAATGAGGAAACTTCCAGACAACTCCAGTGTCTCCTAGTGCTCGGGACTCCCTAGTTCCCCAGGGCCTCCCACTCCACCTTTCCTGTGGGTCTGACCCACTTCACCTGAGATGACAATAAAATGGTTCTGTTAGGCCATCAGTTGGGCAGCTTGTCCGGTGGCAGTGGAGGGGTGAACCATTCCACTCACAGGGGACCCTAGCAGTAGCACACAGTCTCCATCTCTGTTTCAAACCAGACACTGACTGCTGATTCCGGGTCCCACAATTGGCCTCCCACTTCCTACACACTTGACCCTTGGTGTCTTGATCTCTTCACCCACAGTAACTGGTGAGCTCAGCCATCTCTTCAATGAACAAAACACCTGGGTTCCTTGAGGTGTCCCCTAAGGATGCCGTGGGAGGGGCTGGGCTTGGAGACCAGGAGGCCTCATCTGAGCCTCCTGCCAAGGGCCTGTGACTGCCACTTGACACTTCAGCATAAAGGCATTGAGCAGAGGGGCAGGTCACAAAGTCACCATGTCAACCTTCCTGCCCATCACAACCCCAGGGGGTTTTGTCCCAAGGTGGGGGAAGGGCTCTGCAGGTAGTTGGGGGAAGGGTACCCCCCAGCAGCTGCCTCCCCAGTCCCCGTGCTCTGAGTGTACCAGGTGGAGTGCTGCCATTGGCGGTAGGACACAGCGGTGGTCCTCAAGCCCTGGGTTCAGGCAGGGGTGGTGGGGGAAGAGGCCGGGAGTGGCTGTCCTCCAGCCTACATGTGACCTTCCACAGCGTGCCAAGAGTTGGTGAGGTCCCAGGGACAGAAGACCATAGGGATTCTCAGGCCCCCATGCCTTGCTCCGCACTCTTTCTGCTCCTGCTCCTGCTGCCTCCTCACATTGTTACAGCTGGGAGCCTCCGATACCATGGCCCTGGCTGGAAACTCTTCCCCCGCCTGGGCAAAGGCTTCAGAACGTACAACCAACGCCAGATCCAACACATGAGGCAAAACTTGCGCCAGGGTCGAGCTGAAGAGGACTGTCAGGGTATTTTCGACCTCTACTTCATCCTGGACAAGTGAGTTTCCCTCCTGCACGGTCCCTAAAGAGCCCTTGGGCATCAGTGGTAGGTCTGACTCTGCAGGACAGGCAAGATCATTGTGGCCAGACCCCAGGATGTAGGCTGCTGTCACAGACTTCCTGAATACAGGGAGGCCAACACGGGCCTTCTAGATGGCTCTGTCCCCAGCATCTTGACCCTGATCTGGTCACCATACCCCTCAGGCCCAGGGGCTACTGGGAGGCACCTTTTCTACCATGTGAACTACTCACAGAGGGACCTCGGAGATTGCCACTGCCGCTGTGGGCACTCTCAAGCCTTGCTGCTCAGAATAATCTTGGTTTGACTGCCCTAAGGATTCAGCTTCTTTCTCCCAAAGCAAGAGCCGTGGACAATTCCTATCCTGGGGAGGGTCTCTTTTTTCTGTGTGGTAGGTAAGCTGAACTGGTCTTTAGACCCCTCCTGGCTGTCAAGGGAGGGACTGGAGACTGGATCTGAGAGCCAGAGAGAGGCTCGGGGTTCTCTGGTGGTGTCCCATCTAAGTATCCAATTCTTGACTTACAGAAATTTGCAATGTGCTCTTAATTTCTATAAGATGGGAAAACATGTTTCCACTCTGATCTCCCGAGTTCAGCCGTATGACTTGTTGGTATTTTTCTCCTTTATTTCCATCCACGTATGAAATGTATTTTTACCACTTCATCGCCATTTCACTCCCCTCCCCACTAACCCCCTACTCCATCTCCCTTCTACTTCCGGGTTTATTTGTTTGTTAATGACCCAGTGAGCTTCATTAGGTCGTTTGCAGGAGCATGGGCGCCCAAGCTGTGGTTACACCACTGGAGAAACTCTCTCTCCCTCTCCAAGCAGCCATTAACCACAAATAAACCCTCGGGGGGGGGGGGGGGAGGGTTGGTCCCATAACAGTATTGATGACCCTGGTCTTATGGAGATCTTGGGCAGGCAATCCTAGCTGCTGTGATTTCAAGCATTCAACAGCCATGTCATGCCAGCTTTTGATTTTTTTTTTTTAACCCAATCTTGGGTGATATTCCCTTGACCTTAGAGGGTGTAATATAAATGTTTCATTTTGTCTGAGTGTTTGACTCATTCAACTTGGAAGCAGTCATTTCTCTTTAATCAGTTATGAGCTTCTGCAATTGCTGCTGCTCATTGATAAAAACAAACAGACAAAAGCATTGGTCGTGGCAGTAATCTGCAGGCATTCTAGGTAACAGAGTTTTTTAGACGGAAGTGTAATGGGCACATTGTAGCCGTCCAGCAAAAGACCAGCAGTAGCTTCCCCACTGAAGTCCATGATCTCCTCTGCCCCAGGCTTTTGACTAGGTTTTTCATGACCAGATAGGACTCACATGCAACCAGAAGGCAACTGGTCATCCCTAACAGACCTGCTTCAGTTGCATTAATGGGCACAAGGCTTGCTTGGCCGGTAGTGTGGCATACAGGTTCCACAGCTGAGTGAGCTGACAATTTCTCCCATAGCCTGCATAGACCTCCCGGCAAGGTGGGGACTAGCCAGCAAGGGAGGTAACTTCCAGGGCAGTTCCTGCTTGATTTCTCTGTGTCCCTCTTCTGGAGTGTATGGTGTCTTTGGCAATAGGGTCTTAGCATCTAGTTCTTATGGGAAGCTAAGAGCAATGGCAAGTGCCTGTGTCGCTTTGGGGGCCTCCCTGACCAGTAACTCTGAGGGAGATAGCCCACCTCTGGCCCACCCTTCAAGTTTTTATTTTATTTTATTTTACTTTTTAATCAGATTGCAGAGTGTCACATTTCTTTAAGGCTTTTTCTTTTTTTCCGTATAGAATAAAGACACCGCAAGACCAAGTTCTTAGCATAAAGGAGATTTTTTCCCTGAGAGGGACAAAGGGCAGGGACTAAGAGACAAAGACGACAGGAGATAAAGGATGAGGGAGAAGGGGGTATCTGTCCTGGGGGAGAGGGAGGTGGGGGCACAAAGGACCGCCCCTGGATAGAGAGGAGACAGACGTGGTCCATAGGCAAATGGCAGTTTATAAAGGTAAAGGGGGAACCCCTGTGTTAGGATGAGGTGTTTGATTTTAATTGGGTATCTTAATTAGGTGACCTCGAGGGGACTTCTGATTGCTGGACTTCAATACTTTGATAGCTGGACCTTGCTAGTCAGCCTCAGGAGGAGGAAGTGACCGAATAAGGGAATGGACCCTGGTGGCCAGCTTTAGGAACGTTATCTGATGTTTTTAGCAGGCAGAGGGAGTGGGGGAGAAGGGCAAGGCCTGCCAGGGCCACGTGCTCGAGTGGGCTAGTGTCTCTTCAGTTGTTCCTACCCTTACCGACTCCTCTCCCCGACCCCCTACTCTGCCCCCTTTCTACCCTCGGTGACTCTCTTCCCTTCCACGTCCCTCTGCTTCCACATTTCATGGGTACACGGGCTCTCCTACCCTCCTACTACCCTCCCCCTTCCCCTTAACGCCTCCTTTTCCCTTCTCATGGGCCTCTTTCTCATTTCTTAGGATATACACACACTCCCACATAGATGCACACACATAAAAACTAGAAGCTAGGACTCACATACCTTAAAAGAAGTTTGAACAAGGTACCCCACACTGGTGAGCAATGCTGCTCACAGAAGACATGGGTTATTACATGAAAATCTCAGTGCCAGACATGGATACCTCTCCATAAGCTATTGGTTTGGGGACCCCCAGAGGTACCCAAAACAACACAAGCTATTGCCATTTCTCTTGGCTGTCCACCTGATTGCTGAAGACATCACATACTGTCATTATAGGACACAGAGAAATCAACCTTGAACTGACCAAGACTCCCTCCCTCTCTCTCTCTCTCTCTCTCTCTCTCTCTCTCTCTCTCTCTCTCTCTCTCTCTCTCTCTCTCTTTCTCTCTCTCTGATGTATAGCTTTCATAGCCCTACAAGGTGCTATTCAGCCTGATGAAGGGGGAAAACATTAGGGATATTTATCCAGCACTGGGCACTACTGACCTGCCAGGCAAGGCATATAGTTCAATAGTAGCATGGGAGTCACAATAATTTCATTTTTCTTTATGATGGAAGAAAATTCCACTGTGTATATATGCCATGTTTTCATCTGGACAGGTTCCATTTCCCTGCTATTGAGGGAAAATGAACAAAGATAAGCAAGTATCTCTGTGGTAGGAACAAAGATAAGCAAGTATCTCTGTGGTAGGGTAGAGAGTCCTTTGAGTATATGCCCATACATGTATTTCTGGGTGCATAGTATTTTTTGCTTTAGTTTTTGTTGTTGTTGTTTTCTTGAGAAATGTCCATACTAACATCCATAGCACTGCCAGTGGTTTATAATCCACCAACAGTGAACAAGGATCCCCTTTCTTTACCCCCTCACCAGCCCTAACTAGTGCTGGTTTCTGGTGACTGCCATTCTGATAGGATAGAGGTAGATGCTCCAGGTGGTTTTAGTTGATACTTCCCTGATGGCTAAAGATGGTGAACACTTTATCTACTAGTCACTTGAATTCCTTCTTCTTGAGAATTCTCTATTCAATTCCTCGGCCACCACCACCACCCTTTTACCTGGGAGGCTTGTTGTCCTGTTGGTTAGGTACTTAGCTCCTTGTCTGTTCTGGATAGGAATCCTCTGTCAGATGATTATCTAGCAAAGATTTTCTCCTGTTCTCTGTGGGTTACATTTTCATCAAATTAACTATTCCCTTTGCTATAGAGAGGCGTTTTCATTTCCTATGGTCCTACTTGCTGATTGTTGGCTTTATTTACTGAGGAATGGGAGCCTCATTCAAAGTCCCTCCCTACGCCTGTATCTTGTGGTGTTTTCCCTACTTTCCCCCTGCAGCTTCGGGGCTCCCAGTCCGACATTAAGGTCTCACATCCATTTGGAGTTGGTTCCTGTGCAAAGAAAGACACATGGTTCTCCTTTTATTCTTTTACACGTAGATCCTCAGCACCGTTTGTTAATGAGGCTGTTTCTCCACTGTATGGCTTTGGTGCCTCTGTCAAGTCCTCGGGTGGCTGGAGATGCATGGGGTTATCAGTGGGTGCTCTAGTCTGTTCCACGGATGAATGTGTCTGGTTTCTGTGCCAGCACCATGCTGTTTTTTGTTTGTTATTATGGCTCTACAGTATAACTTGAAATCAGATATGCTGATATCTCCAGCATTGTTCTTTTGCCAGTTTTTATGCGTTTTGTAGTTTTACAGTGTTTTCAAGTCTTTTACACTTCCACAGAAATTTAAAGATTTTTTTTTATTTCTATGGAAAAAATGGCATTGAAATTTTGATGGAGATTGCACTGAATCTATAAACTACTTCTTCTAGGACTGCCGTTTATACAATGCTAAATTCTTCTAATCCACCAGCATAGGATGTCTTTCCATCTTCAATATCTTCCTCAATTTCTTTCTTCCACGTCTCAATATTTACGTTGTGCTCTAGCACTTCTGTGGACAAGTGTATTTCAAGGCTTTTGTTTGAAGCAATTGTGAATACAGCTGTTTCCTCGATTTCTTTCTCATAGTTTGCAATTGGTGTTTAAGAAGGATGCTGGATTTTACACAGTGTATCTTGCCACTTTGCTGAAAGTGTTTAGCAGCTTTAAGAGTTCTCTAGAGGACCCTGGAGGGTTTTGTGCAGGGACTCATACCATCTGCAAAGAAGGGCACGCGCCTTTCTCTTTCCCATCCCTGCCTCCCTCTCTCCCTCTTGTCTGATTGCTTTAGCTAAGGTTTCTGTCAGTTATATCAAACAGGAGTGCAAAGAGGATACCCGGATTTTGTCCTTAATCTTAGTGGGAATGTTGGTTTTTCCTCCATTTACCGGCATGATATCTGTAGGTTTATTGTAGAGTTTTCGTCATGTTTTGATATATCACCTCTGTGTTTTCAGGGCTTTTGTCATGAAGTGATGTTGGATTTTGTCAGATCTTTTCTGCATGTATTGAGATGATCATGTGACTTCTGTCCTAGAGTCCACTTACATGGTGTATTATTTTTATTTATTTTCATTTGTCAAACTATCCCTGCATTTCTGGAATAAAGCCAATTTCATCATGATGCTGATCTTTCTGATATGTTCACAAGTATTGAGAATTTTTATATCTGTAGTCATTGATGGGTACTGGTCTGTAATTTTATCTTTTTTATTGTTTTGTCATCCTCTGGTTTATATTATCAGGGTAATAATGGCTTTGTATAAAGTATTTGGAAGCATTTCTTCATTTTTCTATGGTATTGAATGATTTGGAAAAGATTAGTGTTTATTCTTTAAAGATCTAGTAGAATCCTATGGTAAATTCATCTAAGCTTAAATTTGTTCAGTTGGGAGATTTTTTTTTAAATTACAGTTTCAATCTCATTGCTTGTTTTAGATCTGGTTAAATTTCTTAATTCATCTTGATTTAACTTGGTAGGCCATATGCATTAGAGATCCATCCATTTCATTCAGATTTTCCAACTTAGTGGAATATATACCTTAAAATTTTCCTGAATTGCATTGGTGTCTGTTGTAATGTCTCCCTTTTAATCTAATTTTGTCAGTTTGGATCTATTTTTTCCAAAAAAAAAAACAACAAACAAACAAACAAACAAACAAAACCCTCTTTTTTCCCATTGATTTTTTTCATTTCTATTTATAATTCATTAATCACTGTCCCACTCCTAATTCTTTTTTTACATCTATTAATTAGGGGGTTGGCTTGATAGGTCCTAAGATGTATTATTATTCATGTGAAATTGGTCTGGTTTTTCAGTTAGACTCTTATAGCTATGAACTTTCCTCTTAAGGCTGTTTTTATTGTATCATGTAGGTTATTGTATCATTGTACATTATGATTTTGTTTCTAGTCATCGCTAGAACTTTTTGATTGAATTTTTTTTAATTGCTTCAATGGCCCGGTATTGAATGAGTATTGTTGTTTAGTATGGTGTGTTGTTAAATCTCCATGTGTCTGTGTATTTTCTTGAGATTCTCTGTGGCTGGTTTCTAGTTTTATTCTACTGTGTTCAGAATAGAATTAAAAAAAATCAACTTTCCTGAATTCTTATGAAAGGTCTGGGAGTCCTAACTCAGGTCCTCACACTTACACAGCACCCAGTTCACCCACTAAGCCGTATGTCCAGCCCTTTGGAAATATTTTCTATGCCTTTGTTTGAGATTATTCTCTATTTTCTATGCCCCTAGTTCCTAGATTTTGCCTTTTTATGCTGTCCCAATGATTGCACATGTTCACTTTTTTAAATGTTATCATTATCCTTGATTGAATATTTCCATTTCTCTATGCTTTTCTCAAGCCCTCATATTCTGTCCTCTCGTAATCCATTCTGTTTGTGAGTCTTTCCACTGAGTATTTCATTTACTTATTAGTTTCCCTAGTTTCCAGCATTTCATTTTGGTTCCCCTTCAGCATTTCTATCTCTTCGCTGAATTCCGTTCTCATACCCTTTACTGACTCCTTTATCTCGTGCAGCTGTTTGGGTTCTCTAGTGGTCGGAAGCTGATCCGTGTCCTGCTTCATTTCTTCATACACATTTATAACCACTCTTCATCTGTTTACTCTGCGTGCAGGGACAGAGCAGGAGAAAATAGGCCCAGGGATCTCAGAGTCCTGATGGGACAGCCCCTGGCTCTTGTACTAATTGGAAATGACAACCCCAGGGCAGAAATGAGCAGATCTGCAGCTGCCTTCTTTGGCAGCACCTGCTAGAAATGCTGATCTTGGCTCAGGACAGCCAGGCTTTGCAGGATGCTCAGGACGCTGTGAAGCATAACTGCCCCCAGCACTGGGCCATCATAGCCAAAGCCCAGGAATTTCCCTTCATTCTGCTGTGGATGCTGGGAAATATGGAGGAATGTATGGAATCTGTGGCTATCTGTTACTTCCCTTATCACTGTGACAGGATACTTGACAGACTTTATTTGTATTTCTCTAATGTGGGGAAGAGTGGGAAAGAATACATCTGTCTGACAATTCTTCATGGCAAAGTTTGTGTCGTGGATGGGTTTTCAGAGTCAAAGCTTGCCCGGTAATTGCTAAACACTGCAGAGTCACCTAAATGCATAAACCACCCATGAGACTTGAAGGAAGATCTGGGTTCTGCCCCTTGATGGTGTAACTATTGTAAAGCAGACAAACAGAAAACAATGGAGAGCTTTTATTTGGTTTATAAATGGCTCAATGGTCCAGTCTACCCTGGTGAGGAAGACATGACAGCTGCAACTGGTGTGCCATGGTGGCCAACCAAAAAGCAAAGAGCTTGGAAGACCTACAACCCTCAAGACCCAACCTGTGCCCCAGATGTTCCACAACCAAAGAGTGATCTCACCTGAGGAGTAACCTTCATCCCTAAGAACCCAAGAGTTCGAGGAAGGAACTATAGGCCAAGCCCGGGTCACCCTCTAGGCTTTTCCTAGTGTCCCGCCTTCTGATGACAATGGTGCCACTAACCCTGTTCCACCTATTCATGGACAGGCCTAAGAACTGGCAAGTTAAAAGTCAGTAGAGGCAGGGTGGAGAGCCTCACACACCAGAACACTGGGTAGCTCTTCCAATCAAGACATCCTCCCTCATTGTGAGACTACATAGCCCTCACCCAGCATAACCAGGCACTGTGGTGAGCCACTAAAGGCCCTTCTTGGGACCTCACAGTCTCAGTAGATGAGGCTGTTTGGCTACCTTCTGTTCACTACTGGCCCTGAGGAAAGTCACCCTTCATGATGACCCACCATGGCACCCAGTGGAAGACTAGGAAGGCTGAAACTACCCCCTCCCTACCCTATGATGTTATGTCATACCTTGACATGTGTCTCCTCTGTCTTCAGGTCAGGCTCTGCGGCCAAACACTGGAAGCACGTTTATTCATTTACGGAGAATTTGGTGAAGAAATTCCAGAAGTATGGCTTCTCCTGGCTCTTGTCTCCTCTGTGCTTCAAGGGAGTAGCCCTCTGAGAGACAAAGAGCATGTCTCTTAGACTTGATGGACATGAGGTTCCTTCATAGATGGCACATAGATCCAGGCTGGTGTGCTAACATGGGGGGCAGAGTCCAGTGGGGTATCTGCAGCACTGGCTGATCCTGCTTTGGGGTTAGGTGTAGTACAGGGACAGAGTCTGCCCTCTTGGACTCCTCAGAGTAGAAAGGAAGGATGTCATGGTAGGTGTTAACTTACACCTAGTATAGGATGCTCAGGGCCAGAGGAGTGGATTGGGGAGCTTGTCATGAAAAGGCAAAAGAAAGGCAGCAGCCCTCAGATAAAAGTTTCAGGGTCCTAGAGAAACTGGAAATGTGAACTGAGTCCTCAAGCCCAGAGAATGAACAGGGTCAGAGGGTGACATTACTGTGATCACAATACTTATTGGACACAACTTAAGAGAGGTGTCTATAGCTCAGAGGTTCAGAGGGTTTCAGTCTACCCTTCCCAGGCATGGCAAGAGGAACGTGTAGCCAAGGCTAGTCACACCATGGTAGACCATAGCAGAGGCTATTCACACCGTGGTAGACCAAGAAGAAGAAAGCTAATGGCAGGGACAGGGACCAGACTATAACTGTCAATGGTCTGCACTTGATGATCTGCTTCGGCCAGCTAGATGCCACTTCAAGATTCTATAGCTACCCAAAATAGTTTTACCAGATGGAGAGCAAATGCTGAAAACATGGAACTGTGAGAGATGTTTCCAACTCAAACTATAGCAGTTACCCCCAGTAAGTGGGTGTTCCTTTAGACTAAGGAGTCAAGGTAACTCAGGAAAGGCTGGGAGAAGAGGACCACAGGCAGCTTAGGGACAAAGCCACAGCAGACATCATGCTAAGCCAAGGGGATCTGATTTCTCCTACTGTGAGCCATAGGGAGAGAGAGGAAGGGGGGGCTGTGTGTGTGTGTGTGTGTGTGTGTGTGTATGTGTGTGTGTGTGTGAAGGGTTTCCCAGACAGAGAGTGATCTCCTTGAGTTGGAGGCAGGAAGGGTGAAGAAAGGTGCTAGAAATACCAAGAATTTGATATCCAGGCCCAGGGATGATGATGCCCCTATGGGAGAGTGTGGGAGCTTCTTTGCCTGTTCATAGCAGGTGATATGAGTGTGTACATATGAAAGATGAAAGGATAGAAGACAAGGGGAGAAAAGAGAGATGGAAGGGGAGATAGAGAGGGAGGGGAAAGAGAAAGAGGCTGAGGAAGAAGAGAGTCAAAGCATGGGATGGAGCTGGGGGTTGTCCTGACTTTCTCTTTCTTCCCTGGACCTACATATCTGCGTGGGCTTTAGAATCCTTTGCCATTTTTACCTTAACACCCCACCTCTGAATGTCCCCAGTGCAAAAGAGATGGGATGGGAGCAGGGCATTTGTGCGTGTCTGGTCCCCGACAGGCTGATGATCTAGTGTACTGGCTTCGTCCCTAGCTCTAAACTGCGGATGTCCTTCATTACCTACTCAACAGATGCTGACATTCTCATGCCACTCACCTCAGACAGGTAAGTGTTGCTCTGACTCCTAAGCCTAGCCCAGTGGCCAGGACACTTGGATCTTGAGGAAACTGGGGGTTTGTAGAGACCTCTGGAGTCTCCCAGCATCACCCATCCGTAGGGGACTTATATACCTAAACTGACCCCCAGCCCTAGTTTGTTAGCACCCTTGGGCCTGTACTCAAGCAGAACTCATAGGCCTGATACTTCTAGAAGGGAAGGGAATCAGGCCAGGGCTCTGTGACAGGAGCTAGTCAGTCACTCCGCAAGGTGACATGGCCCCCTTCAGCCCTACACAGTAAATGATAGACTACTCAGGAGGAGGGTGACCATGGCATTGGGTTGCCCATTCAGAATGCATGTACCCCCCGTGAATCCCTAGCTTAAATCCCAGAATGTTCTCCAAGGAATTAACAGGCAAGGTCTCTGTCTGAAACTCCAAGGCCTGGGTGCCCAAAAACATAGATGAACTCAAAGAAATCCAGGCCTTCCTGTGGGACCCACCGAATTCCCTGCCCCTCCTGCCTCAGTGCTCAGGAGATCAGAGAAAGGCCCAGCTCAGAAGGGAGCGACAGGGCCTCTTGTCCCATGCCCTCCTTCAGCCAGGTGGTCTGCTCAGTGGACAAGGCCGGGGGACAGCTTGGAGATGTTTAGCCACTGGCAATGTCCTTCATGATGCTTTTCTTTTTTATTCTTTTAGAGAAGCAATCGACGATGGCCTTTTCAGACTCCAGAAACTGGTGCCTGAAGGACGTTCATACATGCAGAAAGGATTTATGAAGGTACACCCAGCTGCAGCCACCTCTGGGTGCAGGCTCAGTGTAGAGTGCCTCTGAGGTCATTTCACTGTATCACCGTTTTGTTTTCTTCTTCATTTGATGGCAGGCGAATGAACAGATCCGAAATGCCACCTTGGGAGGTGAGCCGCTTGCACCTTCAGTGGGGCAGGGCCCACAGAGCTGGGCCCCCTACAGAGTCTCTGTGCACACCCTGGATCTCTTCAAGTCTGACTCTTGAAGCTGTTGCTCCCCTCTCTGCACAGCTGACCCCTCTGAGCACAGCACCCCCCTCAGGAGGAGGCTACGTGTGGTCATCTGTAGGCTTTGCTCTCACTGGTCCTTGGCCTACAGATGTGCTGGGAAATAGAAAGAAGAAAACACAGGGCCTGAGCAGACTGGGGACCCTGTGCTGGAAACCAAGGCTTGGCTTCCCTCTGGCTGCTAAGTATTTGTTTCTACCTCTTGCTTTGTTTGGCCAGCTTCCTAAGCCCAGGAATCAACCATGCCCCGCCAAGACCTGTGTCCCTCTGGACTACAGGCTTTATGGAATCCAGTGGGGGAATTCGATGAGAGGTCCTGTCATCCCGTGCCTAAGACTTTCTGCCATGGAGTCTTGTGGCCAGCAAGAAAGTAGTTAGTATGACAAAAACTTACATTTTATTATGTTGAGGGTCATCACACAAGGCTCACACTCTAAATTCCTCACCAAGTCCTAAGCCTTTCTTCCTAAAACTCCTCACCTGTGTGATGTATCTTAGCTGAAGGTCTGGTATAGTCTCTAACAGAAGTCTCTGATTGAAGGGTCAGGATCCTGGGAGAAACTCCCCAGCCACTGGGCACATCAAGGTGGTATTTCTCCAGATGTATAGAACAGAACATTGCTCTTGGTCTCTGCTTATATACTGTCCAGTGGGCGTCATGGGTTCTAGGACTGTGTCTAGTTAGCTTGAGTGGGTGATGTCACCGGGTTCTGGTTCTCAGGCACAGCCCTGGGTGTAGTGGGGTTCCTGACTAAGCTATTCTTACATGTCTAAAAGGCTCGTTGCTCACTGGGCATACTGTTCACAGTAAGATGTTCCTAATGTTGAGCCTGACGCTGGCCCCAGGCTCCACCTGACTCACTGGCCATCCTCATCAAGGAAGGCCCTCCTGCTTCTCCACCAGCCCAGGGCAGAGGTTCCATAGCCAGGGGATAAGAGGCCAGGCCTGCTAGTAGAGTCTCAGACCCCTCTGGTTCCTAAGCGATAGAATAGGTAGTGAGTAAGTCTTCTTGTCACTCTGTGAGACCAAGGAGTGAAGAGCAACCAACTCTAATGCAGTGGACAGTGCTGGGTGTGCAGCCTCACCCACTAGGACCACTCCAGAGTCTTTCCCGCCAAGCCCACCCACTTCTGGCTTCTTCCGCAGGCAACAGTGTCAACAGCGTGATTATCGCTCTGACTGACAGGCCATTGATGATACACTCGTATAAGGAGACCTTGGAAGAGGTGAGGCCAGTCCACAAGTGTCAGCATTTGCCTCTGGCATCTGGGGCGTTATTTTCAGCATCTTCTTTCTTTTAGGCCAACAAAGCTCGGAGAATGGGAGCAACCGTTTACACCGTGGGTGTGCATGAGTATAACAAACAGCAGGTACTTCAGACCAGGTGACCAAGTGCCCCTGCATAGTCTACTAGAGCAAGATTGTAAAGACATCTTTACAATGCCAAGAAGGTGGTATTCTCATCTACCCAAGGTCCTGGGGGCTAGAATTAGCCCCTGCAAAAGGGTAGCTCACTTGGTTGAGTAAGCCAACCCCCTATGTAGAATGGGTGGGAGAGCTTCCCATGCCTTAATTTTTTGGGCTTTCAGTGAAAGCCAGTGAGTGTTTGACACATTCCTGTCACCATAGCCTGAGGGCAACAGTCCCTGCCCCAAGTCTGGGAACCAAGTCTGGGAGCCTCATGCTTCTGGTTCCTGGCTCGGAGGTTCAAACCAGTTACTTTTCTCCTATCATAGATAATCGAGATCGCAGATAGCCCAAATAACAGTTTTGGGGTTGACAACGGGTTCCCTGCTCTGCAGGACATCATTGACATGGTAAGTGGGGTGCGGAAGACTGGGGGACCCGGTCTACCTTCTCCGAGACTTACTAGCCTGTCCATTCCATATCTCTCTCAGCTTGTTTCCAAGTCCTGTACTGAAGTGCTATCCGTGGAGCCTTCCAAGGTGTGCATAAAAGGTAAGAGCCAAAGGGTCACAGACCTGGGCAAACGGTGTAACTCAAGAGAGTATGCACTATAACACGAATTGCTATACAGTCTTAAAAAAAAAAAAAAACTGAGCCAGATATTGGGGTGAGAGCTGAAAGATCAGAGAAACAGAACAAGCCACAGCCAACCTCACCTCGACAACTCCTCAGCCAATCCTGTTTCCATGAATCCTCAGACTGAAAGCCTCTGAGTCCTCCCTCATTCCTGAACGTCTCAGGTGAACTGCTTTAGTTCCTGTCTCCTCAGGCCTTATACACCGTTCTCCACACAGCCAAGTCACTTCCTAGAATTAAAGGTGTGTGTGCTTCCCAAGCAAGGACATGAGATCCCAAGTGCTGGGATTAAAGGCGTGTGCCATCACACCTGGCTCTGTTCCCTGTGTGGCCTTGAACTCACAGAGATTCGGACAGATCTCTGCTTCCCGAGTGATAGGATTAAGGGTGTGTGTGCCACCACTGTCTGGCCTCTATATCTAATTTAGTGACTGGCTCTGTCCTTTGATCCCCAGATAAGTTTATTAGGGTACACAATATATTGGGGTACATAATATATCACCACAGCGTACATTTGCATGAGTGTGTATGGCTGTGGTATTGTTTCTGAGTGCGGTTTGTATGGAGTGTACATCCTGTACATCGTGCTTCCATGATATGTGTGGCACATGTGATAATATTGATCATCAACTTGGCAAGATCTAGAATTACCTAGAAGACAAACCTCTTAGCATGACTGTGAGGGAGTTTCTTGGCTGGGTTCATTGAAGTGGGAAAAACCACTCCAAGTATAGGCAGCACCATTCCCTGGCCTGAGGTTCCAAGATGAATAAATAAAAAGAAGAAAGGGAGCTGAGCACTGGCATTCATGTCTCTATTCTTTAGGACTGTGGATGCAATATGACCAAATGCCTCACACTCCTGCCACCATGAACTTCTTCTGTATGTGATGGACTGGAATCTTGAACTGCGAGCTGAAATAAACCCTTTCAGTTTAATGTGGCTTGTATTTTGTCACATCAACCAGAAAAGTAACTAATACAGGAAACTGGTATCAGGAGTGGTATTGTTGCTAAATTCTGACTGTGTGGTTCTTAAACCTTTGAAAATAGCTTGCAGGAAAAATGTCCAAAAGGTTGGAACATCGGCACAGAGAAGCCCAAGAATGCTCTAAGCAAAGTTTAGCGGGTCATTCTAGTGGAAGTTTGGAAGACCAGTATGCCAAGAGAAACACAGAGAGTGGAGGCCTTTAAAGACTATCAATACCTGGGTAGAGGCCATTGACATCATATTACGGCTGGAAATTTGGCTGTATTGTGCTTGTGTCCTGAGAATTTCACTGAGGCTGAATCCAAACTTAAAGGGCTATTTATTTGACAGAAGAAATCTCAAAACACAGTAACACTAAGAGTGACATGGTTATTGCTCACTGCTGACCAGATCTACAGCAAGAGAGATCTATGGGAGCAAAAAGGATATGAAAAATGTGCTATTTGACTGGAGCAAAGGAGCGAATTTTAAGGTTGTGATCAAGGCTGGTACTGAGAAAGCACCTGTAGTTATTTCAAATCCTCAATGTCTTTAAAGAGAAACCCCCTGCCCAGAACAAGGGCACTAGGAAAGGTGCCCTGAGGGCAAGACCCCTACCTATTAAACTGGTCCATCCTGTGAAAATGCAAATTTATTTTAAAAGAAGGAGCCTGAACTCGGAAGGGATTTCCAGTTCAAAAGTACCGTTTTAGGAAAGTGTTTTCTCAGATTCAGAAACCAAGACATATAAATGCCACTCTAGCTTTGTCGCATCCCAAACCAATGTCATTGACAATGTCACTCATGTGGTACTGGCTTTGTAGACACACAAGATGCAAGACTGAGGGGTAATGGAGTCTTGTGAGAGCTCTTTGGGCCACCCAATGTGTAGCAGGCTCAGAGCACTAGAGAGGAGAGACCCTAAGAGACCTTTGCTTAAAGCTGTCCAAGTGAAGCCTATGCTGCAGTGGACCCCAGCATGCTGGAGATACTGGAACCATGGATCATCCATTGAAGGAAGCTGCAGGCATGCTGTGAAGCTGGCCAAAGAGAGGCTATGTGTGCTGAAGGAATCAGGACCAGGAGGGCAGAGCTACACAAGCCCTTTTAACCCAGTGGCTCCAATATGAGCTGCGCCATGCTGAACTTCCATGATGGTCTGTACCCTGGAACTGGGATTCAACATAAGCCCTTCTTTCTTAAGCTGCTGTAATGAGACATTTTGTTGCAGTAATGAGAAAGGTAGTTAACATGTATACTCCTGTGTGAGGGTGATAGGTGATCTGTGCACACGTGTTTCTATGTAGAAATGTGGGTGGACAGGAAATTTGGATTGTGTGTGTATGTTATGTGTTTATGACATACGTGGTATGTGTGTGAGTATATATGATGGATGAATGTGTAAGTGTGATCTTTTGTGTAGTATATGTATGGAAAACTGAGCTGGAGTAGTTTGTATAAAAGACATGTTCTGTGTATGTTGTGTATGTTTTGTAGGTAGAGCATCTTCATGTAATACTTCTGTGGTAAGGTATGTATGTGTGTATGTATGTATGCATGCATGCATGTATGTATTATGTCTTGTCTCTGCTACATGAGAGAGTTTTGGAAGAATATTAAGGGAAGGAGGGCACATGTGTGGTTTAATATGTGGGAAAGTGAATATTTATGGTATCTGTGTGGTATAGATGTGTTTGTGATCTGTCTGGTAGAGATGTCTTGTGTGTGGTAAGTATGCTTTTGATGGATGTGTGTGAGCAGTGTGTGCATGGTATATGTAATATGTTATGGGTTGTGAGGGGGCTGTGGAGGGAGTGGTTCAATAGGCATGGGAGGAGAACATCTGATATATGATGTGCTATGCATGTTGGGTGTTCTGTGTTGTGATGTATTGTGGTATAGAAGGGTATATAATGTGTATGTACCACATTCTGTGTTTCTATGATATGTGCTACATGTCTGAGTTTTAATGTGGCATGTAGTGTCTAGTATGTATTTATGAGATTTATGGCATGTATTTATGCTATCTGCTATATAAGAATCCTATGTGTGTACAACTGTGAGTGTGGAATAAATCATGTGTGCTGCTTTGTATAGGGTATGGAATATGTCCATTTGTGATTATTTATGTGGTATTAAAGAACTTGAAGTTTGTGTGTGTGTGTGTGTGTGTGTGTGTGTGTGTGTGTGTGTGTGTTGTGTGCTATGGGTGATTAAGTATGTTGTATTGCTAAAGGGCACATGGTGTTTATGTGCTTGTGTTTTAAGGTTATATATGCAGTATGCCTGTATATGCAGTATGTAATATGCATTATATGTGTATAGTACATAGTGTATATAGTATGTGCATAGTGTGTATGTATATGTGCCTATGAAGGTACTGTGTGTATGTGAGGTATATGTGGGATATGAGCATGCATGGAGTGACTATGCTTTGGCGCTAGTATGATGTACATTTGGAAGGTACATGCTGTAATGACATTGTGATATATGTGCAGATACTACCTATTTATCTCAAAATAAAATGTATCATTATAAGGCTAGGAAAAAGGTATTTTTTTAAACTCTCAAGAAAACCCTAAAAAATGGAATGGAGCCACCAATACATTCAGAGCACCTTGGCTTTGCTAGAGCAACCAGGAGCATCTGGGGTAGAAATTCCTATGGAGTTTCCACTTCGGCAAAGTGGGGGCAGTGGCAGGTGATCATATCAACAGGTGAAAACAAACCACTGGGCACAGTGGGCATCTACGTTGCTCCTGGAAGCAAGAGGAAATACCCATGCCTGGCAAAGACATCCACAAAGACAGCCATGCTTACTTCACCCCAGCATTGCCGTGGCCAACACCTGACCTCCAGGCCTAGAACTGACAAGGATAACCTCTGTCCATCCCAAGGTCCCTGCATCAGTGTGCCAAGGACACACATGTGTTTGCTTCTAGAGGAAGGATGTCTTTCTTTGTCAGTACCTGCATGCAGACTTGGTCCCATGGAGCTGTGATTTGTACCCTGCAGAAGAGAGAGATGCAGGAAGCCCTGAGTCTCCTTTTCCACTGTGGACAGCTCAGTTCTTCGTATGCCTTCCAGCTCGGGCAGCTGAGTCCTGACCTCCATATTCCTCAATGAATGCCCAAGGCTCCAGGCTTGAGAAGACAGGACTATGCTTGCTTGTGAGCTGTGCCGGCCTCAGCACTGATCTGAGGTGGAGTGCCACGTATGTGGGAGCTCCGGTACCCAGAAATAAGCTGGGAGATGCGGAAACAATGGATGGTGTGGGAATAGGTGCAGCATCTAGAGGCTCAGAGGTGTTAAGGACAGAAGCTGCCCTGGTATCTCCATCCCAGTCTTTGGCTCTGGGCTGCCCCTGCCCCTCCCCATGTCGTGGAAGAGTGAGGAGTCTGCTGTGCTGAAGGATGAAGGGAGAGAGACCTCTATGGAGTTTCTCTATGGAGCTTCTGAGATTTAAAATAAAAATTAAAAAAAAGCCC
The DNA here is from genome assembly GCF_049852395.1 of Peromyscus maniculatus bairdii. Lineage (NCBI taxonomy): Eukaryota > Metazoa > Chordata > Mammalia > Rodentia > Cricetidae > Peromyscus > Peromyscus maniculatus. The sequence goes on from NC_134860.1 coordinate 10,694,653, forward strand.
AGCAGTGCAGCCTGCTTGGCTGTCTCTGACTGTCCTGGAACACACAGGCCTTGGTGTCTGGGCAGCTGTGACAATCCCCAGGTGACAACATCCCCAAGTTGTCACTCTCTCCTCCCTGCAGCTGAACCAGGCGGCAGGTGCCTCCAGATACCTGCTCAGCCACTGAGTTGTTAAACTGTTGGCCATCTTGTGGAGGCCGCCACATGAGAATACCTGTCACTTCCAGGGAAACCCAAGGCAGGGGCCTAGACGACGAGTGAAACAGAATTGGCTGCTTGCATGAGGTGGCACTGTGTTGACCTGAGTGCTATGGAGCCTGGAGAGGGTCCTTGAGAAGGAGGGTCCTTGATCAGCTACCCTGAGGCATCTGAAATACATGGGAGACAGAAATGAGTGGGCCCTGGCCCCCAAGGCAAATGAGGAAAATGTAGAGGAATCCTGCCTATGGAGTCACTCACCCAGTCATCCTCTCTGTGTTCTTTTCATATGGTATCAGTGTCAGGGAGCTCTTCACTGACGTTAGGAAGACCTTGCTAAACCCCAGAGTGATGGACAAGGTGGATGAAGAAGGATGTGTTGACCTCAGGACCTGTATCTGAGAGGGGCCATCTCCTTCAAGGGACTCTCTTGGGTGGGTCAGGGACCAGATCTCTTCCCTAGGCCCTAACCCTTGTTCTTGGGGTCTCTATTAGCACACCATAAAACACATGAAAGAATTGATATTCTTCATGCTCAATGGTACCTCAGGCATCAAGTAGGGAACTGGTCCCTAACCCTGGGCAGAGAAGGCCCTGTCTCTGCTACAGTGCCCATGTGGATTAAGAAGTTCATGAGGTCTCCAAGCAGGAAGGTTTCAGCTGAGTTGGCCTAGCTTGGAACAGAGCTGGGACTTTGGACTAGTTGGGTCAGAGATCACAGTAGGACTTCTAACTGGGCAAGGCCCCTTCCAACTATATTAGAATGGATAGTCAGTGGCACCAGATGAGGATTTTCCCTACAAAGTCCCACAGATGTTGGTTCGGACACTGATGCTCTTTCATAAGGGCCCCCGAGAATTCCTTACAGGGTAGCCCTTCATGAAAGGTGAGACCAGAGAGAACATGGCACCCAACTCCTCCACTCCAACATTTAAATGTTCTTCTTGCAGACTCCTACAAAGTAAACATTAGCGGACATGGGTTTGACAATGCGAAAGCCCTGAGCCAAGTTCTTTGCAGATTCACCTTCAGTGACTCCAGAATCGTCGGTAAGTGGTCCCTTGGTATCTCTGAAGTACACATTACCACACAGAATCATTTCTCTAAGCCAGCCATGTTTTCTGCTCTTGCTGACCACGTCCAGTGGACACTGGGGAGCTAAGGCAGCATGGACCAATGGAAAAAGGACCGAGAGGCATGCCTAGTCCCACCACCCCTCATACAAACATGGCGGAAGAATAAACCCCCGGCTCCAAAAGGCATCTGAAGACTGGCAAACACTGGCCTGTCCTCACTCCAGCATGGTTTAGCCTTCCTGAGGGTCAACTACCAGAACCTGGTGTCTGCAGTGGGACAGGGCAGCAGCCTACAGACTGAGCCTGGAAGATGGCCAGAACGAGTTTCAGCCATTCATCAGAGCACACAGAGGAGAGACCAAGGATTGGGGTAGTGGAAGCCTAGCCAATGGGGATACAGCTCGGCTCTTGGCTTTTTGTCCCCAGCTCAGTGGACTGGGCAGAGAATGTGTTAGGATTAGCAGCTTCTGTCACCGCTACAGAATTCTCCTCAGGCTCCCAAAGAAGGAAAAGAAAACTCTCTATCCCCTTATGAGCCTTCTCCAGCTCTGTAAACAGCACATCTATCCACCCACCCGCTTCCTGGGTCTAAACCTGGCCACCATTCTTGATCCTCTTATCCTATTCCTGAATACAGTCCACCAGCATTCCATGTTGCCTTTGTCTGGAGCCTCCACAGCCCGTGACGGATTCATCGCACTAGCCGAAATGCCCAAACTTCTTCCCAGAGCCCACACTTCTAGACTCACTCCTTTTAGCAACTGACTAGCTCCATTGGCCTCTCACTTAGGCCAAAGCTCCCAGGCCTAAGACCATCTCCTGGCTGCTCCTAGCTCAGACATCAGCAGCTCACACAGAACCAGTGTCAATGGACATGGTTCACCAAACACAGACGCACCAGGAATTGAACAGGGTCTTGAAGGGTCTTTAAACTTAAGAGTTTGTGTCTATGGTTAGTAGTTCACAACCCACACGCTGTAGCTCCCTGGCACTCTCACCACTGAGTAAATTCCAGGCAAGGCATCATTTCACGTGTAAATACCAATTTCGTTAAACCAGAATTCCTATCTCTAAAGGAAGGGACACATAGTCACTGAGCGTCTGTCCTTCCCCACCCCTCTGTCTGCTCACCATGTCACAGCACATACCTTGTCCTCTGTGTCTTGGTTGGTTTTTTTTTTTTTTTCTTTTTTCTCTCTTCCCCTCAATCCCCAACCAACGAGCCCTGGGGTACAGGAGCCCTTGCTGTGTGCACCTGCTGGGTACCAGGTGGGCAGAGGTGGGACTCAGCAGGTGTCCTTGAACAAAAAGAGACATGGGGAGTAGGCAGTCATCGACCAGTGGCAGCTCTCAGACAGAGGGTGACAGTGGAGGAAGAACACCCCAACTGATAATCCCGTGTCATTTTCTTGTAGACGAAGCCCCCATCGACAAGAGTGAGAACACTATATCCTGTCCTGGACCAAAGATACTGCATACTGGCGAGTACGTGTCCTTTGTGGGAGGCCTTAGGCATGGTCTGGTAGTCGCTGTTTATCAGAGGACGTGCCCCTTGCCAGAAGCCTTATGGGGAGTCCAACACTTGGTGTTTACCAGCTTGTGGAGAATCTGGGGTGTGCCCTTGCTGTACAGCACCTGTCTGCCTGTATGTGGGTTCCATTTCCCTTCTGCATGCCTCTGTTAGTGCACCTGGCGGTATTCAGGAATACATAGTACCCAGGCACTGCTGAGGGCAGAATGGAAAAGATGATGGGGTCGAGGGTTCAAGCCTGTGTTTGAGTACCTCCCTGATTCCTGAGTTCATGGCCATTATGGCCATGTGACATGAGTTCCTCTTACGGCCTATCATTCCTATGCACCATCACTGCAGAGGTTGACTCTTTATACTTTGGGGAGTAAAGTTTCTCTACCCACCTCTTCACTACAGGGAGTCCTGTGCTAGAATTTCAGCATCATTACCCTGGGGATTGATGTGTGCAACACTTTTAGCAAACTGCGTCTCCAGGGCTCTTTCCATCATCTAGTCTCTTTTCTGTGCATCAGGGAAGTCTTTCTCGAAGTCAGTCTGAACAACGGCCTCTCCTTCATTGGGAACAAACTCATCATAACTGGTAACAGCTGTGGGGGTACTGAGGTAAGAGCCAAGGGTGATGCCGAGCCACCTAGAGCTCAAATGATGGTCACAAAAGGCCTGCCACACAGTAGCAGTTTCTTGAGGAGCCACCTGGGACAGGTACGAGGCTTTGCCAGACACTGTCTAGAACATGTAGGGCACATGACAACTCCACATGAATGTGCCAAGCCCAGGAACACAGAGTTTCTACCAGCCGCAGTCAAAGATGTGTGCCAGTGAATCAGATTCCCAGTAGCTAATATGGACCCAAATCTACTCGGGCCTCACCCCTATCCTTGCCCCAAACCTGCTTGGTGACTGCTGTCATTTACCATGTCCTCAGTTTGCCCTCTCCTCTATATTTCTGGCTGCCCCTCTGTGGGCTTACAATCACCTGCAGGGCATGCTCTCCTGCTGTGGTGGTGGTGAGCTGTCAATCATCACCTGCAGGGCATCCTCTCTACTCTCCTGCTGTGGTGGGAGCCCTGTCTGGAATGTGAAGCCCTCAGCTCAGCCAGGGCCCCTGAGGAGGAAAGTGCTGCTCCTCAACATGCAGCTTTCCAGCTCCACATCCGTCCTCCAAGCACCTGAGACCGACCAGTGCAGTGTGACTAGGGGGTAGGCCCAGGAGACGGAGCCTTGTGTCCACTCGTGACAACTCTTGAGTTCCTCTCAAGATTCAGAGGGAGGAGGGGTGAGCTTCTCAGACAGAGCTGAGAGACACAGAGATCAGCCATAGAAGGTAGACCCACATCTCCTGGCCCTACACCCCTTCAGCGGCCCAGCAGCCTGACCATCTCCTAGAGATCACCTATAGCCTAGTGCACTGTCAGCCGAGGCCACAGTGAGAACTGGTAGCCTCAGACCATGGAAGGCCCTGAGTCACCCTCTTCTAGGTTTGGGGCTGAGAAAGGTTGGCTGCCCTCTGAGGACCAGCCTGGGCCACTAACCCTGCTGTGGCCCCTTGTGTCTAGGCAAGCCGGGTGGAGAGAATGCATGTACAGATAAGAAGCAAGGGGTGGGCCCAGGGGAAGAAGCCACTGTTGCTATCTGCCACAGGGAGACGCATTCAGCGGCAGCAGGAGCGGTTCCATACCCAGCCAGCTGCAGCAGGAAGACCCCGGCCTGGTCCCAGTTGACACAAAGCAAGCCGACCCAAAGCAAGCCAACCCAAAGCAAGCTGACTCAAAACAAGCCGACACCAACGACACAAAGCAAGCCGACACCAACGACACAAAGCAAGCCAACACAAACGACACAAAGCAAGCCGCCGTCCCAGTCTCCAGGGCCATCAACAAGCCGGCAAAAGACAGCACGGACTTCGACTGGAACTTGCTTCTCTTAATCCCGGTCGTGCTGGTGGCTGTCCTGCTGCTGCTGTGCTGCTCTTGGAAGTGGTGCCGCAGGAAGGTTAAGTCCCCTCCCCACCCCTCCCCGCTTGCCCTGGCTCCTCCACACATGCCCTCTCTCCAAGGAACACTGTCCTGGGGCAGTACTATAATCCAGCCTGCTGGCAATTTCTCATCTGTTCTAAGGTCCTCAAATCATCCAGGAGAGAGACACAAACTCTTAAGTTTAAATATCCAAGCCCTAGACCAGCCTGGGTTCCAAGAATTCTCCAGCTTAGTTGACCCAGGAATTCAGTCTGAGATGCTTGGGCTGTAAGCTAAGGCTGGCCCTGGAGAGAGGCTATCTCAGCACCCTTAGACCGGTGCCATCTTGTATCAGCTACACACCTACAGGCCTCGTGTGGCCAAGCCTCAGGGGTGCCCCTGTATGTCAGGACAGGATCCCCCATGTAGTCCCAGTGGCCCCATCTACAGGATGAAGCCTATCAGGCATGATTAGTAACCACTAAGGCAGCGCTCCCTATGACATCAGCCCCTTTCCTGACCCCAGGATATCACATGACCCCATCCTGGGCTGCAGAAGCAGGGCGGGCGAAGCAGCAAGGCTACCCCGCCTCACCGGGGGTTGCAGTTACTCTTCTGGCGTCAGGGTGAAATGCACCCACCCAGAGATGTAGCCAGGGATTGGCTAAAGCAGAGCAGGATCCAAGGATGACACTGGCATCCTGGGACAGTGTGGGAGAAGGCAGAAGAGCTGGGGAGCTGGGATGGAAGGAACCCCCCAGGGAGCTGGAGGAGGAAGTAGCGGCCCTGAGACCCAGCTCCTCCCAGGGGTGCAGTGAGCAGGCAGAGGGTGAGAAGGCCCTAGAGGGGGTATGGGAAGACTGAAGGACAGTGAGCTTCTACCAAGGGGAAGGAGGACTGTGGGCTCCCCTGCGGCTGGGCTCTGACAGGTGTGGAGTGCTCCAGCTGTGGGCCTCTAGGGACCAGAACCTTGGTTTGGGTGGTCTCCTGTTGGGGCTGCCTGGGGCCAGGTAGAGCCTCCTGGACACAGCACCACAGCACTGGGCACCCACATAGGCATCCCCAGGCCATGTTGTCTCCCTGCTCCAAGCCGGGGTACCCTCTGCCTGCAGGGCCAAGGCAGAACCCACTCTAAACACTCCAGTCCACGTCTGTCTGTTTCACGTTCCAGCCTAAGAAGCCGCCGCCACCTGCACCACCGTCGGAGAAGGTGAGTTGTGTAGGGGAAGAGAGTGACACTGTCACACTAACCTTCAAGAGGCGTCATGAAGCCTGAGCTCAGAATCCCTCACTACTTTGGCAGTGAATAGGGGGAATGCAGATCCAGGATGATATGGGAAAGCCATGGGACTCAAAATAATGTCACCCAGGCAACACCATGACCAGACTCCCAGCATTTCCCGATCATCAGGGCTTGGTGGTCCTGCTCCAGTGCGTACAGCTGTCCATTGCTGAATTGGCGTCTTTCAGTGGATCCCATGGGCCTCTCTGTTGAATGCCAAGGATGCAAACCAGGTCTTAGTGTAGGAGCTGCATGCATCAGATCCAGGTCTCCATCTTTAGGTTCAGAGGCTTTGGGCTTCTCTACACCTGTCTCCATCATCTGCTGCAAGAGCCAAGAGCTCCCCTGAGGTCAGCCCAGGAAGTCCAAGGCCGGGGAAGGCAGAGGATATCCTAACTGACCTTGAGCTATGAGGGGTGTCTCCAGCTGAGCACAGGGACCAGATGACCAAACAATTGTGCCTTCTTTGGGGTCAGAACCAGAAGGGGTAATGAAAGGCTGGAGCAGGCAGAGACTGGACCTGGGCCTGTGTTGAGGTGGGACCAGCTCTCCTCTCCATGAGGGACAGTGCTAGGTGCAGAGTAGCCCTGGGAGCCTGCCGCTGTAAGGACAGAACCCGATGGAGGGGACTACCACCTGACATTTCCCATTCTCTGCACAGCCTTCAGGCCAGGCTTCTGCTGTCAAGAGTGGCCTCGAGAGAACCAAGAGCACGGAAGTGAGCTGCTGACATTTGGCTGATGACCTCCCCAGGGTGTGGGTTACAGTCAGTCTCCCATTCATTTGGGGAAGCTCAGCATCTGCAAACCAGAGGGACTTTGGTTATTCTTCTCATGGATGACCTCCCCAGGGTGTGGGTTACAGTCAGTCTCCCATTCACTCCGCAACATTTGCTGACTGCCCCCCCATCCCCCAACGCATGTCTATGCAAGAGACAGCGAGCCCCTGTTCAAGAAGCTGTGAGCAAGACACAGACCAACTCTTTTCACTTCCAGGAGCCAGAAGACGAGGAGCGGCCCCCTCCTTCCACATCCCCACCTGCTCCTCATGCCCATCCTCCTCCAGCTGTCAACCCAAACCCTACTGTGATCGTTGCCTGCTGTGGCTGTGGAAACAGAAGGGTGCAGGTGACTGGGGCTGGGCAAGCTGTGACCCTAGGCTCAGCTAGGGAAGGCAGGCACAGTCAGTCATCACTACAGAGGTCTGAGTGTGGCAGGGATACAGGACATGTATCACTTTATGTCCGAGGACACCTGAATCCCTGTCTTTCTCCCATGGCTAGAGGAGAGCGGCACACAGGAGGGTTCTCCAAGTGCTTGCACCCCTCTTTTGCAGTTTACAGTTTACTGGACATGGCCATTGTGCCCTGTCTTGACAGTCTCTGGTTCCCATGTCATTGTCTCAGCCCCAAAATGGCTTTGCTGTCACATTTAGTCTGTGGATAAATGAGCCAAGATGGACGGGGTGTATCTTGCAAAGTCAGATACAACAAAAACAGAAAAGACCAGTCATGAGCTGCCATCTGTCCACCATGAGAACTGATCAAGTGCCAGTGACCCTGGCCAGCCCGGACCAAGTGTCTTCATAGACAAGTAAAAGAGTTGATCCAGCAGTCCTGATGCCCACTGAGATGAGCAAAGAGTTACAAGATGAAGGTAGTTGACATGGAGGTCAAACTTGTTATGTGGAGTTGAGCCCCAGAGACTAACAGTCTGCCATTCATCTGAAGCCCCTCCTCCCAGGAGGTCCAAGTCACTCCAAGAAAGGGGGAAGACAGGCAGCAGCCCCAGGCACCAGTATGGAGACCCTACAAGAACAGTGTAAGGAGGAAAGAGCCCCCAGCTCCCCCACAGCTTGGAGCCGTCCTCCATGCCCTGCCTCTGTCTGTGGCGGTCCCATGGCTTCCTCCTGAGCTCTTCTAAATCTTCTGCAGTCGCCAGTGTCCTCTGGGAGCCACGCCTGCCCATTCCCTGCCTGAGGACTACAAAGAAAGCAACATCGGTCTCCTGAGAGGAAAATGGCCACTGCCGTTGATGTGGCCTCCGCCACCCACTCCATAGAGCCCACGGGCTCTGAGCTGCAGGGCTGAGACTATCAGTTTCACTACAGTTAGGCCCAGGGTCCTTCTGGCCTCCCCGCCTTCCTTTACCCGGGCCCATGGCAGCTGGCCCTGATGGAGACTTGGGTGTCTTGCCTGCCTGACCTGTGTGGCCCAAGTTCTGGCTTTTCCCCTCTTTCCAGGCCTTTTACCCAGAACCTTCACAAAACCCATAGCTCCCCTGGAGGCCTCTGCCTGCCACCACACACCCCTCAAACTTCTGGACTTCTCCAGAGCGACTGATCATTCTTCCCACTCAAAACACTGTTTTATCCCAGATTGTTCTAAATTCTGTGTGCTCCACAGCGACCACTAGGGACATCCAAGTCTTTAGACTGAGAGGATGGGTTTTGTCTTCTTGTGTCCATGTTGACAGAGTTCTAGGTAGTGTGAACCCCAGTGTCTTTGGAGGACAGCTCCCGTGCTCTCTGCTTGCTCATGGTCACATTTGCTTTTCAGGGAAGCCTGGACACATGCTACAACTACTTTCAGCCAAGCTGCCACCAGATGCCATTGGTGTGGTGTCATCCCAAGGTCCAGGTGAGCCAGACACAGGGAAACGCTAAGGCACAGAGCAGCCACATGTTTTAATCTCTCAGTGTCCTGACTCCACAGTTTCATCTGAGCCAGGCACTGAGAAGGGTGGGTTTTAGCTGGGACTGCGCCCTTCGGGGTTTACTATGAATAAGTGTCAATGTGGGGCCTGAAGTCCCTCGCAGGGACTTAGAAAATTGAGTGTAGCTCCCTTCAAGGTACAAAGTAAGATGCCCACTGCTACACCCTCTGCAGGAACAGATAAAGGTGCCATCCGGGAACTGTTTAGAGCAGGGATTCAGGAGGGCTTCGGCGGGACCTGAAGCTTCCTGGGGGACAGTCAGCCTGCAGCACTCAGCGTGTGTAGGTAGAACCAAACACTAACCCAGCGCACTTGGCAAGTTCAGGCAGGTTCCTGCATGAAGGCACTCTGGGATGCTCCCCCGGGCTGGTCTTCTGTCGAAACGGGAACCCACTTCAGAACATCCTGGGGGACTTAACCTCAGCCTAGCAGCAGGGAGTGGAGGCAGCAGTCAGGGACCCTGCTCACGTCATGTCCCACCACTGGCCACTTGTCATGTCCCACCACAGGCCACTTGTCCAGTGCTCCATGCCACCCTTCCGGAAGGCCCCGTCAGGCAAAGCCTCACCCAGGCAACAAAAGCAGTAGAGACAAGATCCTGGGTGTGCCTCTCCTTCCCTCCCTGTACCACCCAGGGGACAGGCTGTTTCTAAGCTCCTGATCCTGAGTGGTTATGGCACGCAGGCATGAGGACTCAAAGAGGGTCTCAGAAGTTAATAAACCTGTGCAGAGGGGCCCTGATCTTGAACTGGGGAGGGACTGCTTCCTAGACCCTCATCTAATAGCTTGTTTGTTCCCATTAGTTCATTGTGCCTCTACTAATCATAACCCATGAGATTATTTAGAAGTTTCACTTTACCGCAAACCTGGGCATTTTTGCAGCAGAAGTAAGTGGTTTTGTTTGCTTTGGACCTTCACAAAATGAATGTCTGCGCCATGGCCTTCGACTTCTCGAAGCAACTTGTCTAGTTGGCACCATCTCCTTCATAAATACATACAAACTCCAGGCCAGTTTGTGATCCCTGAGCCACTGAAGTCTGAGCTCTCTTCAGTCCGGGAGCTATCTCTGTGCCTGTTAAGCTGATGGGAAACAGGCTCAGTGGGGAACCCTGACCCTGTCCTCCTGGACAGAGTGTCTACAACAACGACAGGATGTCCCCAAGCCCACTCATCTTTCTATGCTCACCCCCGACCCCAGGAGCTGCTTGGAGCCTGGGCCTCATTTCATTCCCACAGCTGCTTCAGAGAAACTGTAACTTCCGCGTAGACAGACATGGTCTAAGGACTTCCCATAAGCGAATGATTAACCAAACCAACAACTCTACTGTTGGAAGGAAAGTCAGGACCCTCAAAGTCAAGAAACCTTTCAATAGTCATGGTCAGGAGCCAGCCAGCACAGCACCCTCCAGCCCAGCTCCAGACGTTTTGTTGTGTGTGCGCCTCTTTCTCTGTCCTGCCGTCTTCACAGCTGTGGAAACTGAGGCACTGGCATTTAGTTTGGGGCTCAGCATGGCGAGGTTGTTCAGTGGTACAGCCAGGTTGTGAACTGACCCTTCTGTATCCCGGCTCTGTCCCAAGTATCATGGCGTCAGGGTGATCAGTGGAAACATTTGGACAGGACATCTTATAGTATAAAGTGTGATATATGCAAAGTGTTTGTGAATATTCATATCTCGTGGGACTCAAAGTGACTGCTTAATGCCCAACATTTAGAATGTTCTTTTTTGTTCTTGAAGTTCACAAATAAGCAAGATATGAAAGAGCCCAATTATTTACAGACCCATGTAAACAAACCAAAATGGAAATAAGAATTTCCACAGCATCTTAACTATGCAGAGGAAGCAAAATAATTAGACCTGTAAAGCCAAGAGTGAGATCGCCAGAAACAATCATGAGGTCCTTTGAGGTAGGTCCTTGCAGACATACTTCACAGAAACCAGAAAGATGCTTGTGATAATACCGGAAATGGTTTGTAGAAAGCCATTCACAGGCCTGAGGCAGATGCCAGGTTCTTTAAGACAACTTGTTTAAAACAGCTAAGGTAAAAGAGACTTTTCTGATACCAACCTAATCAACAATCAGAGAAACTCTCCAAAAATAATGATTCACTTGGGAACACTGGGGCATTGCAATGAGGATCCCACATTCCAGAGCAGGCTGTGTGCACATTAAAAGAATAAAGGGAAACTTTAAAGACAAAAATTAGAAGGTTCACACAAATGACTTTGAGACAATAACCTTTGGCCACAAGGAATCATAAAAGAATATTAAAGGATCTAGAACAAATGTGCCAATGGCACCAGCCCACACCTTTGATCATCAATGAGTGGATGTCCTTGCAGACGCTTTTTTGTAAGGGATTTAAAAGGCAATGTATCTTTAGGCATCTGGGCTATGGGTTGCTATGGAGTTACTGTGTATGCACAGCCATTGATGTGTGAACTTTGTGGTGATCTTTGGGCAGTGTGGTCCTAGCTGTGTTTTATGGTAGTTTTTCTTTATGAATGATATTTCCTCCTTCATAAATAATCATCTTTCCTTGTTTGAATCTTGGTTTATATTAGGACTTGACACAAGTGACTCCATGTTGATTATGATTTGATTTGATCCAAAGGAGCATCCATCCACAAGGCCAGCACTGCTGGTTGAATCCTGATGTGTCCTGACTCTACCACCTGAAGTCAGACAATGTCAGCCTTCTGGCCCAAGTCCAACGACATCTCTGTGAACTTGTGTTTTTCTCCTTCCTCCAGGGGCGATGCGCCAACTTCACTGTCGTGAATCCCGGCTGCTCATCGGCCTCCTGCAGCCCAAAGATTTGCCTCAGTCCCAATAGAAACTGTTTCCATCTCACACAAGCACCGTGCACCTCAAGGCTTGTCCTTCAACCCAACGGGGAGTGTTTCAGCATCCCACAGGCATCCTGTAGCTCAAAGATCTGCCTGGGAAACAGCGGAGAATGTCTCCCTGTTACACAGACTCTGTGCTCAAAGATGTGCCTACCAAATCAGAAGTACTACGCTATCAACTATCCACAGTCCCCATGCCCAACCGGGTGTACTGGGTCTCCCTCCAGGATGCTACCTCTGCTCACTCCCCACACCCGCCAATCTGTAGAATCCCTTTGTCACACCCACCCTCGTCGCCCATCCTCTAAAGGACAAAATTTCTAAGTTTAAGAGGCTTTTGTTTATTGCATTGGACACGTGGACCAGGTCTTAGATTGTAGTGAGAGAGCTCTGGTTTGCTGCTAATCAGCACGCTCCATATCTAGAAAGATGCTCACCATCTGAGATGAGATTATGCTGCAGGTACCAGGCAAAGCCCTCTGGTCCCACTTCCTACAAGTCTGTCTTCATCTATCTGCAAAGGCTGGGACGAATGGGATCATCCTCGAAGGTCTCTGTGAAATTGCCCCTCCCAATCCTTAAATGCCCTCCTGAGTTCTATTTCCCTAGGCTTTTGCAAAGAGAAGTACTTGAACTTTTCATCTGGATTGCATGTTCCCGGTTTCCGTTTCCTACATCCTTGAATTTTGAATGTGTCCTAGGAAGAAATAAATCCCCTTCTGGAAGCAAGACTTCTCTTTCTAGATATGCCATGTACCCCCCACACCCAAGAGAGCCTCCAAACTGTACTGGATCAGGCAAGCCTCACCTGTGTGTCCTTTGAATCAGGCTTCAACAGAGCTGAGTATTACAGTGTTAAGCCACCCAACACGTGCACCATGTCTATGTGATCCTGCAGGGAACAGGTACACCAGCGTGATGACCCAACAAGGAGCCCCAGGGTCCTCTGGACACTCCCCAGGGAGGCCATGACCCAGGCTATCCAGTTGTCCCGAATCTTGATAGTTAATTAAATGGCAGCCTTCTACACTCCACATTTCCCTGAAGGTTATACTCAGGCATTGTAGTTTAATTTCGCTAACACAAATACAGGAGGAAATATGTCACACCTTGGCTTGTAAGTGGTATTGATTGAGTCAGTGGATAATGATGGTTGTACCATCCTCCTTGTTTCCAAAACTAAAGCTGTCCTGGAATGCCTTATGCTGTGTGCAGGGATTTTTGTGGGTGTTTTCTTTGTTGTATGGGTTTGACCTCCAAAGTACTCACTCAGGGGGTTCCTGTTTCTTCTCTCTACCCCAGCTTTTCTGTCTTGTGCTGCCCTTGACTGCCACAGCTTGGACTGCGTACCTGAGTCCCATCTTTTACCTAGATGGGACCTGAGCCTCTCCCACCCTTCAGGTCCTCTCCGGTTTCTGGCAGCTGTTTTCTACTGTCAATCGAACGTCTCCTCTGGGAAGAGTAAGGGCAAACTGGAATAGAGGTTGCTGGTGACAAGGTGTGAACTCAGGTACCCATGACCCTCTCCCATTGCCAAAGACCTGTGCTGCATGAAGATTGTGACGGGTCCAGTGGGAGCACAGCAGGCTGGGTTGGGCCTTAGTGGCCAGGCCTGTAGCCTGGGGTTCTGTCACTACCCTGTGGGGCCCCACCCTTAGCAGTCAGAGGTCGTCACTTTTTGTCAAAGTGGTACAGCTAGAGCCTCCAGAGTGCAGATGTGGCCTTGGTTTGTAGGATGCCCTTTCTCAATGCTTGACCCTCAGCCTGGAAGCTAGGGGATGTCATAGCAGAACCTAAGGGTGTCTGTCCACCTAGTTGTGTCCTTAGTCTGCCTGTCTGTCTGAGGCACCACCAGTGAGTCAGGGTATCCTCAGCAGCGTTTTGTGAGGTTGGCTATTGCCTCCCTCTCACCGGAGGAAATGATCCTCTGCTCTGAGCATTTATGAGTGCTTTCCTGAGGTCTTGTTATAGTCTTCAAGTGGAAGGACCAAGAGTCAGTGCAGAGAAGCTACCTGCAAGTGCATCCTGGGGACTTTGCCCTGGTCCCCGAGGGTAGAGGACTCTCCCCGGACTGTACTGCTCAGCACCTCCTCATTGCTCTGTATAATCTCTCATCCCGGACTCCTGTTTGGGCTCCTTGAAGCCAGGAGTGTCCCTCACACCCCCAGCAGTGACAGTGTAGGGTCTCTCTACAAGCACACTGCACACACATATACCTTCACACTCAACGGGAGCTCGTGTTCACACAAAGCCGAGGTCCCGGTGCTGTGGCTCCACCCCTTCCTCACTGCACCATGATTGGCCCAGGATGGAGAGGTCTGCATGGGAACTCGTACATATGGTATCTATTAAAAGCCCCCTTCCCCTCCCCCTGCCCTCCCCTCCCTCTCCCTCCTCCTCTGCCTCCTCCCCTCCTTTCCCCCTCTTTTTCTTTCTCCCACCCCTTCATCCTGTTCTCTACTTCACATTCCAAGCAGACAATAGTGAGGTGTTTGCCATGTTTATTGGTTAGGATTCTCCAGAGAAGCACAAGTGTGGATCCGCATAGGCTATGTACCGAAGACAGCAGTAATACTAACCGGACTGGCCCACAAGATTACAGAGAGGAAAAGTCCTGTGTCTGCGCTGGGGAGGAGACAGGGAACAGGAGTCCAGCCAGCTCACAATGAGCTCTGAATATGTCCTGTCCCCCTAAACTACAGTGTGGCATGAGGCCATAGAGGGGGACTGGGTCCCGAGAGCAGGGCCCCATCAATGGGACTCACGGCCTAAGGGTCCATCTGTCCAATGAGAACACAGCCAGATGCCCTACCAAGAGCTACAGAACTGAGTCACCAGACACTAGTCTGCCTCAGCCCTAGTCTTCACCCTCCCAGTAGGGTGGGTAGTAAATTCCTGTTGTTTGTAAGCCACACTGTTTATGATAGTTTAGTGCAGCTACCAGAATGATCAGACCCGATGGAAACCAGCGGGCCTGGGGCGACCACCCTCCATCTCCCAGACCTGAAGCTTCTAAAAGGTGGCAGTGTCTCTGAATAGTGGCGTGGTACAGGGAGAGAAGGGAGGCAGAATTTAAGGATTGCAGAGAGCTCATCTACATTTTAACAATACCATAGGTAGCTAAGTAGTGACCAGGCCCAGAGACCCAGCCCCACTGGGCTGAAACTGATCTGAAGTATCCATGCAGGCTGGACACTGGGTGACATGAGGGCAGCCATGACAGCTGGCTGGTGACTTCTGCCATAAGACTTTTGCCCAACACTGGAGGAGGAGGGTCCCCAGATGAGAAGTATCTCAAATTATGAAGGGCTCTATTTCTATCTTGAATCTCTTGGGTGAAACAGAAAGCTTGCTAAAACTCCACCGGTCACATCAGAATGCGGCCCCAGCCCACAGGTGTCAAGCTGGAGAATGCCCATGGGAATGGGGGTTGTTTTAAGGATGTGGCCACAGACTGAGCAGGCACCCCCAAGTGGTCTTCAACGTGGTGAGGAACCTGCCCCAGGGTCTCCCCAGAGTGAGCCCTGCTGCTCCACACACTTCATTCCTGTTCCTTCCCACCCAACTTTCCTAGCCCCACGCCTGCCTGCCGCCTCCATCCTACGCCCTGGGCCTCCATGAGTAGGGCTGGGAGCAGGCAGTGGCGGAGCCTGGGAGAGTTCCACCCGTTCTGTTCAAGAAACAGGGGCTGTGCATGAACTCACCTCACAGAGACTGAGGCCGAGTGAAGAAGGCCTGCACAAGTTCCCACCGACAGGGTCCCAGCACTGGAAGGGAGAAGGACACGGGCTCCCATCTCTAACTAACTAAGATGACATCTGTAACTGATGCCCACTGGCAAAGGAAAATTCACTTTTCTTTGGTGAAGTCTCACGATGTGTATTAACACACTTTGGGGCAGGCCACATGCCCAGGAGTACTTGGCAAATGAAAAGCATAGTGAAAAGTACTTTTGTACTTGGTATCTATATGGTATCATTTTGCTTTGTTTGGCATATTTTTTATCTTATTGGTCTTTTGCTTGTTTGTTTTTATTTCTGTTGCGTATGTGTGTGTGTGTGTGTGTGTGTGTGTGTGTGTGTGTGTGTGTACGCATGTGTATGTGTGCTTTGGGGGGGGTTGTCTTGTCTGTTTAAGGAAACAGAGGGAAAAGAAGCATGAAGTTGATTGGGTAAAAGGAAGTGGGGAGGATCTGGTAAGAATTGGAGGAGGGGAAAACATGATGAAAATACATTGTATGAAAAATTTTCAGTTAAAAACAGAAGAAGAAACGCGGGTCTGTGGTGTCAACAGCATCGTTGCTGCCCTGGCTGTGTGAGCCGCCTTGGCCGAGTACCTCAGACCAGCACCCTGAGTACCTCAGACCAGTACCGTGACAGCAGCAGTGCTTTCTCTGGGAGCCAGACACCTCAGACCAGCTTTCGGTCACGTGACAAACACATGACGTCACAGAGGCTTGGGGCCCAGCAGGTCCGGCCAGGCTGCAAGGTTGTAAAAGGAGGCATATTGTCCCTTGGTCAGATGAGGGAGTAGTGACCCTGTGACAGTTTGGGGATGACAAAGAGACCAAGGCTAGAAGGTCGAGATTCAGCTCAGGGGCCTGGAATTAACTCGGGCGTCTCAAACTCAGAGCTGAAATGTCTGCTTGTGACTAAAACTCCTCAACTTTCTTCCCTGTTTGCTGTTGTCTGAGGGTGGGTTGAGCACCTCAAGAAGGCTAAATCTGTGGTGCTGTGCCCCGGGGATAGAGGGGACTGAGGATAACCTGTCTACCCCACACTCCTGCCTAGGCAACCTCACCCCTTCTTCCTTCTGTGCCCAGGTCTCTTTCTGAGGCCTGAGGAGTGAGGGTGAGGAAGCCAGTGTTAATGCTACACTATTCCAGAAGGTGGCGCTCAGAGCTCACATTTGTCCACTAAGCCGCTCTCAAATTCCAGGGAGGGACTACAATGCAGATTTACGTTCCAATTAACTGGTTTTGTACTGCATTTCTAATGGTTGGAACTACTTTCTCCTTTCTACGCTCACAGTGCATCCCAAGCCACACAGCCCCCAACCAAACACACACTTCCTATTCTGAACAGCAGAGTCACAACCGGGAGCCTCCAGCCCTGAGGCAGCCAGTCAGCTCCATCCTCTCCATGGGGCTGACAGATTGGAGCTCTGGACCCTACACGATCGAGTGTCCGTCAAAAAGGCCTGCCCCTCCCTTCCTCCCAGCATCTTTCATCTTTTTCTGTTCCAGGAGACCGGGGCTCTTGGCTCACACACCCTGCATCCCAAAGCCGGATGGTATTCACGGTACGGCAACACCTGTGACAACCCATCCCGTGTGGTGGTCTTGAGCTATTCCTTGTGTTATCTTCTCCCCACAGGTCTTGAACCTGGCCATCTGCTAAACACACAGCTCAGATATTCGCTTACCAGCTCCATGGAACCTTCCAGTTTGTACAATCTTTAGAGACGTACCTCCATTCCATACTTTATTTTGTTTTATTTTATTTATTAGTTTATTTCATTTTATTAGTTTATTATTATTTTATTAGATTATTTTAACCCTCAACCACACCTGCATTTTCTCTCCAGTGCCACCCCTGAGCCAGGCTCATGGCTCAGTTTTATTCCAACACCCTACATGTTTCTGATTTTTCCTCAACCACGCCTTCCTCATCTCTGTCGACCTGGACTCACTATGTAGCCCAAGCTACCTTAATCCCATGATAACCCTCCTGTTTCAGCTTCCCAAGCCACCATACTTGTCTCCGACCCCTTTTCTTGGGTCCTCTTTAAGGTTAAAACTCCGGATCCAGGTGGATGGGATGTAGTGGGTAGCCATTCCAGCTTTAACTTAGAAGTTCCAACCCCCATTGAGGATTTGGTAAAGGTCAGGGTTCTCTTTCAGCCCTGCCTTGTAGGTGTGACCATTACCGAAGCCTCAATGGGGGTTGGAACTTCCAGGTCAAAGCTGGAATGGCTACTCACTACAATGGAGGCAATTGTTTGCCTTTTCTGTGCCTGTTCTGGGCTACTGAAGACAATATCAAGGAGTGGGGGGACCCACAGAGATGTTTGCCTACCAACCGCTCACATAGGCTCATGCTTATCCTCTTAGCCAAAGGCTCTATGCTGAGTGCAACTCACCAACGCAAAATTTAGCTAAAAGGGAGAGATCAGTTTTCCAAGTGTCAGAAAATGTGTAAGAAATATTATAATGAAAGAAACTCGAAGTCAAATTATTGAATGGTTGTTTAAAGAATTAAGACAAGGGCTGGAGAGATGGCTCAGAGGTTAAGAACACTGACTGTTCTCCCAGAGGTCCTGAGTTCAATTCCCAGCAACCACATGGTGGCTCACAACCATCTGCAATGAGATCTGGCTCCCTCTTCTGTCCTGCAGGGATACATACAAACAGAACACTGTATACATAATAAATAAATCTTAAAAAAAAAAAAAAAAAGAATTAAGACAAGCCAGGTATGGTGGTGCACACCTGTAATCCCAGCACTCAGGAAGCAGAGGCAGGAGGACCTTTGTGAGTTCCAGGCCAGCATGGTCTGCATAGTGAGTTCCAGGACAGCCAGGGCTATGTAGAGAGATCCTGCCTCAGAAAATAGAAATAGAAAATATAGAAAAGGACAGGGCTTCTGCCTAAAGGGATAAAATGCTTCCTGTCAGACTTTAGAGTTGGAATCTGCACCCCTGCAAGCCAAAGCTAGGGAAAATTAACCTTGTCCCAATCCTAAATTCCTAAAACACAACCAAAAACCTCATCCCCTGCCCAGGGCATAGCTCAGAGGGCCTCCTGCTGTGGACTCTGTGGGAATCACTGCTCTGAGTCTGCAGTGAACAAGGACATTATTACAGCTTGCTCATTGCAGCTGATAGAGTTTGACGGTTTCAGCAAAACTCCTTCTAGAGACACCCAGGGTTCTCTGGGAAAACCTTCCTGCAGAAGAGGATCCAGGAGGGGAGATTCCTCTGCATCTCCACAAGGAGAGTCAAGAAACAAAATCCAAGAAGCCAAGAGGTTAAAATTTAGTGCCAGTCATACACTAGTATAGTGTTCAGATTTCTTTTCCTGCTTATAGGTAGGCATGCTGGTTACAGAATTATGCTTGCTCCAATAAACAAATTGTAATACATTTAAAGAAGAGAGGAAATAAGAAGCCAAGAAAAGAGAGAACAGAACGGTCTGGAAAAGGCAGAGTTTGAAAAAGAATGAAAGCAACGTTTTGAAAGCAAATTGACTAAGACACTCAATGTGGCTAGATGGAGCCGGAAAGAGGGAGAGCTGATATGTGCAGCCCTGGGAGCTGACTTTGCCTCTGGAGGAAAGTGGCATCTGGGGAACAGATGAGAGACTTCATCGTGCGGCAGCTCTCCACTCTCCGTGGTCAGAGGTGACAGACAGGAAGATGCCCAAGCAGAACACAAACCCACAAGCTGTGTGTACTGCCTTGTTGGGCAGAGCAAACAGTGGAAAAGCCCAAAGTGATGCCTGCTATGATGAGGAGACCCAGAGGGGTTAGATCCCAGGAGGCCCGGGATGGGGGGATGCTGAAGGACATGCTGAGCAGAGGCCAAAAAGTGCCCCACTGATGCTGCAGATGCCGTTCCTGGGCCCCAAGTGGGTTTATGTTCTGGGACCACGTAGGTGTTCCCTCAAATGTGATGTGCTGGGCCACGCATCTCTAACCAGCACTAGGGCTGGGCAGCTTCGTTTACACCACATTCTAACCTCTGCCACTTAACCCTCTGCAGCCTGACGTTCCTTACCTCTTTTAAACTACAGTCATATTGTGTTTGGCAGACCATCTAAGCACCCTGAGCCAGGCCCTCACAAAGAACACATTGTACTCTATCCTTCTTACCAGCGCCCTGCATTTCCCACCCGTTGGGTGGGACGGGGGAGTACAGCTGAGTGCTCATCATCTCAGATAGCCTTTGTTAGTCTGTGAGCCCCACCCAGGCCCAAACTCCACCTGCTTCTTCCTGCCCACTCCTCGGCCATTTTCAACTGCAGCAGGCCACTCCCTTTCCAACTGCAAGCTTGTGCAGGCCTCTCCCTCCTCTGCTGGACGCTAACGTGAATGGTAATGAGCTCTGGGCACAGGCTTCATCTCTACCCTCACACATGCCCTGACCCTTCGCACGCACGCACGCTTCATCCGTACACAAGCACTATCTATGCCAAGGCCTCCTTTGGCCCCCGTCCGCATAGCCAGTTCCTACAACACTGCATGACCCAGTGGAAAAATATTTTTTCTGAACCGCCTTTCCCAGCACTCCGGGTCCCAGGCTAAACAGACTTCCTGCCCTTCACTCAAACTGAATCCCGTGCTTGCCTCTATGCCAGCCAGCGGTTCTCAACCTGTGGGTCACAGCCCCCTTGGCAAACCTCTAGCTCCAGAAATATTTACATTATGATTCATAACAGCAGCAGAATTATAGGTATGAAGCAGCAACAAAAAATAATTTTATGGTTGGGGATCACAGCAGCACGAGGAACTGTGTGTATTAACGGGTCACAGCACTAGGAAGGTTGAGAACCACTGCTCTATGCTTTCACCTCCGGTGTGCAGGGCTATTTACGCTCATGGGAAAAGCCTGTACCATGTACTCAGTTCAGTGTCTAGAAAGCGTCACTCTGAACTTTGAGGCATGGATGGCAGGGAGAGTAGGATCTGGGGGCCCACAGCACTCAGCTGGACTAGGATCTGGGTTTGCTGAGCCCTGCTCTCCCCCTACCCGCCCCCGCAAGTTTCCTAGGCAAGTTTCTGCCATCGTTTTCTGGAGCGATCCCTCCCAGGGCCCGCCTAAGTGATGGGAAACACACAGTACAGTGAATTCCTCTATGAAGACCCTATCCAGTGCACTTTAAAGTTCTGTGGATTCCAACGCTCAGTGAAGGAGGAATGTGGGCACACAGTGGGTAGATAAGGGGGTGCTGTATCATGCCACCATGAGGCACATGGTGACATGAAGCTTAATAAATGATACATGGATGGAATATGGTTGAGCCCAGAAGTCCCTGGGCTGGCATTTCATCCAAGTACCCTCTACCTATCTCAGTCACCTCTACTGCTAGACTTTGGCCAGGCTCTTCCGGTTCCAGCAGCACTGGCTCCAGAAACTCACATGGATGTCCCTGGATGGAAGCCTCTCAATGCACACAAGCATGAGTATGCACCAACCCTAAAAAGCGCAGGGGAATCCAAGCTTCCAAAGGCCTGGAATGGGTCCTCCACCACCCTGTGGTGCAGAGGCAGCTGCAGCCTTCTTCCTTTGGTGGCATCTCACAGCGCTGTTGCTCAGTGGCTCTCCGGTTTTCCCAGTAGCTGCCTTCCTAGGGCACAGTTGCCCCCTCCCCCTTGTCTGCCAGGCCGGGTCCATCCCCCCCATCCCAGCCCATGCCACAAGAAGGACCAGGCTGAAGACTGCGTGCAGAGCAAAGAGCGCTGGAGTCAGGGGTCAGGACCTTGGCATTTCACACCATGGCGCCATTCTGCGAGGTTTCCTTGGATCTGAAGTCACCATGAAACTGTTTTTATGAGGGCAAAGAGCTATTTAGGAGCCTTCCTGGAACTGGGTGATGCTCCCAGAGGCAGCGACTTCATGCTGAAAGATAGGGAGGCGCTAATTAAGGGTGGCATAGGGAGAGCCGTGCTGAAGAACATTCTTAGACCAGTAGGCAAATCCCCAAAATGAGCCTCTTGGGGAGAGTCCTCCTTCTCCTTGGCACCTAACATATCCTCGGCCCCAGTGGGAGGCAGCAGCCTCGCAGCCTCTGAGAGCTGGCAGACAGTGACTCTGCTCTCACGGGACCTGTCATTTGAGCAAACTATCTAGGTGCATGGGGATGTTTCCCCCTCTAGCACATGGAACTCGTACCTGCTTCCTAGGACTGTGGTAATGATGCAAGGGGAACGCATTACAGGGCGGTTGACGAGGGGATTAGACACAGTGCACCCCAGTGAACAGACGGCAGCTACCGTCTTCTTGTCCTGTGCTGAACTTGTTACAGCTAACCATGTAGCAATAAGTGGTAGGGCCGCGTGTGGGATTCCTTTCTCCTGTGACTGAGCTCTAGCCAACCTGTGAGAAGCAACCGCCATGTTTACCAAGTTGCCTTTCAAAGGCTGCCTCAGAGGTTCCAAGCTGTGTGGCAGCCACAGCCCAAACATTTGCAGCTGGTGATGTGATCCTCTGGGCAGGCCCAGGCAGTGTCTGGGTGGGGCCTGGGAGCCACAGGAGGGGCCCAGAGCCAAGCCGTGCCTGAGGTGGCAGGGAGGGAGTGCTGGGTGGGGCCTGGGCCTGTGTACACAACCACACCTACTAGCCAGGGAGCAGACGTGTCTAGTCACTGAGTAGAGACCAGCTAGCGATCTTCCTCTCCCTGGGAAAAGCGTCTGTGAGGCAAACAGGATGGCCTGGTGGAAAGCCTGGGTAAGTGAGGATAATCTGGGGAGGTGGGTCCCTGCACCATGTTGGGTGATAAGCACTTGGTGGGGGCAGAAAAAAAGTAAAGGCTGAACCTGCTGGGCCAAGTCCTGGTGAGGAAACTGGAAAAAAAAAAGAACAAAAAAATCTGCCCATGATTATAAAAGTTACTACAGAGATGTATAAAAAAAAAAACCTTGAAATGCAAAGGGGAAGCTGAAGGGTAAGAGAGTCCAGAGGGAGGCTTCTGCAGGGAAAAGCACTTAACAGAAGGACCCTTGTGCACATGTGCAGGGTGTGAGTTTGTGCTTGGAGAGACTCCGGGAGGGAAGGCTGTTCCTTACAGAGTAGCGGTATGTAAAGCTTTGGAGGAAACTCGCTCTGTGTGGTTTGAATGTCCCGAGTGGGCTGAATCTAGACCTGGAGAGGCAGCCAGGGTGGAGCATCAAGGCCTTGAATAACAGTCTAAGGAGTCTAAGGAGCTTAACTTTTGAACAACAGGGGGTTCCTGGAGCACCTTAAGCCAGAGAATGCTCTGGGCAAACACACTGCCGTCCAAGGAAACCATTAATACCCACGGCTCAAGGTACGGGAGGGAGTACAAGCACAGAATACCAGTGCTTATGTGTCAAAGTCAGGAGATGGGGGACATGGCAGCGGGACCTAGCTCATGGGAGCCATGGACAACGGGATCGCCGCACGAGCAGGCACAAGGCTTCCTTCTCAGCTGGGCACTCTCGGAGAGAAAGCGGAGGCTCTGGGACATCAGGCAGCTTGCTCAGGTCCCTCATCAGCAAGCTTAGACCAGAGACAGCCTGAGTCTCTGCAGCAGCCCTCGGGATCTTTGTAGCCCCAAGCTTGTTCAGCTTCAGAGAAATCTCTGTTACACTGTCACTATCCAGAAAGAGCATTAGGTGTAGAAGCCCTGGGCTCTGGACAGGTGGGACAGGCTAGAAGACAGGGTGAAAGGGGCTGTCACTTCCCTCAGGGAAGCAGCCAGGACGGTGGCTTCTCCAGCTGTACAGCAGGGAGATCTCAGTGTGGAGCGGTTCCTAAAGTCAGCTGCTGGACCAAATGGCCCGATGCCGGGCTCTGCACTCCGAGGGGCAGGAGTAAGGGCCAACCTCTTGGGGACCTGGTCAGAGTGACGATGATGATGATGCTGGCACTCTCAGAGCCTTCTGTGTGGGGACACTGCTACAGGCATCTCTCATTCAGTGTCGTTAGAGCCTCGCACGAAGTCTGTAAGGCAGGTATCGATGGCCTCGCGCGCGCACACACACGTCAGGAAACCGAGACTCAGGTGCACTAGACAGGCGTGGAAGTTGCCACACTAGTAAGTGTTTAGGTCTGGGCAGCCTGAGTCCAGACACAGACTCAGTCATTCCGGGCCATTGACCCTTAGGAGAGCTGACTCGGGACAACAAGGCCTCTGTGTCTGGCTAGGCAGCCAGTGAGGACCAAATGTCCTCTGAGCACAAAGCTGGATCAGAAACAGGACTTAGGGAGTGGCAGAATGGCCAGAGTGGGCCTGTCTTCAGAACAGGGTCCCCTTGATCCCCTTGAGGAAGCAGCCTGTGAAGGGATCAGGCAAAAAAGTATGGCAGCTCCTTCGTGCCTGTGACGGAAGGTGTTCTAGACATAGAAACTAGGACAGGCTGAATTACCTTTGCCTGGGATGTACCTGTCTGGACTCACCGGCCTCAGGGTAGCTCCATCAGGAGCCTGAGACCGACCTACAGGGGCTGGAATAAATTGATGCCTCCAGATAGATCTCCACTCCAGACAGGCTCCCAGAATGTTGCCCTCTTTCTATAACAACCTTAGCAAGGGAAGTGAGACAGACTACTCAATGTGGGGATATTCCAGCCCTAGGGCTGCTGACAAATCCTGGTCCCTGAAGGGTGTGGGACCCTCCTCAGTCCATAGATCTCTGAGGTCAATTTGGAGCAGGGAGCAAATGAGGAAGTGAGAACGTAAATGTTCCTCACCCCCACGCTCCCAGAATACCAGCATGCCTATGGGTGAGGCTCTCTGCAGTGAAACATCCCCCAAAACCCAGCGTCTGGGGAAGAGTGAATCATTGTAAAGTGGGAGAGGTAGACAGCTCAGATTCTGAGTCAGGCTGTGGGTGAAATGCCAGCAACACCATTTGCCACCAAAACCAGCCTCCTGGCCTGTGCCTCGGAGCATTAACACCTAATATGACTGCTGGGATGGGGACGAGCTGAGCATTATGGCCGGTGCACTTTACAGAGGGAATGCTCCAAAGGCCTTCGACTAGTAGCCGCACGTGACCTCACAACAAGGACTATGTGTGTGTGGACAGTGGGGCAGCGTCTGAGATCACACTGGCTCACCCCAGGAATTATTTCCCACAGTTCCTGTTATAAAACATGGTACGATAGATGGGACATGAAGATCAAGCAAAGGATGCAGAAAGATGTTTTGTTTCTTACTCTTAAGGACATACCATCTATGAGGACCTGTTCTGTATTTTCAGGATCTACCCTGAGGCTTGGGTGGAAGGATGGATGATGGATAAATCAACGGAGGGGAAAAGGGAGAGATAGATGGAGGATGCTTGAAAGGAAACAAAAACAGGAAGGAAATGGGGAGGGGAAGAAATGAGAGGGGAGTGGAAGGAAAGAGGAAGTGGGGAGGAGGGGAGGAGCAGGAGATGGTGTGGGGGTTGTGTACGTGGGTAGAGAATTAGTGAACAGGTAGGTGATGGGGTGGGTAGGAAAGCGTGTGGGTGGGTGGGAACAGTGGAAGAGCCGGTGAACAGGTGAGTGAATGACCAGCATGGGTGTGACTGAAGTCTCCATCTGAAGGACCTGGGTCTCCCCCATTCAATTCCTTCCACTCCTTACCACTCCTTCCCCTAAAACACACACTTTCGAAGGGCCGTCTAAAACATCTGATAAATTATGCAGAACACACATATAAGCGGCCCTTGCGCATGCCCTGGATTGGAGGCTTGTCGACAAGGGTCTGTGAACTTTGGTTATCAAGTTTATTCTATAATCTGTAGAACATCACACAGTTCTTT
Organism: Peromyscus maniculatus bairdii; assembly: GCF_049852395.1. NCBI lineage: Eukaryota > Metazoa > Chordata > Mammalia > Rodentia > Cricetidae > Peromyscus > Peromyscus maniculatus. Next base: position 10,719,749 of record NC_134860.1, read on the forward strand.
CTAAATGTAACCCTCTACCTGAATTGGTCCCCTGGCTTTGCAAACTACCTGAGTCTGGGAGAGAGATGCTCATCTTAGCCCCTGGCCCTGTGGAATACCCACACCTCATCATAGGAAAGACCAGGACAGGTTTAGAGCTTTCCTTGCAAAGACAAAAACATGCCTAACTCCCCATTCCCTAGTCAGGCACTCAGCTTTTAGAAATCATTCCTTATGAATTCATTTCCACCAATCAATCCTGTTGCGCACGAGCCTGGAGAAAGGTACATGTGACCAGTCTGCTACCTGCTCTCAGTCAACAGATGGTTTTGTTTTGTTTGTTTTGTTTTGTTCTGTGTGTGTGTGTGTGTGTGTATGTGTGTGTGTGTGTATGTGTGTGTTAGTATAGATATAGATAACTTATTTTCATTTTTTGTTCATTGGTGTTTTGCTTGCATATGTATCTCTGTGAGGGTGTCAGAAGTCCTGGAACCAGAGTTATAGACAGTTGTGAGCTGCCATGTGTGTGCTGGGACTCGAACCAGGGCCCTCTGGGAGAACAACCAACGCCTCTTAACTGCTGCCTCTGGTCCCAGCTACACCTGCCTGTTAGCTAAGGGGCAGGAGAGCTCAGCCACTGTTCTGCAGGGCTCCATCTGTCTCAGTGCCTAGGGCAGGTCCTTAGCCTAACAGGGTGGCCTACGAGGCCCCTATGCCCTCCCTGTACTTCCCACGATGAGCAGGCCTGGCTGTCTTGCAGGTTGAACAGGAGGGCGTCACTGTGAAGGGCAGTTCTCACTTCAACCCAGACCCTGATGCGGAGACCCTCTACAAAGCCATGAAGGGGATTGGTGAGTAACCATCTATGGCCTGACCACTGGGGCCCCACATGCTCACATCCCCAGAAGGGAGAGACCAGGGACAGTCAGGCATTAAAGGTGTCTCCATTTCATTCCGAGTGACTCCATTACCCAGGGAATCACACCAGCTCTGAGGTCAGTGACTGTTCCTTCCCAAGTGAGAACGACAGGGAAGGCTGTCAGTCTGAGGTTTCTCACTTGTAAAATGGCTGCGAGAACTCTGGACCCACAGTGTCACTGTGAATTCAGAAGAAGATGGATTGGCACAGGGCCTGCTGTGGCATGGAGATGGGAGTTTAGATGCTGCGCCAGGGGTACCAGCCACGTGGATTCTGCAGCTTGTCCCCTGCCCCATGTTGGCTGGCCAGACAGCCAACCTCTTCCAGCACCCTCACATGACTGTGAACAGGAAAGGACTGACTTATGCTAGGACTGGGTCTCACTCCAGGTCGGAGTCACCCCTTTGGCTGGCTCTGCCTAGTGAGTTGGGGTGCTAAAGAAAACTACCATTCCCAGAGGTGCCTATACCAGATTCTCACACCCACTGCTACCTGTGAAATCTTTATTATTATCCCTGCTTCCCACCTGGGCAAATGGAGGCTCCAGGAGATGAGCCTACTTGTCCATGATCTACACAAGACCTACAAGGCAGGGTCTCAGACACAATGGTCTGGACTTTTGGTCATGACCTTCCTCTAATGTGACCAACATAAGGGAAGAGGGTGAGGATATCTCACCAGGTCATACTTCAAAGGCTGGTGTCCAAAGACCCCTGTCACTGGTTCCTATACTATGAAGTCAGCCTGAGCCACACCCCAACACTATGTAAGTTGGAAGTGGGGAATCAAGAGGTGAGCTACCTGGGTGCCTTGTTTACACCATGGAAATTAGGCATTTGGGGCTATTCAGATAGTATGGCCCAATTGCCCAGCCAGCAGGCTCCTCCCCTCTCCTCTCCCCAGTCTTTTCTGATGCCTCCAGAGGAAGAAGGGATTCTCACATTGTACACCCTTGCAGGGACCAATGAGCAGGCCATCATAGATGTGCTCACCAAGAGAAGCAATGTGCAGAGGCAGCAGATTGCCAAGTCCTTCAAGGCTCAGTTTGGCAAGGTAAGCGAGAAGGGTGTTGAAGACTGGGCAGCTCCTCCGGGCATGGACACATACGCACAGGAGACATTGCATTAAAATGACCCTTCCAGTCATCTGTAGTTGATGCTCCCACTGTTCTGCTTTATCTGGCAGACCCATTTATAGCTCCTGAGCCCTGGCCTGGCATTGGCCTTGCATGGCCGGGCCCTGTTTCTTCTCCATTCTTTCTCCCTACAGTTCTCAGTTTCCCCTCAGGATCCAGCCTCGGCTCTCTTCAGCTCTGTCTGTCCCCACTGTCTACACCGGCCTCCCTCTTCCCTGCTACCTGGCAGTGCATGCCCTGGCTCCCTTCTGTCCCACAGCACAGACACATGCTTCTCATGTTCCCTTGCACGTCCCTCATCTCTCCTGCCGCTCTGCTCTCCAGGGCACTCCAGCTGCTCTTAGCACAGAGCCAGGAACTTAGAGGTACACACTGACAGAAGTTTGTGCCTAGACATGGGTGCCTGGAGCTTCCCCCTCTGCTCACAGATTTAACACAAAAACACCCGTGATGGAGTGCAAACATCCCCAGTGAAACCACACATTAGCAACTCCTTTTCCTTACCCCTCCAAGCTACACATTGTCCTCAGTATCCAACATCAGAGAGGTGCAGTGACTTGTTGAGGTCCCAGAGCTTGTAAGCAACAGGTCTGACAAAGCCCTGTAAGGATCACCTGGGCGTGGCTTAGTGGCTTCTTGTAGACGTGTGTGCCCTTAGAAAGAGACAGGTATGAGATGGAATCTCAGAATCTTTTCCCTTCTTCCCTCTTTCCCTCATTTGTTTTTTTTTCTCCCCTCACTGAATCGTTTAATGACGTAAGCATGATGCTGCCACGCCCAGAATTTGCCATCTTGAAAGCAATGGCAATTCTATTTTCTTGAGTTTAGAATGTGCCCAGAATGTTCGCAGAGTTGCCGTACATCCCTGTCAGTCCATAAGCCATGGTATGAAGCAGAAGGTCCATTATCCCTGTTGAACAGGTACAGATGACGATGCTTAGTGAGGCTCCTGGCCCACGAGACCGACCACAGCAGCATGGCACCTCCGTCATGTGGGAAGAAGAGTCTCCAGGCCAGGCCCCACCTGCTGCCTGCACTCCGGTGGGCCTGGAGGACAAGTCATCTCACCTTTCCCTTTGCCCGCCTTAGGACCTCACTGAGACCTTGAAGTCAGAGCTGAGTGGCAAATTTGAGAGACTCATCGTGGCCCTCATGTACCCGCCATACAGATACGAGGCCAAGGAGCTCCACGATGCCATGAAGGTACTCCCCTTTGCCATACATTAGAGTGGTCACCGGGGCCCCAGCTTACCTCATGAGCTTGCAACCTGCTCAACCAGCCACCCACCAGCGGGGCTGGCCAGTCACAGTGAAGGCCCAGATCAGGGCCTTACAATAGGGTTGGACCAGGAGTGCAGGGGAGCCAGAAACCCATCTCTACAGTCCAAGCCCTGCCCTTCGGTCATCCTTCACTTCTCACAGCTCCTGTTACCTTTACAGATTAGTAGCGATGGAGACCCAGAAACCACAGTCATTCCTACTGAAAGGATACTTCCGTGGTCTCTGCCAGGCATTTCACAGCTGTGATCTCTAATCTCACCTTCAGGGTAGGGTCGGTTGGCTCTCATCCTCTTCGACAGAGGATGGGGAGCTGTCAGCACCTGTGTGAGACCACCCAGATAAAGAAGGAGGGCTGAGACACCTTGCCCCAATAGTTGTCACAAGAAAAAGGTGGGCATTCAATATCACCCTTCAACATACGCCCCATCAGAAGAGGGCAGAGCGGTGGCCACAGCTCCTGAGAAAACAATACAGGCAGAGCAGGAGACCAAGGGCAGAACTCTCCAGAACATAGAGGCTTCTGTCCCCAGGGCTTAGGGACCAAAGAAGGAGTCATCATTGAGATCCTGGCTTCTCGGACCAAGAACCATCTGAGAGAGATCATGAAAGCCTATGAGGAAGGTAAGGGGGTTGCAAAGATGGCCGAGGTTTGGCAGCCTGTCAGGGAATAAGAGTCAGGCAGTTCCCAAGGGAACTAGGCCGTGTTGGAAAGGTCCCTTTGGAGGGTCTTTTCACTCAGGTCCACCCAGTACCTACATGTGCCAAATCCTGTGCCCAACAGAGACTGAGCACGTCTCAGACATGGGGAGAGAGATGTGTGCCCAGCTGAGCTCATGTCCCTTAAGGCTGTGGCAGTACTGGGGAACAGAGGCAGCAGTGGACAGGAGAGTCCTTACTGGCTGCCCATGGGCTAAGCCAGAACTCTGGAGAGGGTCATCTGCTAGGGCCACATTGTGCTAGAGGAGCCCCACTGGCCAGCTCTCCCACATAGTACACAGCCTGCCAGGCAAGCAAAGGCCAGCCAGTCCTCCACATTGTGCTCCTGGCCAGGGTCGTCTGAAGGCTGTGACTTTGCTGAATCTGGCAATATAATGGTCTCAATCCGAAGGCCTTGGTCTGCATCTCCGGCCTAGTCTATTTCTCCCTTTGGCTTGGTTGTGCATTTATGGCACTTTGGGGTCTGAATGATCACCTAGATGGGTGGCTACCACCAGGACATCTAACTGGTATGGGTACACCTTCTGTGCCAAGAACTTGTCCTCCCATGGGGAAAAGAGGAGGAAGTAGGTATGGGAGAGGAAAGTGGGCACTGGTGGGCCCTGGGTCAGTCACTGCTCATGCCCTCTGCTTCTGTTTTCCTGCAGACTACGGGTCTAGCCTGGAAGAAGACATCCAAGCAGACACAAGTGGCTACCTGGAGCGGATTCTGGTGTGCCTCCTGCAGGTATCACAACCCAGACTCCAGGACTGTGGCTTGGAGATCCATATCCATATCCCACCCCGGCAGCAGCTCTTGAGCAATGCCTCTGAGTGAGGGCTGAGCTATGGCGAAACCCAGTGGTCTGGGGGCACCAGCTGTGCCTCGGCTTGAGGGGAGGGTCCTGGCTGCAGAGCCCATGCCTCTCTTCCCTCAGCTTTTGTGTGGCCCCCATGCCAGGCTCTGCCCAGCTTAGCTCACTGAATCCACCATTGCAATGAAGTAGCTCATCTCCTCCCATCCTACAAATGCCAAAAACGAGCCATGAAGACAGCTGGCTGGCTTGTCTCATGGCCAGGAAGCAGCAGTCCTTCCTTACCTGCCTCTGACCCCACTGTCCCTAAGCCCGTGTGTTCTGATTGGTGACCTACCTTACAGAGTGGTTTCCTCTGATCCTAGGGCAGCAGAGATGACGTGAGCGGCTTTGTGGACCCAGGACTGGCCCTCCAAGATGCACAGGTGATTCTGTGCCCCAGCTTTAACACCCGAACCCTGAGCTTTATGGTCCCCTTTGCCAAGGGAGTTATCTTTAGCACAGACCCCACCCTACAGCCTCCACCTTGTGGTGACTAAGGAGGAACGTGAGGTATCTGAGAAGCGCAGAAGAAAATGGAGAAGCTGGGGAGTGAAGGAATGAGGGTGCTCCTGGCAGAGCCATCCTCTCCGAGCCCAGAGCTCACTCATACGCAGATCTCTGGGTATCCGTCCATTGGGAGAGTGCTTGTTACCCAATGTTCTCGGAGCAATGGGAGAGGGAGCATTTCCTAAAGCAGCTTCTGGCCCCAGACAGAGAAGAGCCTTGAGCCAACACTATTGGTGGAACAGGAGCTCAGGGCAGTGAGCCGCCATATTGGACTGTCCAAGTGAATGGTAGCTAACTCCCAGCCCTGGCTCTGGGGCTCTGGCGCTCTCCCTCACCTCCTCATGTCTCAATACTAGGATCTGTATGCAGCGGGTGAGAAGATCCATGGGACCGATGAGATGAAATTCATCACCATCCTGTGCACACGCAGTGCCACTCACCTGATGAGAGGTACGGGGCAGAGGGGGAAATGCAGGGGGGGATGGCGCCCTAGGTGCATGACCTGTTCTTTGTGTGGAAGGTCTCATGTGTAGTCTTATGTGGCTTAGGCTTGGGAAGAGAGCCATGGATACCTGAACTCTTCCCCCTGTGCCACGAGGGAGGCAAAGATGGCACACTGATGTGCAGTATATAATCTATGTGTCCCTTGAGTAACTCCTTCTCTCCATAGTGTTCGAGGAATATGAAAAAATTGCCAACAAGAGCATTGAGGACAGCATCAAGAGTGAGACCCATGGTTCGCTGGAGGAGGCCATGCTCACTGTGGGTAAGAAGGGGGCTTGGCCCTTGGCACATGCATCTACAGCCAGGAAGGTGATAGCAAGTGACTGGAGCTCTATACTCAAGGCACACTTCCCCACCCCCAATGCTCTCAAGCATTTAGCCCTTTAGCCCAGGTCCCCGGAACCCCGGAACTCAAGAGTCTCAGTGTGGCCTGCTGAGAACTATTCTTTGTGCTGTCTATATAGTCCCCCATGTTTCATGAGTGTGTTTGTGAGTGTGTATACACACGAGTGTTACCTCAGTGACTCCAGAACCAGGGCCCAGGACTACCCACGAATACTTGGAGAGCATTCTGCCTCTGCTCCTGTAGCCCTGCCCAAAGCCACCTTCTGGACCTAATCTAAGTACCAAGCCACCACCACCTCAGTAGCTAACTGAAGAAATGAGGGTGTGTGATTTGAGTCCCAACCAAGAGAAACATGGACAACTTTGCCTGCAACAGAAGACTGAGTCAGCTTACCATAACCTCTCCATAGCACATCTTGGGTATAAAGCTGAAACCATATGGGAAGACTCACAGTAGAGCAGGCACCTGAGGCAAGCAGAAGGACACCCCTATATCACCTTACATAATGGAGCTGAGATGAAGACTCCTAGGCTAGGCATTTACCTCCACCCCAGGCTTGCCTCTGAGGCCAGTAGCTAAGGTCTCCTCTCTCTATTTCCATGTCTCCAGTAGCTACTAACATCTGAGCTTCTCAGGCCAGCTTTGATGATGACTGTGGTAAAGTTTATTTGGTTTATTCTATGTTGCAAGAGCTAACCACACCCTCTGATGTCACCTAGGATTCTACCCATAGACCCTAAATACTAATGCCTCCTAAACAGCAAAGGTGTGCAGGACCACACTGCGATGGGCAGTTCCTGCTCATTTTTTTCTTCAAGTCTTAGTCACCCTCATGTCATAGATGTGTCAGAAGGTTGAGTAACGAAGTCATACAGAGTCAAGACAGAGTTTATGTACATTCCTACCTCCCACACAGCCCACACTCTCAAAGTCTTGGGTTAAAACACCATCACCCAACACAGGTGTCACAATCCATGAAAGACATTTCTATGGAAAGGAAAAATTGAGGTCCATGTTCCAGGCCAAGGACTCTTGGCACCTTAGTTCTTAAAGCCAAGCCTCTTTTGTTACATGAAAATTCAAAACGTGGGTTTCCAACGTTTTGAGACCAGTAGCCACCATTCTGTGGCAACCTATGTGGAACCAAGTCATCAAATTCTTAGTGGAGATGCTTCCTGAATGTGACAGCTTAAAGATGTCCTCTAGAAGACCCAAGCTGGTGACTCCAGATGAGTCCCACAGGTGCCCAGTGCATTTCACATCTCAGCCTTTGGCCTGGCTGCTCTGGGCTTTTGGAGCTGTGCCCATTGCCCAAGGCTCTGCTCCTTGTCCCACTCTCTCTGCCCCACACAAAGCCTTCATTTTGAAGCTGGGTGGCACACAAAGAAACTTGTCAACCTTTACACAATACTAACCCTTAACGCCCACAGGAACACATAAGCAAACACAAGAATATGCAACACCACCTACACCCTTCTGCTATTATTAATAGAGTTTTCTTGTTTGCCAGTGAAATGCACTCGGAACCTCCACAGCTACTTTGCAGAGAGACTCCACTACGCCATGAAGGTAACTGTCCTGGCTGCTGCCTCCTTTAGAGTCAGCCCTGTATGATGTCAGATGCACCGCCCGGGTGCTCAGAGCCGCTGACTCTGGGTCCCTTTGTTCTACTCTCTCATGCATCAGAAGGGTTTGCATTCCCAGATGGCAAACTAGGCCTAGGGAAGGGAAGCCTCATCTCCGGAAGGTACATTTGAGCAGCTGCATTGACGGGTATTCCTTGACGGCTCACTGAACCTTGACACCTCTGTGAGGCCCATATCACAACTGCCATCTGAAGTGTGGTGGAACTAAGGCTTGTTCAAGATCACATGGCTGCTAAGTGGTTGAGCCATGCATCAATCTTGCACCCATCAGGCTGTGCTTTTATTTACACCATACCTCCTCTTTGAGAACAAATTGGTTGTTGCAGGCCCTATGTGGGCACAGCTGGAACCCCAACACCCTTGACATGGGCAGACTCTAGGGATGTTACCACATCTGGCATGTCAGTTTTCCTACCCATGACCAGATGCTAGCTTCAGAGTGCCTGTTGTTTATAAGGCTTCCCTGGCCGCAGAAATGGACATGCTGCTCCTTACAAGTAGACCTGCTGCGATTGGGAACTAACTACACTGGAGGAGAGACATTTACAGTAATTATCAGTGACTAATGTCAGTGCCCAGCTTCTCTAGTACATGACGCTGGCACCATCTAAAGCGAGAGTCATACCATCACCCCCAAGCCTTCTGAACACCTTGTCCCATGAAGGAGAGAGTGTGGTCCTTAAGCTCCATCTGACTCAAGACTAGTCAGGGATGAGAGAGAGCCAGAAGGTCCTGCTCATGAAATGGCCAGTGGAGTAACCTTGACAGTGATGCTGCCCAAAGAAGAAATCTTCCTGGAGGGGTGAGAGTTTTGTGGCTAGAACCTGGTGCAGTAAATCAAATGCATACCGCAACTTGAGGCAGTGGGCTGCTAATAAGAAAAGGCACAGCCAATGAGTGAGGAGACTGAGAAAGAGGAGCCCTTTGTCATGGGCTGTAGATGCAGCTCGGTGCTAGAGTGTTTGCCCAGCATGCACAAGTCCTGGGCTTCAATCCCTAGCAGCACCAAAGAAAAGAAGTTTGAAAAGAAAAAACTGTGTCATCAAAACCCTCCCCCTGTGTTCTCCCCGCTGAAGCAGAGGCCCATTCCCTCACGTCTAGCCCTTTATAAATCCCCACGCAGGTTTGTCCATCATTACAGAGGTAGACAGGAAATGTGCAACATGGCGGTTGATTGTCACTGTCTTATCCAGGGAGCAGGGACACGTGATGGGACGCTGATAAGGAACATCGTTTCAAGGAGCGAGATTGATTTAAACCTTATCAAGTGTCAGTTCCAGAAGATGTATGGCAAGACTCTCAGCAGCATGATCATGGTGAGACACAGGTCCCCAACTTTACTGCCAACTTGTGACACAGACATTCCTGGACATGGGGTGTTATGACTGATGTCACAGGTGACCATCCCTTCTCAGTGGGTATCTCACATTTGTACTGGTTACCATGTGGCACATGCAGGGACCAGGAAGGAGGGAAGTGTAACTATGGATGTAGCAGAAGAGTATGTGGAGACTAACGGAGCTCAGGGGGCTGCCCTTGTCCCAGAAAGGGGCTTTGCATTTGAGCTGTGGAATACACCAAAACCTCGGGAAAGGAACCATTTCTGAAGGAGCGATGACACTAAGTAGTTCCATAGACATCGGAATTCCCTCCCAACCCAGATCTAAGGAGTCCTAGTAGGGAACTCTTAGGCTCCAGTGATCACTCACCTACTTTCCAATTAGTGGAAGTGCCAGGGTGCTAAGTGTAGAGGGACGGCATCACGCTATGACTGAAACCAGCAGCCTGTCCAGAAGCTAACACATTTTTTCATTACCAGAAGTCAAATCATGGCAAGCATATCCATCCCCAGGTCTTCCTTAGCTGCTCAGTCAAGTGGCTAGTTCTCCTACCAGGGTGGATTGTTGACTACGCTTGAGAAGCAATTCACAGTTTACATATAACTGGCCCTGTGCATTTGCTGGTTCAGACAACCAAGGACCAAAACCATTCAGGAAAAGATGTATCTGTACCGAACATGTACATACTTTTTTCTTGTCATTGTTCCCTGAAAAGTGTGGTATGACTATTTACATAGTATTTCCATTGATTGGATATCATAAATAATCTAGAGATTGCTTACAGTATAGGAGATTGTGCATAATTTATAGCCAAGGCCAGTGGCATTACCTATCAGGGACTTGGGCATATATATTTTGGTATCCATGGGGTCCTGGAACCATTCTCCAATGGATACTGAGGGACAACTGTATATTTAAAAAGCACTGCTTTAAGAGGTTTCAGGCAGGATGGCATCAGGGAGGCAGACAGTAGGACAGAGGAGTTAGAATTATCATTTGCTGTGTTTTAGACTTCGCAGTCAACTTGTCAGGAAACAAGAGACTAAGCACAGGCCAGCCAGTGCTGCTGCTAGGTCACTCACAAGGTGTACCTCATCACATTTACAGATGAGAGAACAGGTCTCAGGGAGGCGAAAGGGGGCTCTGGTGCATTAACAGAACCATGTTCCAGGCCTGCAGGACCTAAACCCAAGCTGTTTCTGTCCCATGCTCTATGTCTAGATGTGACTCTGGGTTCCTTGCTTTCAGCGGGGCTCCCTGAAGTGCACTAGCAGGTGTTGAATACATATAGGTCATGTTGTGTAAGTGAATGGCTCTGCATCCCTGGTCCTGAGAGAAACGTTAGGAAGAACCCTGGGGAAGTTGACTCTAGAAGGAAACCACCCACAAGCCTTCCTCGTCTAAGAGCTTAGGAGTGGCTCAATCTCTGTCAGTCATTTCCCACAACCCCCCCACCTCCACCCCCGCCCATTTAGCTGGACAGAGAATCAAAAGAGGAATCAAAGGAATAGCCTGAGATGAGGAAGAAGAGGGATGGCATTACACGGAACTGTGGTGTAGAAACCCTTGAAGGGACAGGCCCCACCCAAGGAGCACAATTTTTAGTCAAGGTAACCGAGGAGCAAGGCCAACATCACAAATCCCCCCTTCTAAGCCACATGTGCCTCCTTCCTCCAGGGCGACACCAGTGGTGACTACAAGAATGCCCTGCTGAACCTTGTGGGCAGTGACCCCTGAAGACATCCGAAGACCAAGGGCAGGAAGTTGAGCCACAGGGCGGGCAACTTCGGCCCTGACCGTCGGTGGGGTGGGGGTGGGGAAACACCTCGTCCAGCTTTTAGTCTCTGTCCCCCAACTTCCGGTGCTTCTCACCCAGTGCTTCTGACCCAGAAGGTGAGACCAGCCTGGGTTCGTCTTTGCACCTCTCCGCTGAGTCTTTTCTAGGTATCGCACCAGGCCCACCCTAGCATTACCTCTGACCAAACAGAAACATCGGCGTGCAGGAACAAGCAGGAGCTTAGGGGTCACTCCTTCCTCCCAAAAAAGCTCCTGGGCACCGGTTACATAGATGTCTTGACTCTGACCCAACTACTGAATCAGGGTCTTTGGAGAAGGAGCCAACCAACATGGATTTCTAGCAGGTGTCTTAGCCCATGAGCTACATCATCAGGCAGCCAGTGGGAGTGTCGGAGGAGAGCCCTGGTATTTTAGAAAACACAGCCATGGGAACTGAGAAAGAGCCATATCTCTGCCACTTGGGATGTCTGTAACATTCACTGATGGACAAAAATTCTTACACCGTCCTAATAACAATCATTAGATTAGACTATGAACCAGTCTTGACCCGAGTCCACTGTAGCCCAAGAGACTCAGGCTTCTCCAGGCCTTGGCCAGTTCAGCTACTTGTTCCCTCCATGGTGAAGCCTGCAGATTAGGAAGACACCCAACCCCGCTTATGAATCCTGACCTCCTCCTGTGGTCTCCAAGCCTGAAGAAGCTGAGAGAACTTTTCCTAATATTCATTGAGCTTTCAGAACCATAAATATTTGTACTTTCAAAAAGTCTGTGGATTTGTACAGGGTATGTGTGTGTGCACTGGGGTGGAGGGGATGCTTGCCTACTGGGGAGGCCAGAGGTCAACATCAAATTGTCTTCTTCAATTTCTTCTCCACCTTTATTTTTTGTTGTTCTGTTTCTTGAGACAGACAGGGTTTCTCTGTGAAGTCCTGGCTGTCCTGGAGCTAGCTCTGCAGACCAGGCTGGCCTCAAACTCGGAGATTTGCCTGCTGGGACTAAAGGTGTGGGCCACCCTGCCTGGCTTTCTACCTCATTTTTGAGACAGGGTCTCTCAGTGACCCTGGAGTTCACGATGTCCACTAAGCTTACTGACAGGTGGGCTCCAGGGCCCTGCCTGTCTGCACTCCCCTGGTAATGAGGTTGCAGACATGGAACCCATGCCCAGCTTTTGTGTGAGTGTTGGGGATCCCCTCTCAAGTCCTCAGGCTTGCACAGTGAGAGCCCTTTACCCTGTGAGCCATTGCCCAGCTCTATGGGTGGATGTTTAGCGGTGCTCAGAGTGAGAAACAGCTTTAGGGGGAGAACCTGTGGACATTTCCCTAAGGGAACGCTTGGAGTGACATGTGTCCAATGTTGCTCTGGGGACAGAACTTCCAAATGATGATTGTTTGCATTCCCTTCCTAGTTTGTGGCCCAAATTCCATTATCTCAGGGCTAGACAGGGCACTATAGTTAGCTGAAGCTTCTCTGTATTCTACAGCACTCCTGCACCCAGGGGGGTCCTTGCTGAACTCGGCGTATATAGGGTATACTTGGCCGCAGCCAGAGATGCGGACTTACTGGATTCTTGGATGGCGCTGTCTTTTTCCTGGGTCTGTAGAGCCCTTGCCACCTCGGCTGAATCTGCCCCATCGTGCCCACTGTTTGCCATGCTCCACCAAAGCACAAAATGTTTGTTCTTTCCCAACAATGGTTTATCAGAAGCAGGCCACGTATTCCACTAAGAATGCCCAAGCTAAATTTCTGTAGTCCTTCCAACTGCCCCTCCTGGATCCTGATTTCAGACAGGGTCTCTGAATGTGTTCTAGTTTGCAAACTCCAAAGAGTGGCCCCAAGGGAATAGGCACTTCCTGAAGTGAGAAGTCAGGACAGAAAAGGCATGGGCTCAGCATGGGGGATGGGCTCTGGCTCTGCCATGAGGGCTCCACGACTCTGACCTAGTCACCTTCTCTGTCTATGTTTATTGTCCTTACCTGTCAATGCAGGGAGGATCCTATGTATCAAACAACCCCAGATCGGGGGTGTAAACCATAGTTTTCTGGTGCTCCAGACTGGACAGGTCAGGAACTCAACCATGGAACAGTGACAGTGTCTTATCTCTACTCTGAAACATCTGGAGATGGCAAAGAGAAAAGCTAAAGGTCAGGGCAATTAGAGCAGGAGACTAGAAACTTCTACACCTGTGCCGGGTACCTGGCGAGCCATGGAAGCCTGCGTTCCACTGTGCCCTGAACTCTTACATACAGCCTTCCTGGCAGGGAAGCCTCAGGGTGGGAGAGTTCTTTGTCAGCTTAAGTTACCATAGTCACCCAGTGGGCAAGGAAGACACTGTATTGTCTTCTGTGAGTCATATGGCAGCACTTTCCCCAGGCCCTATTGATTAAAGACATCACATGGCACCCCACATTCAAGGAAATGGGACACAGACCTCATCTGTCAATGGGAAAAGGGTCAAACAGTTGGGGGTTGTGTTTTAGTTCATCACTAGTGGTTCCCAAAATATATCCCAGTGTGCAGCACAGTCTGTTCGTATGAAAGGCTGCCATGGGTAGGGCTGGAGCGAGCTTCAGAAGCCTCGCAGGGCCAGGCCTCAAACTACAATGCCTGGTTGTAGGGCTGCTGTAGGTCCCAGAGAAGGCTTCTTTGTTCACTGGAGGCCCCATAACATCAGCTTTGTGTTCGGCTGTGAGCATTGTGAAGAACTCACACTTTTTCCTCACTGCTCTGGGTGCTGGAAAACCTAAGGGCAAGGTGGGGTCTGTCAGCTCCTAGTGGGGCTGTCTTCCCAGCGGGCAGATGGCTGCCATCTCTCTATGTTCTCACACAGACCTCTGTCCTCTGTGCTCACCTACAGAGAAAAACAATGCTCTCTGTCTTTCTCTTTTTATTTTTATTTTTTTCCTTTTATTTTATTTTACAATACCATTCAGTTCTACATAACAACCACAGATTCCCTTGTTCTCCCCCTTCCCATTCCCTCCCCTTACCCCCAGCCCACCCCCCATTCTCACCTCCTCCAGGGCAAAGCCTCCCCTGAGGACTGAGATCAACCTGATAGACTCAGTCCAGGCAGGTCCAGTCCCCTCCTCCCAGACTGAGCCAAGCGTCCCTGCATAGGTCCCAGTTTTCAAACAGCTAACTCATGCAATGAGCCCAGGACCTGGTACCACTGCCTAGATGCCTCCCAAACTGATCAAGCCAATCAACTGTCTCACCTATTCAGAGGGCCTGATCCAGTTGGGGACCCCTCAGCCTTTGGTTCATAGTTCATATGTTTCCATTCGTTTGGCTATTTGTCCCTGTGCTTTATCCAACTTTGGTTTCAACAATTCTCGGTCATATAAATCCTCCTCTTTCTTGCTAATTAGACTCCCGGCGCTCCACCCGGAGCCTAGCCGTGGATCTCTGCATCCAGATTCCTCAGTCCTTGGATGGGGTTTCTGGCACAACTATTAGGGTGTTTGGCCATCCCATCACCAGAGTAGGTCAGTCCCGGCTGTCTCTCGACCATTGCCAGCAGTCTATTGTGGGGGTATCTTTGTGGCTGTCTTTCTCTTTTATAACACCAATCCCAGCATGAGGAGCCACCTCGCCCTACCCACCTGCAAAGGCCCCCATCTCAAATGCCATCACACTAGGAGGGTAGGGGAACTTCCACTACAAGCAGTCAGTCTACAACACTACATTGCTGAAGCATGGCCACTGTATTAACAGCTGTGGCAGCATGTGTCACCTGGATCCTGTCCTGGGTGATGACACCTTTCTCCTTCTTTTTATCAGGGAAAGTCCTATGTCCAACTTCCATCAGTGCCAAGTCCCTGTCTACCCAAGTGGTTCAGGAGGAATTAGGATTTCTCAGCACGACAATCGCGTACCCACCAGCAGTGGGTACACAATCTGCTCAGAGGCCACCCCAAAACAGGCTCCGTGAGGAGGCTGCCCAGGAAATACGGTGTCCAGGTTCACATCTCGCAGAATAATCTGCTTTAAGATAATCACACAAAACAGAACACATGGCCATGTCTCATAGAAGAAGACACGGGGGCAGGATAGCCACAGGCCTCCTCTCTTCATGCTCTCAGTACAAGAGGGGTCACGTGATATCACTGCCAGGTGGTTGCATCGGGTATAATTTAGCACATGACCCTGGTGGTGGCCAGAGAAGAAAAGGGATGTGACCAATGCCCTCCTTCGTGCTCCAGATAACTTTGTTGGAACAACCTTTGGGCCACATTGATCAATCCCATTCCAAAGACATAGTTGCAATTGTTACGTGGGACTTTTAAAAACACACGGGTTTAAAGCGACTTGAGGGTCTGCTTACTGCAACTGCAGCACAGGAGGAAAACGGAGTTATGACAAGGATTCTCCGTTTAGCTGAAGTTTTCAGCCTCCTGTACCTTCTCTGAGGCCCATCCATGCGCTTCTCCGATTCCAGCTACAGCAGCAACTTGTCCATCTCTCCCAGCATCACACAGTGACATTTGAACACTCTGGCCTGTCTTTAGCAAAAATCCTGTTCGGTGGCTTTTGTCAGGGTTCCCTTTACCCCTGTGTCTCCACTGACCCTTAACCCTGCTCCTTGATTCTAAGTCCCCTTAGCTGCTGCTGTCTCCAGAGCTAAGAAGGATCTCTGGGAGGTCTCTTTTCCCTTCATGCAAGCCCCGAATAGAATCCGCTTTTACAACCTGAGCTGTTACGCAGCTCTGGTTTCTCTGTGACCACGGGTCCTCTCTGCTCGTGGTCTAGCCATGACTCTGGCCTGGTGGTCCTGCTCCTTAGCCCTCTCGGAGAGGTAACATATCCAGGGGTCCGCTCCGGCCCGCCTTGGAGGTGTGTAACTGACTCCCTTGGAGCTCGATTCCGTTTCCTCCACTACAACGAGAGCTGGCAAACAAGGGCAGAGCTGGGCCCAGAAAACTGAGCCAAATCTGTTCTATGGCTGTGATTAGAAACAGTCTTCTTCCTGTAAGAGCTTCTGAGGCTTCCAATAACCTTTTAGGAATTCCTTTCTGCTCAAGCGATCTGTAGCGGATGGCCCTACTGGAAGCCTTGATACACAGTATCGCTGCTCTATTCCATTTTTCTCAGAAAAACTGAGTGTTGTGAAGGTAAGAACCTTGCCCTGTTCATTTCTGAATATTCAGTGTCTGAGTTAGCTACTTTTCTATTTGCTATAACCAAATAGCTGACATAAATAACTTAAAATAAGAAAGATGTGTTTGGGCCCATGGTTTCAAAGGGTTTGGTCCATGGCTATTCGGTCCATGTTAACTTGAGCAGAGCATCACAGTGCTAGGAACATATGTCGAGAAGGTTCTAGCATCATAGCAAGCGGAGTGAGAGAAGGGGCCAGATATCACCAAAGACCCCCATGACCTACTTCTTCCAGCTGGGCCCCACCTCCTAAACTTTCGAGAACCTCCCCAAATGGCACTACCAACTTAGGACCAGGTATTTAAAAGGTGAGCATTTGGGGACAATTTGGATTCAAAACATCAACTGTGTCTACCATGCATCTGGCGTTCAGTGAATGTTTTCCAATGAACATCAAATAAGGGCACAGAATTTGAGGACAAAACATCTCACGGGTGTTAAACGGGGCCAATCCTTTGTGATCTCCCATTCTGGGGAGTCTCTGTGGCTCCTCAGCCAGCCCCACTACACCATAGTTCAGAGGCAGGTTGAAGGGACGACAGTGGCTGCTCTCAGCCCTTCTGATTCCAGGCCGTTTCTGCCACTGTCGGAACCCCTCAAGAGGGTTGTACCTGCCAACCAGTCAAGGGAGGCCCAAGGGCGGTGACCAGGGTGAGCACTCAGCCCTGGTGTCTTCCCGGGAGAGGGCAAGACTGGAATGCTGGGCTTGGCCTAGCTAGTGTTTATTCTTGAGCCACAGAAGGATTTTCTTCCTGGAAGTTGAATACTTAGGTAATATCAGGATCCTCTTGGCAAGAAATAAAGGGGGGATGAATTTGCGGTCAGCTCTTCACTGTTACTGGAATTATGCATTCTACGTGGTGCCAGATTGGGGCTAGGCCAGGTGAAATGTCAAGGTAAAGCTTGCACTGCTGAAGGCTGACTCAACACTCACCAGGTCGACAGGGCAGGAAAGAACATTCCCTTCTGGGAAGAAGGAACGCGAACAGCAGAAGGGACCTGGTCTGTCCCAGACACGGTAAAGGAAGGGTGTGTCAAGCCCACAGATAGTAAGACGTCAGGCAAGTGAGTGGAGCTCGCTCAGAGGGTTCCCACGGGCGGTTGGGAGCCCTGGCAGGGATAGGCAAGGGAGCACCTTCTCCTACGCTTGGGAGAGATTCTGCCAGTGGTATGACCACCTTGCAAGCAGAAGCCTGGGCCTAAAGCCATGCCGTACTTGCAGCCTAACCCTTTGGGTCAACTCTACAGGAGGCTGATCTTAACAACCCTCATTCTAGAAAGCACTTATGAATGTGATGGTACCCCAAACCTGTGCACTCCTGTCCCCTCAGAAAAGAGCAGGCCCTGGCAACCATAACTCTTACCGAGACCTTAAGTATCTGAAATTCATCAGTGAACCCCAAGCCTAAGCCTGAGGCTCCAGGCACTTTCATGGCTCCTTCATAACAGGAGGTCAAGGTGGGCCCTGCCTGATGCCTCAAGTGGCCTGTGTTTTTCCTTATCCCTCTGCCAGACCATTCCTGGCTCTGGGCCTGGCCCTTGGGCTACCATCTGATGGAATACCAAGACCACCTGCTTGGTAATTAGGGCTTGCCCATCTGTGTGATGGGCTGTGAGGTAGACTCCTGTCAGTGTCTGTCAGTCCTGAATGCTCAGGGTGCCTGATACTCAGTACTGAGTAGACACGGTCCACTTAGTCTGTCTAGACTATTTAGTAACTCCCTAGGGCCGCAATTTTGTGGCCACATCTTCCTCTCCAGAACTCAGTAATTCTTCTGTTCGCAGAATGCCTTGCTGCTGAAGCATGTTGTTTGGTCATGGTGAACTGTCACCTCCCCACAGTTACCCTGTCTCTGCTGCCTCCGGCTTCTGGCCGCTGAGCTTCTCATCCTGAACTTTTCCCTATTCCCATGTCGTAAGTTGGCACTAAGGGAACAAAGACAGGGTCCCTTGCAGATAATGAGGTCACCCTCCCCCTGCCTTCCGGTGTCACAGTAATGACTCATAAAGCCTCCCTCTGTCCACAGCATCACACTGGACAGCCCTGGGTAAAGCGGCACCAAGGTGGCCTGGAAACCTGCTCTCACAGTGCCCTCTAGTGGTGGCTTCCTTTGACCGGAAGAAAGGCTAAATGGCATTAACTCTGGCTCCCACTGGCCCTTGCTGAGAGAAACCTTGGAGGGGAAACCCTGGCCCTCCTCAGCACTGAGATGGGATGGTTCCATCCTGCCATGTACCCCAGGTTCCTAGAGTGTTGGGTGCCCTCACACTGAGAAATCCATTTCTCCAATAAGATTTTCAAAACCTCATGGGTCAGTGTTGACCTTCTTGCCCACCCTGTTCCCCAAGAAGTGGCCTATCCACACGACCTGGTTAAACAAAACCAAAGCAGCACTTCTAAAGTAAAACATAGACTATCGTGTGTGTGTGTGTGTGTGTGTGTGTGTGTGTGTGTGTGTGTGTGTGTGTGTGTGTGTGTGTGATGTTTTCTTAGGCAAGACACAGAAATAGTAACTCCAATAAAAAAATGATGATAAACTAGATGTCATCGAAATTTTCAGCTTTATCAGTAAGAAACTCAACAAATCAAAGGCACTGCAAGTTCATCATCACCACGTTAGAGTTTCTTATTTAGGAAGCGGTCTTCTAAATCAGACAGAGTATAAAAAGAGTTAGAAGAATGCATTAGACTATATCATCTTTACATTAATTATATAATGGCATTTATATGTTCTTTATTTCCTCACGTGGATCCTCTGATCCATCTAATGGCCTCTCATTGCCTGCATTTTTCCTCTTTTAGCTGTTTGGGTCAACTTGTTATTACCTCCAACTCATACTGGTACCTCAGGTAGCTGCAGTGTTAAATAAGTTCTACTGACTGACTCACGTCAGCTTGATGACTTCCGTAATACTGGGGTAGGTCTGCTAATGGTGAATTCATTCATGTTTTGTTGTCTAGACATTTCTATTTTTTTTTTCAAGGACAGTTTTCTAGGCAGAGGATTCTTGGACCAGGGTCCTTTTCCTTTTCCCCTTGACTGTAAGGCCTGTTGGCTTTCTGCCCTCTGGGGTTTTCATCAGGAAGCCATAGTTAATCGTATTAAAGTGTGCTTGGACATGGGCGCTTGTGTTTCTAATGCCACTTTCAAGATTCTCTCTGGTTTCGACCATTTTGATTCTGCTGTCAGTTTGAGATTTTGTTTCTTTTTAATCAACCTAGTGTTTACTGTATTCCCGGACTACATAAATCAATGTTCTGTGTCAAACTTGGGGGACAGATGGCAATTGTTTCTTCAAACATCCTTCCAGGCACTTTCTAGTCTTCGCTCAGACCTCTGAAACTGCTTGTCCACGCTCTTCTTTCCATTCCTCACACTGTCTTTAACTCACAGACCCTTTCCTGTGCACATTCTAAAAGGCCACGCACTTTTCACTTGTAAAGTTTTACTTTTCAACCTCAGACTTCAATGCGATCCTCTCTTTAGCTGTGTGTCCCATCATTGAGATCTGCCGTTTGCTGAGACAGTGTTGCTGTCCTGTGATCTGCTTCTTCAATGTCGCTTTCTTTCATTCATTGCACGTGCTTATGGAGGTTATCTAAAGTCTTTGACAGCATGTCCAATGTCTAGGCTTCCGCGGGGACAACATGACCAGTTGTCATAGACATATTTTTTCTTTGCAAATGGGTCATATTCCCCTGTTTATTTGCACTTCTCATTTTTTTAATTGAAAACTGGACACTTTAAGTAAAATATAAGTGACAGCTCTAAAATAAGACATGATCCTTCTCTAGTATTTATCATAATTGTTGCTGCTATTGGGGAGTGTTTTATTCTGCAACTTTTTGTTTTGTTTAGTGACTTTCCTGAACTACTTAATATTTGTCTAACTAGGTGATTATAACTAATAATGACCTGATCCTTTGTTATATGCAGCCACAGAAATGGTTCCTTGGATTAACTGTCAGCTCACAGCTACACAGAGACATCTTTGGATCCCCTGGATCAATGGTCAGTTAGGGATTGCAGACATCTTTGGATCCCCTGGATCAATGGTCAGTTAGGGATTGCAGACATCTTTGGATCCCCTGGATTAATGGTCAGTTAGTGGTTGCAGACATCTTTGGATCCCCTGGATCAATGGTCAGTTAGTGGTTGCAGAATCTTTGGATCCCCTGGATCAATGGTCAGTTAGTGATTGCACAAAAGTGTCTTCAGATTCCTTGTACCACTAAGTCCATCATCCTTTGCTGAGAAAGGTTTGTGTATCGAGTCACATAGTCAGTGCTCCAGCAAGTACCTGCCATTGCCTGGAAGTTAATCATAGGTTAGTCCCTACTGACCCTGCACAAGCTGCCTCCCTCCTACATTCCAGGAATCTGTTAGAGCTTTTCCAAGGCAGATCTCGTCCCCCAACATTTCTTTTTAAGCTTTTGACCCATATCTTATTAGAGCCGACTCCTATTGGTTGGTAGCTGCAGCATTAAGCAAGTTCTGTGACCTGGTTTTCAGTGTTTTGTTTGTTTATTGTAGTTGCTTTGATTTTTTATTGGGGGGGGTTGTTTGGTTGGTTGGTTGGTTATTTTTCATACCACTTAACTACACAAATGCTCTCAGGATATTTGTGCTCACACAGATTAATCTCCGAACCATGCTAAATGAGAAAATCTTCTCGAATGGAGCTCTTCCAAAGAACTGCCATACTGTTCCCAGAGTCGGTTCCCCAGAGCTGGGATCCACAGGTGCACAAGCCTGTTCTGTCTGCACCAGAAGGCTCAAGGTGTCTGTCATTCTCAGCTGCCGCTGAAGCCGTCCACTTTCAAGTCTCCCGTGGAGCTGGAGAGAGAAAGATAGGCAGAATCAGTTAAATGCCATGCTTTTACTGGTATTTCATTATTTTTTATTGACTAAATGCTACTTAAATTGTTGGTTGAGAACCCCTCAGTTTATTTCCAGAGTTCTGAAAAGAATTGCTTGTGATGATTTTTGCCAGTACTCTTGTTGCTATTCCAGAAGAGTTTCAAGGGTCTTTTGTTTTGGTTTGTTTTTCCAGACAGGATTTCTCTGTGTAACAAGAGCTCACTTTGTAGATCAGGCTGGCCTTGAACTCACAGAGATCTGCCTGCCTCTGCCTCCCGAGTGCTGGGGTTAAAGGTGTGTGCCGCCACCGTCTGGCCTTCAGGAGTCTTTGTCCAGCCCTTCTCTCAGCTTTCCTTGCAGTCTGGGTTCCTGTGCAGCCATGGGCGAAGCTCTGCGGGCTGCTTGGCTGGTTCTTTAGTCGGATGGTGTTACACTGAACGCCCTTAGGATTCTTAGACGTCGAATATCCACGTTATCATGGCCACTCTCCATGCTGACACCACTGTGTCATTTATCTTCTAGCCAATAAATGCAAGATTTCCGATACAACTCCTAGGAAACTGTTTTGAATTTTGACCCTAATATTTTTTTCCACTCCATAGTTTAAGTTCCTCAGAGCAGAGGAGAAGGACAGAATATTGTCAGCTGCTGCCCACTGAAGACTGCTTGGATATCCCTTGCAATTCAATACAGTCTCTCTGTGTAGTTGTTTAGAGGTGTGTGTGTGTGTGTGTGTGTGTGTGTGTGTGTGTGTGTGTGTGTGTGTGTGAATATATAAACAAAACTTGCTGAGTCTATTTTTGTTGTTTGTGTGTATATAGTTTAGGGGCTGACCCATCTGCATTGGACAACCAATAAGGGGTCTCATCACTGGGAGAGGCTAACTCTCCTATTCCAATAGTCATTAGCTGCCTGGGCTATGACGCCTTCCCCCTTCTACCTGGGTGGGACCCTGCAGTTTGCCTCTTCCACATCATCGTGTCCATGGATCTTGCTCCACTCTCCTTCTACCATATCTAGGAGAAACTGTCTCACAGCAAACTTGCTGGGACTCTGGATCTTAGTCTTTCTGCCCCCTTTTCCTCAATGTTCCCTGAGCCATAGATGCAGGAGCTGTGGTACAGATGCAGGAGCTGTGGTGTAGAAGCAATAGCTGTGGTACAGATGCAGGAGCTGTGGTGTAGATGCAGGAGCTGTGGTACAGATGCAGGAGCTGTGGTGTAGATGCAGGAGCTGTGGTACAGATGCAGGAGCTGTGGTACAGATGCAGGAGCTGTGGTGTAGATGCAGGAGCTGTGGTATAGATGCAGGAGCTGTGGTACAGATGCAGGAGCTGTGGTACAGATGCAGGAGCTGTGGTGTAGATGCAGGAGCTGTGGTGTAGATGCAGGAGCTGTGGTACAGATGCAGGAGCTGTGGTACAGATGCAGGAGCTGTGGTGTAGATGCAGGAGCTGTGGTACAGATGCAGGAGCTGTGGTACAGATGCAGGAGCTATGGTACAGATGCAGGAGCTGTGGTACAGATGCAGGAGCTGTGGTACAGATGCAGGAGCTGTGGTGTAGAAGCAGTAGCTGTGGTGTAGATGCAGGAGCCGTTGTGTAGATACATCCCCTGGGGCTGGATTCCCTATGATCTGTTGATCTCTGCATTGTGCCTGGCTGTGGTTTTTCTTGATGCTCTCCATTTGCTGTAAAGCGAGGCCTCGTTGATGAGGTGTGGTAGCTACCCTTATCTCTGGGCACGAGGATAAGATTTAGAACATAGTAAGAAATTGTGCTGGTCAAGCAAGACAGCGATAGTAGATTCTCTTCTAATGTCCATGACCCCACCAACCTCAGGAAGCTGGCTAGGTTTTCAGTACCAGGCACTGTTTCTCTCCTGTTGCATGGCACACACAATGGAATACTAGCCAATTGTACAGAAAAATGAAATCATTAGATTTGCAAGTAAATGGATAGACCTAGAAAAGATTATATTGAGTGAGGTGACCTAAACCCTGAAAGACAAATGCTGCATGTTCTCTCTCATCTGAGATTTCTAGCTCCAGGTCCTCAAATGTGAGCATGCACATGGAGTAAACATAATAACCAGGAAAAGTAGAAAGGGACCACGGTGTGTGGGGGGGTGGGTGGGGGAGTGTTGGAAAGAGAATAGCAGGACACAGGTGATATGAAGTGAGGAATGGAAAAATGGAGAGGGGGATCCAACTGGGGAAGAGAGAGAGAAGTCAATAAAGACAAGGAGGTACAAGGGTTAAATAACACCAAGGTTGTTTGATGAAGCCTCATGAACTCGTGTCATTTTATAACAACCTGAAATTGTGTTCAGTACATACAAGTGTATGAATACACGCACGCACGCGTGCACACACACAGCTTAAAGAAAGTTAAGCCACAAGAACCACACACTAATAAAAACCCCATTACCACCAGGCAATGGTGGCACATGCATTTAATCCCAGCACTAGGGAGACAGAGGCAGGCGGGTCTCTATGAGTTCGAGGCCAGCCTGGTCTATAGGGTGAATTCCAGGACACAGAGAAATGCTGTCTCAAAAAAAAAAAAAAAAAAAAAGCCCCAGTATCAGGCATGAGAATTCTCCTTTTGCATGGTTGGCCAAAGTGGTCTAAGTGACTCCCAGAACAATACAGATTATCGTAGCCCTTGGGTGCCTCTCAGAGGTTGGAGGTGGCCCCTATTGCTGAAGACATCACACATTCAGGACTCAAGACTAGAATGGTTTGAGCTAACCTGACCTGAAAGCCTCCTTTCTATGGTCCAGCCAAAGTGGGAGGGGGAGGCAATTAAACAGTACTTTCTAGCTGCAACATCTCTGAACCATGACAATGACCAGCGTGGCAAGAGATCCATAAGGTGCAATAAATAAGTGGCCCTCACATGTTCATGGCAACCAATGGCTGTCTGATAGGGATTTTACACTATCCTTTTAAAAAAAGTATTTCATTATTTCATGTGTATTGGTGCTGGCCTCCATGTATGTCTATGTACCACATGCATGCCCAATGCCCTTGGAGGCCAGAAGAGGGCATCAGCTTCCCTGAAACTGGATTGTGGTTGTGAGCTGCCTATGAGTGCTGGGACTTGAGCCTGGGTCCTCTTGACAGTGATCTTAACAACTAAACCAACCATGTTTACAGCTGCCTGCCCCCTACACATACATATTTAAAAAAAAAAAAAAACAGGGTCTCTTTATGTAGCCTTGGCTATCCTAGAACTTGCTATGTTGATGAGACTGGCCTTGAACTTACAAAAATCTTCCTGTCTCTGCATCCTTGCCTCCTGGATGCTAAGATTAAAGGCATGAGCCACCATGCCCAGCCACCTACTTATGATTTGACAAGTTACCTTGCAGACCTGGGGGTGATCTGATGCAAAACTAGCATGTCATTTAACACACACCACCTCTCAGTCTCCTAAAGCCATGAGGGACTTACTGGCTAAATATGGCATTCTTTCCTTCCAAGCCCCATAAGACCACAGACTCCTTCCAGACCCCATTTAAAAGCAGCTTCTGCTTTTCTATTGGTGATGACATAAATAGTTCATAAAGTGAGGAACGTGGAACAAATATAATCCATCAGAGATTTCCTGAAAAAGAATCTTCAATAGTCCTAGAATTTTGGAGATGAGTTTGAATTCCAGAACAGTCCAGGAAGTTCTGGCAAAGCCATGTGGCTGTTATCTAAAGCACATTTGCATTTTTATATGAACCATGCCGGTTAAACTTAAAAATCCTCACATCTGGATTCTAGCACTTTCTATTATAGTATTTACTACCAATTAAACAATCTAAGTGGACTCATGCTGCAAGGCTGTCCAGATAGCCAGTTTTTTAAAGTATCCAGAACCCCCATGACTTGGATTGCCATTCACCACATATCCCAGCCCCTGGGACCAAAAAGATCCTGTCCCCTTAAGCCATGATTCCGTCACAGGCAGCTGCTGTGAGGGTCAACAGCCTAGGCACCTGGTGGGAAGTTTGCCCCACAACCCTCAGGAGGCTTCAGCCAAGGAAAATGAATGGCTGAAGCAACAGAAGGAAGAGCTGCATGAAGATGAGAGATGATATGGCCGGACTCTAATCAAATTCTGGATTTCCATGGGGTATGCCGTCACTGCTTACAAATGTAGTCCAGTTGCAAAATTGAGTTATCCACTAAGCAGGCTCCAGAGGCACAAAGCGTCCAGTCCTCCACAATGGGATTAAGGGCTGCATGCTGCTGTGGAAGACCTCCAAGGCTGTGGACCTGGAAGAATGCTTTTCTCCTGCCAAAGCCTGTGGGGAAAGATTCCATTGCAACATCCTGATCAGCTCCAGAGGCTTGAGTAGTCGGTGTGTGTGTGTGTGTGTGTGTGTGTGTGTGTGTGTGTGTGTGTACACTCACACATGTGATGTGTGCGGTTATCATCTAATAAAAGCAAGCAGATAAAAGCCGAATCCATCTCTACCTTTGCTCACCAAATGTTTTATGTTTTCTTCATTTTAAAATAATAGATTTGGAGCCAGCAAAATGGTTCAACCAATAAAGACATGTGCCACCAAGTCAAATTCTGAGTGAACCCTCTGGTAGCCACATGGTAAAAAGGAGATAACTGATTCCTATAAGTTCTCCTCTGACCTCCCCAGAAATGCCATTGTACACACACAAATGGGCACAATAAATAAATGTGGGGGGGATGAGTTGGTATTCTCCTAAGTCACTTTTAAAATCTGACTTCTCCTCAATCAGCATTTTAGAAAGCCAGGCAGGTCCTGCTAAGTCCGTCACAGTGAAGCCAGGTGTTCTGGCTGGTTCTGTGTCAACTTGACACAAGCTTGAGTCATCAGGGATGAAGGCACTTCAGTTGAGGAAATGCCTCGGTAAGATCGGGCTGTACACAAGCCGTAGGACATTTCTTAATTAATGATTAATTAATGATTGATGAGGGAGGGCCCAGCCCACTATGGGTGGTGCCACCCCTGGCCTAGTGGTCTTGGGTTCTATAAGAAAGCAGACTGAGCAAGCCATGGGGAGCAAGCCAGTAAACTACACTCCTCCATGGCCTCTGCATCAGCTCCTGCCTCCAGGTTCCTGCCCTGTTTTTGAATACCTGCCCTTGCTGCTTTTGATAATGAAGTTACATAGAACTGTGTGTGAAATAAACTCTTTCCTCCCAAGCTGCTTTTGGACATGGTGTCTTATCACAGCAACAGGAATCCTAAAGAAACACCAGGGAAGGGCCCAAGTGTTGGAAAGTAGACAGAACACTTAGCTCTGAGAGTGATTCCTTTGGAAGGATGAGCCCAGAAAGCTCGGGTTCTGGCCAGCGGGTGGTGCCTTCATCTGCTTCACTGGGGCCACACACACATTACCTCAGCTTCTGCTCCACTCTACACAGTCCCCAGGGTTAGCACAAGGCAAACAGAGTGGAGAGGACCACCCGACCTGCTCCACCATGGTCAGCAGGGTGGAGAGGACCACCTGACCCGCTCCACCATGGCCAGCAGGGTGGAGGGGACCATCCGACCCGCTCCACCATGGTCAGCAGGGTGGAGAGGACCACCTGACCCGCTCCACCATGGCCAGCAGGTGGCTTGGGCTCAGGAGTTGTCCTTGAGCTTCATTGCGATGACCTGAATGTCTTGTCCCCCTTCTCCCTAAAACTCCTCATATCAGAATTTGATTGCCACTGTGGCGGTGTTGAGAGGGAGGGCTTTAAGAGGACACTGGGTCATTAAACTGGACTGACACCTTTCCCATGAGACTGGCTTAGTCACCACAATAGCAGGTTGTCGTGAATCAAACCTGTTCCTCTTGCTCATCTCTCTTCCTCTCTTCTCAGGTCCCCCACCACCTCTCCTACCGTGTTATGCTGGGCCAGATGTGGTCACCTGATCCCACACTTCTCAGCCCCCAGAATCATGAGCCAAACCCACGCCTCCTCTTTACAAATCTCCCACTCGGGTATTCTGTCATGGCAACAGAAAATTGCCTAGGACAATCACCTCCCTCCTTCTCACCCTTCTCAAGGACCACGCCTCATTTCCCTCTTGATGTCTAACTTGTTCTCTCTGCCGTTATTCTGTAGCCCTCAGCTTTCTCTTCATGGCCGTTCCTGCTTTGGTGAACATGGTCTGTTTATTAGAGAGGAACCCCATCGCCTTCCCTGAAATTCGAGCCTCATAAAGGGAAGGGACTGTGCCTGTCCTGCGGTGTCATCTCCAATGCCTGGATTCCCTTATCCCTCCTGGTAGTCAACATGATAATGACGGAACAGCAGTGACGATCCTATTTCCATGCCCCTCCCGATTCTGAACCTGTATCTGGGCCTCACTTTCAGAAGAGAAAGACCCCTTGCCTTGAACCTATCCTTGAAGAGAAATGTCCAGGTCTGGACACCCTAGGACCTCAGACTCTGGCTTGTGGCCCTTGGCCCACACTGGTTTTTCTGCAAGCGTGAGTGCTGCCAACCTGAGGCCTTCCCAGTTAGCATCCAACCTTCTTGAGCCGTACCTTCCCGTGTATGTCCCTCCCAAACAACCTGCCTCCCAATTTCCAGTCTATCAGCACAGAACCAATGAGGGCAAAGATTCTCGCCCACTCCTCCATGGCCCTCACTGAGTCTCCCAAAGCACTCTCTGGGTGCCAGATCCTTCCAGCCCCACAGTGGGATTCTGACTGAGACTCCCTTGGTCTTTTCCATTGCCCAGGATCCTCTTGGTCTCACTCACTCTCACTGTGAGGGGCAGGTTGGGGCACCATGGCTACCTAAGGTTTTGTAATTCTGGAAGTGCTATAGAGGATATAAGAAGCCTAGTGATGTCTCCATCTAAGAAAAGAGCCATGGGCATCACCTGCACCTTAGTACATTATCTCCCCCCCTCCCTCTCCCTCTCCCTCTCTCTGTCTGTCTCTTTTTCTCCATACCTCAGTACATTATCTCCTCTTTCTGTCTGTGTCTGTCTGTCTCTCCGTCTCTCTCTCTTTCTTCCCCTTTTCCAAGAGGAGAAGGAGGATAACACCACAGCTCCCCCCAGGTTTCTTCACAGCCTCAAAGTCAGAATGAAGAGCTTGCCCAGGACGTATCATATTAAGCCAACACCATACCTCCCTCATGTTTGATAAAAAGGAGTCAAGAAAAGACAAGACCCAGCAAATCAGAGCCTCGTGGTCACTCTGATCCAAGGGAGTCTAAAAGTCATGACCCTGGCGATGTGAGTGAGGGGGACCCAGATCTGAGGGCCTGAGAGTGGGAGAACCGGCCGTCCTCCTTGCTGTAGGCTGCACTGGGTGAGCTAGTTGAGACAGTGTTGGAGAGCTAGCCTGGGGAGAGACAACAGGGGAGAGCTGGCGATCCGACCAACCCAGCCACACACAGGCCCAGAACCAGGGCTATGAGTTGGCCCCACCCAGCATCCACCGAAGAATAAACTGACTCAACAGGCCACACTGCAACTTCCACAAGATTCTTTCTGTTTGTTTTGTTTTGTTTCTTCATTTTGTTTGGGGTTCGGCTTTTCTTTTAAATTTGGTTTTGATTTGGAGAGGTTGCAAGGGCAGAGGGCAGATGTGAGGGGACGGGGAGATAAGTGGGATCGGAATGCATGATATGAAATCCACAAAGAAGCAATAAAAGTTTAAAAAAATAGAGAGTTGCCTATGGTCATGATGTCTCTTCACAGCAATAGAAACTCTAAGACACTCCATCTCTCTCCATGGCTTCATCTCTCCCCTCTTGGCCTTTGGGTTCATTTGCTTAGGAAAGGTCTCTCCACAAGAAAGGGCTTGACTTCCAAGGGACCTGCAGACCTGCTTGAAAAAAAGAGAGTAGTTTCGTGGTGAAAGGCCTGGGTCTACAGAAGATAACTAACTCAGTGTTCCCCAGTGGCCAGGGCAAAGGTCTCAGTGTGCACCCACTGGCCAGCCAGTACAGTCTAACCAGGAGACAGGGGAGAGTCCTTCCAAAATACAATAGGACTGGACCAAAACCAGCCAACCCCATCCCCTAACCGTCCCCGGGGCTGATGAAATGCAGAATTAAAGTAAAATGCCATAGTTTACCAGTTTAAAAGTGGATAAAAGAAGAACAAAAAATAATTACAGTGAGAAGATAAGGCTTTCAAGGGTGAATGGAAGAAAAGATTAATACACAAAGCTCCCTCATTTTCCACTGTAGGAAATACATTTTCTACAGAGGAGTCAAATCAAGTGTGTGTGTGCTATTTAGAGCAATGGTGATGTACTATAAATGGAAATGTTTAAAGGAGGCCTCAGGAGGTTGAGCCCAGGGCAGGATATGGTGAGACTGGACGCTGCTTGCCTTCATCATAAAATAGTGGTTCTCAACCTTCCCAGTGCTGTGACCCTTCATCCCAGTTCCTCATGTTGTGGTGACCCCCAACCATAAAATTATTTCCAGTGCTACTTCATAACTAACTTAGCTACTGTTACGAATGGTAATGTAAACACCTGTGTTCCCCGATGGTCTTAGGGAACCCCTGTGAAAGGGCTCTTCAACCCCCAAAGGGGTCACAAACCCCAGTAGCTGAGAATCACTGTCCTAAACCTTTCTGTCTCAGCTGCCTTGATCCCATTTGTGTGCATGGCACCAAGCACAAGCCACAGGAAGGAAAGATTTCAAAATGTCTGGATGGCTGTCCTGAGCTTTGATGGGGGAACACTGATTTGACTAATATGGATGGATTATGGATACAAATTTTAAGGTTATGGAGAAAGATGTCTACTTTAGAATCATCTTTATTAATACTTCAGTTATGTTTCTTAAGAAGGAAACTGCTTTGCTTTCTATCTACTTTAATAAAAAAAAGTTGACATTCTAAGTCAATTTTCTCAAAAAAAATAAATCTCCTAGTCAATGTTATATTGTATAATTCAAAATAGCTCAAGAAGGAGGCATTTGGGTATTTGCACCACAGTGAAATGGCGAGTGTCAGAGATGATGGAGGAACTAAATATCCCGATCACTGCTCAATGGATGCATGCAGTACTCAATGGATGCATTCATGACCCAATCAACATGTGTACCAAAACATCACACTGGACCCCATAAAGAGGGACTATTATTATCTCAACTGAGATAGATTACAGATAAAATACGAGTGCTTCTAAAGTCTGCTTTAACACAAAGTGCATCTCTGTCACTCTAAGGAGCACACGTGCACACACAGTGACATGTGGGTGAATGAACACATGAAGGCATGGGCCAATTGCTGTCACTCTCTCCAGGAGACAGTGAGATGTCGGAGTTCTCACAGGAAGTCCCGCCTCTCCTCCCGTCTTCTGTTTCACGGCTTTTGGCTCATCTGTCTCCAGCATTGGTCAGAGTGTTGGACTCAACCCCTCAGCTCTGCTGTAGCCCGACCCCATCCTTACCTGCCAGCCTTGCCAGGGGAGGGAACTGTGGATCTACAAAGGGCAGCTGGCCCAAGCCCCCCTTCGCTTTTGCTCCTTGGGGGTCTGGATTCAGCTCCTGGCTTAGATCCTCCCTGACTTCTGCCTGTCCAGAAGTCCTGGTCTGGCTTCCTTGTCCTCACATCTCCTGTTGACTCACGGGTCACAGCCATCCACAGGCCAGGCCAGGAAGCTCCCAGAGGCCATCTGCTTTATTTGTGTCCCTCCCTAACATCTGTTTCACTTCTCTGTATAAAAGACTTCTAGATAGTATTGATCACCTTCAATAACACACAATCTTCCTCTGCTGGAGGCAGTTCCTCCCTTCTGAATCTCCAGGTAAATATTTCCTATCAGCCTCCTTCTGTTCCTTCTAAGGCCAAAAGGTGGAGGACACTGAGGCCAGGGGCAGCCTGACAGAGCCCTAAATGCTGAACCCCTGTGCTCTGGCCTGGCATTCATTACAGGGTACATCTCCAGCCAGGCCTGGCACACGTACAAGACTCCGGGACCAGCCATTTGCAATGGGATGTTCCTACTTCCTCCAGGGCCTAGAAGGCATATGCAGCCTTCCTGAGTCCATTCCTGAGCTGTCTCTGCAACATTTAGTCATTGACTCGAAGGCAAGCCCTGTCACCCCTCACCTGTGGCATTTTCCTCCTTCCCACACTAAGACTTGTCCTTCTGGCTCCCTGGCCATGGCTGACACTGTATTCTCATCACTATTCTCTTGAGAAACCGATTCCAGAAGAAAATGTCTGTGTCACAAAGCTCTTTCTAAAGCTCCCTCTCTTCCAAGGGCTCTCTGTCCTTCATCATGGGCCGTTCACTCTCCAGCATTCAGCAGGATCAATTTGGGGGGGGGGGGCATTTCCTTCATGTTCTTTATCTTACTACAGTATCGTTTTCTCTCCGAATTCCAGCCACATAGTTCCAGGACCTTCCCCCATATGGTCACTGCCCTCCCTCTGTGCCAGAGATATGGCTGCCAGTGTCCCAGGGGCAGCCTCTCCCCACCCAGCCTCACCTTGAAGCTCCCAGGTCTCCCCAGTAAGACCCAGTCTCCCCAACCAGGATCCCTCTTTTACCCTACCTGCAGTCTCTCTTCTTGGGGCACCCTCCATGAGGAACTTCATCAAAAAGTAGATCTCCCATCTGCTTTACTCAGGGCAGAAAATGACATTCATCCTGGATAGTTCAAATGACATCATGTTAATGGAGGGTCTCCCTGTGGAAGTGTGGGCCAGAAAGAGAACTAAGAAGGACTGAAGGGACACAGAGATAAGCCACTGCAGAGTTTGTTCACACAGAGAGACTAAAGGGACAAAGAGGGCCTGGGGTCCCAGAGGCAAAAATAGCTAGAGCCATGGCAAAGGGCTGGAGTAGCCCCAGAAACTCAGAAGGCTGCACCCTTGTGTGGGAGGGAGGGTACCCTGACTCCTCTCTGGCTACATTTTCACCTTCCAGTCAGAGCTTCCCATTGGCTGATTTTAACCTCTGGCCAGCCAATAGGAAAGCCCTGGAGGCAGCTGAAAAGTGGGGTCTTGAGTTCCAACTGGGTAGACACACAGAAACATAGGACAGTAACTACACCAAGTCCGAGGTTCCTAAAAATGCTCTTTGGAGTCCAGAGCTTCATTTCTCGAACGAGGAGACTGAGATGGGAGAAACTAATGATCATGCCAGCTGCATAGCGTTTATGGCCGAGCTGAGCCCAGACCTCCCATCACTACATCCCCTGTGGCCCATCATGTGACAAAGCCCATGACTGTAACACTCCCTTTTTATGTAGTCTCTTGAATTGTTTATGCACTAAAAATAATTTTAAGCCATTTCAATCTGGTACATTGCTTTGACTCTCTTCCCCCACAGGAAATATGCTGGCTGGCTGGTGGGAGACTCAGGAGCTGGCTTTGAACTCCCTTGACCCCCCCATGTTCAGACTATGGTTTTTCCACTCCATGCTATTGCTGAAGTCCAAGACTAGGCAGAAACATTACCCCTCCCAGCCATTGCTCCACGGCCACCAGTTGGATTGATCCCCGAACAGGTTGGAAGAGGTGCATAACTCAATTAGAAACATAATAAATTGAAGCCAACCTGTTCGATTGATGGCAGTGTCTTCTTTTAATTTTGCATCGCATTCATTTGGAGGCAATGAAATTAGGGTGTGCTCGTTAGCAGCTGAGGTCGGGGAAGCTGAAGCCACAGCCAGGAGGTAATGAAATCTCTGCTGCCTGGTAATCTAGGAGTCGGTTGCGGGTGGAAACCGAAAGGGCAAAGTGGTCACAGTCTCCAGATAAGGGAGGTTGGAGTGAGGAGTAAGAGGTCCATTTGGGGAAGGGGAGTATGTATTCCAGTCTCCAGTGCCTGGGTTCCTTCTACTGCAATCGGAGACTCCTTATTGAAATGATAGCTGCACTGCCGGGCACCGTTCTGAAAGCTGAGTGAGTACAAAGTTAGATCAAGAGGTACTAGCCATCTCCTGCTCCAGATGTTCACAGCTCCACTTCTGCACCCAGATCTTTCCCACACACCTTGGCTCAGATGACGGCCTCGAACACAATACCGGTTGACACTCTGCACCCTGGCTCCATGTTCCTTTGCAGCTGGAGTCATTCTAAGTGCCTCAACCCCGGTACAGAGAACTGGTCAGAGAGACCTGACCAGGGATGGCAGAGGGCACTCAGGCAGCACCCAAAGAGAGACCTGGCACAAATGAGCCCCCAAGGAAATATGAGCTCCCTCACCCATCTCCAGCCCCTGTGCAGGGTGAGGAGGCCAGGCAGCTTTGCTGTCCATGTTTAATGTAGCCAGACTTTCACTACTCGTTTGCTTGTGGCACAAGGTAGCATACAAGCCGTGACCCCATTCCATCCTCTTGGCCCTGAAGAAGGCACAGACCCACTCCATTTTAAAAATTAGAAAACTGAGGCTGCAATAATAGAACAGGGAAGAGACGGAGCCAGTAGAAAAGTCAAGTCCACCTGAGCAGAGTCAGCCCCCCATCCTGCCTTATCCCAGCAGGGACACCAATGGCCAGCCCTTGGCTGCCCACCTTGACAGTCACGATTTTGGTCCCACAGGGATCTTAGCAATGTGTCCTCTTAATTTGCTCCCTCCCAGGAGGAGCTATGCATCAGAATAGGCAAGTATGCTAGACGAGAGACAGAGACAGCTAGACAGAGTGACAGGGCAAAGACAGACAAAGAACATGTGAGGAGAAGTGCTGACGTCACAGGGTAAGGACTCCAAAAGACACAGCTGCATTCTCAGGCCATCTTCACTCACAGCTACAAACGTGCAGCTTCCCATCAGGACCTCAGGTTCAGTAATTCAGTAGGATGGCACTGGAGTCTGTAGTTCTGTCCTGAAGGATATAAATCAGCACTAGCCAAGTGAAGAGATGCAAAGTGAGAGCTGGGAAGAGTCAAATTCAAAGCCTCATCCCCTGGCACATGAATATATGACCGCACTCACCTGCCCTTCCTCTCCCCCTAGCTGATGTCGGTGGGTTCAAGTCCCAACCTTCTAATCACATGATTGATTGGCCCCAGAATGCCACAATCTAGGGCCTCACCATGGACCAATTTGTTAGCATAAACCAGGCATATCATCACTATAAACAATGAAGATTCCTCCAACTCTGGAAATCCCATGAACTTAGAAGCTTCCTGATAAGAGGCCTGGACAAAAAGCAAACGCCCTGTTTTCCCCTAAAACATGGCTTCACATCAGCTCTGGGTAAACTCAAACTCTAGCCTTGCCAAGAAAACTCTTTCTACCTGCCTGCAATGGCATGTTCCTACCTCCTCCGGGGCCTGGAAGACATATGTAACCTTCCTGAGTCCATTCCTGAGCCTGCCTCTGCGACACATAGTCACTGACTCAAAGGCAAGCCCTGCCCCCTCTCACCTGTGACATTTTCCTCCTTCCCACCCTGAGACTTCTCTCCTCTCTTCCACCTCTCTTCCCAGAACCCTTTTGCTGTAGCCACACTGGGCATCTTTGCTCTCCCGGTATTCAGAAGCACTGACCCTTTCCCATCTCTGATGGGAAGAACTTCCTCTCTCTCCTTCCTTGATGAAGCTTTCATGTGGCCATCTATCTACTCACCTCTCCATCCCCCTAGTGAGAAACCCTTGATCCTCGGCATCTTTAGGACCCACAATGTTGCTCCCTTGATTAACCCAAAGTCACACAATGCAAGGCCCAGGGAGAGAGGAGCACCTCAGATCTGTAAGGCTCCTCTGCTGGCGTCTGCACGGCTGGTCCTCCCCTGGCAGGCCAACAGATGAACGGCACCATGCTCCAACCCTGCAGCTTGGGACAGTATTTGCATTCTACCCATCTCTGGTCTTGAATTATGCTACCAGTTAATCCAAAGGCCTACTGACCAGGATTGTGATCCCACGGGCACCAATAATAGCAGGATAGCTAGTCCCCAAGGATCCCTACCCAGAGAAACTTCCAGAATGGTACCAAAGTAATGCCCAAAGCTTCTAGGGCAGGAGGTAGCTATCATTTGGTGACCATGACTAGTTGGAGTACAAGTGGGTTTTTTGGGTGTTTTCAATACTCTGTTCTTTAATCTGGGTGCCAGTTACAATGGTTCATTCAAGGAAAATTAACATCACCATGTATATAATTTTTATATGTTTTTGTTTATGCTTTACTTTCATAAAAATTTTAAATGAACTGTCCTATTAAGGAAATCACTTCTTGCCTCATCTTCAAAAGCATATGTATAAAATAATGTTCAACTGTCAGATGTCCAGAGGGGACTCTCAGAAAGGCTTTGGATTCCTTGTACCCCTTAAAATGAAGGTGGCTATGGTAAGTAAGTAACCGGTTTCGAGGGCTTTTTTTTTTTTTTTTTTTTTTTTTTTTTTGTAATGAAACCCATACACTCTGGAATTCTCAAAGTTGCCCAATGTGTCATGGCACTCTTTTGGTGAGATTCAAGAAGCAGACTCCTATATTGATATCAGATTGTGTGAGGACACTGGGCATCCATATGGAACATGATGCTTCTTGATCCAAATGTGGTCTGTCCTGGACACTTAATGCTTTATGAGCCACCCCAACACCTTACAGCTTAGACCAATCATCTGTCATTGTATTTTACTGTTGGCAGTATACGGCAGACAGATCCTACCTAGAGTCTCACTTGGTTGATCAGATGGAATCTAGTTTTCCAAATGGCCATCTGCATGGTCATCAATGGCTTGCTGTCTGTCAGCCTGGATGAGGGCTATGGACTGGTGGCCTGCTCACAGATTCTCCATGTGACCTGGAAGTAGGCAGTAGAAACTGATAGCCTGTTAGTACTCATCTTAGAAATGCATGTAGCATCACTCTGTCCCATTTTGTTGGCTAAAGATGTCGTGTAGCCCCTCTACATTTCATGGAGGGGACAGAGACTCGATCTCTTAAAGAAACCCATACCAGACCCTTTTGATGCTTCATTTTCATGCCCTCAAAGGTATACTGGGCAAAGGACATGTACTAGCTTGCCTAACTAGCAAGCACATCTATGACCAGGACTAGTAAATGTGGTGGGATCCAGGAGTTTAGTCCCAGGCCTTCTCTTTCTACCACTGGCTTTTGCAGGCCTCTATGTCAGGTAGAAACATTCTCTCTATAAGACATCAGCCCAAGACCATGTATTCCTTAGTGTGTGTACAGAGAGAAAACTCTATCAATGTTCATCTTTCCCAAAACAGACTCTGGCTGGTGCTGCTGCTCTGTCATGCTGAGCCACTGAGCATGCCCAGTGTATGAGATAGTCTACACAGGTCACTGTAGGCATAATTCAATGAAAGATCTTTCTATGAAATCATCCTGGCTTGTCCATTTTTAATGAGGCTGTTTTCATATTATTGAATTGTGGGGTTTCTTTTTAGATGCCATGGGTTTGTCAGATGGAAGTGTCCTTGTAAGAGATGGAAAAGAAGGCTGTGGATGTAGCTTCACGAAAGAGGCTTGTCTAGCTGGTATATGCAAAGCCTTGGGTTCACTCCAGCATGGCCAGAGAGAAAAGATTTAAGCTGGGCATGGTGGCATACAGCTATACTTCCCTCACTGGAGGTCCATGGCAGGAAGACTGTGAGCTGAAGGCCAGCCTGGGTGAAACCTTGAGTGTCAGGATAACCTAGGGTAGAGGAGGAGAGTTTGTCTGAAGTGTCTGAGGCTAGAAGAGGCCAACAGGGTCCTCTCTCCCCACTAGAGGCTGGGCACGAAGCAAGCACAGCCCGTGACATTTTGATCTCAGACTTCTCCCCCAGAATCATAAGAAAACAGATTTCTGCACTTTTAAACCATGATAGTTGTGGCAATTGAAAAATAATATGAATCTTCCTTTTCTTTTGGAAATATGTTAGTTGGGACGCTAAAGAAGTGTGAGGGGAAGAAAATAAGAAGCAGATCCACTGAGCCTGGGTCTGATGGGACAAAGACCTAGGACTCAAGAGGTGCCAGGGAGACCAGCAGGGGTGGCAGAGCAGTCACCAGCCACTGCATCGGAGAGGAACCTGTTCCAGACTGGTCACTCTCAGTCCGTAGTCCTCATAAGAGACAGAGAAGAGGCCTGGGGTGCAGCTTGGTGGAGGAACACCAGCCGAGCATGCACAGACCCTGTGTTCCCTGCAGCCCTCGGGTACCCTGCAGTGTTGGGGCCTTCCCTGAGTCTTAGTCCTGGTTGCTTCTTATCCTCAGAGATGCAGGGACCTGAATGTTGTCCCATGTTGGACTTGTACCTTGAAATCCATATCTTTTGGGACAGACCAACGAATATTCACAAGTTGATGTTAGTGGTACACTTGCTGACAACTTTGCTTCTCTGAGCATCACAAGACCCGATAAAAATCAGTCAGTTGCAGCCTAAGCCCCAGGTCCACATCCATAGCCCAAAAGCCTCTCTGGAGACCATTTCTGAGACTGGGGGAATCATACCGATCCCTGTGTGTACCTGGATGTGCCAGTGAAAGATACTGACAGTGTCTGAACCGGTCACTAACGATTCTCTATACCCTTGGCTGCATCCATTGTGACGCCTCCTTTTTGTCTCTGGTTTTATTTACTAAGTCTTTTCTCTATTGCTTTGCTAAGGACTATCAGTTTCGTTTACTTTCTCAAAACCTAACATCCTCATTTCATTGAGCTTTTGTGTAGATTTCATCCTCTGTTTCCTTTATTTCTTCTCTAATCTTTCCTTCTACTAATCTGGAGTTTGAATTTATTGTCTTTATTTCTTCTCTGATCTTTCCATCTACTAATTTGGGGTATTAGATTGCCTATGTAAAATCTTTCTCTTTTTTAAGATGTAGGCACATGTCACAGTGAACTTTCTTCTGAGTATTGCTTTGTTCTGCATCTCATAACTCATGGGATATTCATTTCCATCTTTCCTCATTTTAGGAAATTCTGTAGCGGTAGTAATTCAGTTTCTGAAGTCCTTCCCATTGTTGGGTTCTAGTTTCCTTCCATGGTGGCCAGAGAAGACACCACGTACAAAAGCAGTTTGACACCAAGTGTTTAGGCTTGTCCTGTGATGTAGAGTACATTCTGTCTCAGAAAATTCTGTGTACTGAGGGAAGAATGTGAATCCCAAAGCTCTTGGATGACGTGTTCTAGAAATGTCTGTTAAGTCCATCAGTCTACAGTGCAGTTTAACTCCAATTGTTTATTTTTGCCTGGATATCTATCGATGAAAGATGGGTGTTGGAATACCCAGTATATCATGTGTGTGATCCACTAATGGACCCTTAGAGCCAAGAGCGGTGGCTTTGTATACGGGGTATTCCAAAATTGGGTTCAGTGTATATTTCATATAATTATTCTTCCATTTGTTGAATTAATCTATCACTGAACAGTGTCCTTCTTTCTCTCTTTTTTGTTTTTTGTTTTTGTTTTTGTTTTTGTTGTTTGTTTTTTAATTAAATACTGCTTTCTCTGAAAAAACTACCACTACTTCTATTGGTTTGCATAGACGGTTTCTTCCAAATCTATTCTCTCTCTCTCTCTCACTCTCTCTCTCTCTCTCTCTCTCTCTCTCTCTCTCTCTCTCTCTCTCTCTCTCTCTCTCTCTCTGTGTGTGTGTGTGTGTGTGTGTGTGTGTTTCTGACAGAATAAGTTTTTTTATAGACAACAATTAGGGCTTGTAGCTTTAAAATCTATTCAGCTGCTCTGTATTCTGACTGAGGGTTTGAATCTGTATATATTCTGGATTATTCTTTAGAAGAATTTTCTCTGTCCATTTTCATAATTGCTTTCTGACTTGTGTATTGTTTTGTTCTCTTGGGGTTTGTTTTTACAGTTTGGTGGGTCTCTATAGTGATTAAGTTTGATTCTTTTCTTTTTCCCGTGTCTGCTTTACTCATGAGTTTTATTCTTTTATGTATTTTCATGATGGCAGCCATCCGGGGGGCTTCTTTGTGTGTTTCTTGTAGAGTGCTGACGGATCTCTCATCTTGTGAAGTCTTTGTTCTGCCACTGTTCATGGAATTAGATTTGCTGTGTATAATATCTTTGGCTGTTAGGGTTTTGTTTTGTTTTATTTTTTTCCCTTTCAGGAATTTCTATTCCTTCTTGTCATGCCAGGCTTTTTTCTCCAATTTTTCTACTAAGAAAAATTTTAGCGATCATATAGTAACATGGCTTATAAAAACAGAAATAAGCGTTTACAACTGTGGAAAGAGAAAGTGAATCTTGACCCAACACTTTAAATATCACAAACATGTTCTAAGATTCTGTTTATGTAACTGTGATTTATCTTGTGTCTCTTCATAATTAGGTTTAAACATCTTAAGATAATCTAAGTATTTTAAAACACTTGTCTGGCAGTCTAAGTCATTTGAAATAATACACCAGACTCCAAGGAGATTACTCACAGGATAAATGTGCAATTGTACACTTTAAGTGTTTGGAGCGACTAAGCCAGCTTTGTATACAAACTTATGACCGAATACAAACCTGTCAGACTAACTGACCAAGGAAAGTCAACCATGACTGATCAACACCACAAAACAGTTTTCAAATTTTGAAGATGTAAGCTTCCTTCTATGTGACAGTTGCCTCCCTCTTAGACCTAACAAGAATAAAAACTAAAGCTATGCATCACCAAAACCAAAATAAAACAAAATTATAGAAACTCTCCTGCCATGCGAACTTTTAATTTGTCTTTTCTTATTTGTCAGTCTGTAATGTACAAGCTCAATGTCCCGAATGTTCTTTTAACCAATTTATCTTTAACACATCGCTCTGAAATTCCAGATATAAAAAAGCAACCATTCACTATCACCCTAAAGACACAGAGCCAAAGTGTAAGGTGTGGCTTGGAACAGACAAATAGGTCTAAGTGATATCCCCATGCCTTTAAATATGGCAAACCTTGGATATTTGTTTAATATTTTAGCAATGCCATCTACTATTTAATAAACAAAACCACAGGACATCTCCATTAAATAAAACAAATTTTGTGGTTAAGTAAGCTAAAGTTCTAAAAACTGGAGCTAGCACCTTAAATGGCCATGTTTATCATTTGAAAACATCTCTTAATATAGATTTTCCTAACATTAAGTCATTATATTTATTACAGAATTACAAAATAAATATATTTATAATGAAGCTATATTTTGAAAGATGACTTAATCCTAAATTCTATTCCTCTAAAGGGAAAATTTTCCAATATTTGGTTCAAAAGATAAACACCACCAACAGAGTCAATGAAAGTATTTCTCCTTCCTAGCCGGGCGGTGGTGGCGCACGCCTTTAATCCCAGCACTCGGGAGGCAGAGGCAGGCGGATCTTTGTGAGTTCGAGGCCAGCCTGGGCTACCAAGTGAGTTCCAGGAAAGGCGCAAAGCTACACAGAGAAACCCTGTCTCAAAAAACCAAAAAAAAAAAAAAAAAAAAAAAAAAAAAAAAAAAAACCAAAAAAAGAAAGTATTTCTCCTTCCTAAACAGGCATTTTTTATGTGAATATGCTAAGTTATCTACATTGACATCTCAGGATGTCTCATTATTTATAGTGAGTCAAGATTTAAAGGGTTATACTTAGCAGCCAGCATATCTTTCTAAAGTTAACCTTATTGACAAAGCTTTAAAAAAAATTCTCTACATTTTCATTTATGCACACTCAAATATTCAATAGAATCAGTCGCAAAATCATGTCATAATAATAAACAACCCACATATTACCAGGACTTGATTATAAAAGAAGAGCTGAGGCCAACATGGCTATGCCCTTAGCAAACTTGGCAAATTTCTAATCCACCAAGTGCTGACAGCAGACAGTGTGTTTCTTGACCTTCTTCAGTCTATGAGCCAGGTGACTCAAGCCTGTATCTCCAGGTACTCTGGAGGTTGGAGCAGGAGGATTGCAAGTTCAAAGCCAACCTGGGCAGTTCATTGAAGCCCTTTCTCAAGCAGCTCAGTGGTAGAGCATTTGTCTGGCATATGGGAGGCCTTGCCTTTAATGCCCTTCACTGGAAAAAAAATTGCACAGAATTGTTTGAAACTCAAGTCAACATCTCAGTTTTTTAAATCAAATATTCTAAGACAATACAACCCAAAAAGACATAATAATTTGATTCTTATATGCTGAGGAATCAAGGCAGGAAAATATTAAAGTCTTTGTTTTCTGTAACGAAGCCAGTATAAAGAGCAGAAAATTTTACGTACACAGTAAATATTCTTCAATTCATTGGATTTGAGCAAGGCATTTCAGGCAATGTTCACTGGTGTTTATGGACTAAGTACATGCTCAGGGCAAAGCACGTGTGTTTTGTGTTCGGAACCAAGACCGAGGTGAGTCATGTAATGCAACATGAGGTAAACAGTGCCAGAAACAACTCAGACTCACTACACATTTTATTTTGGATTCGTTTTTGGTTGTTATATATTCAGAAATGTCTTACTGTTGCCAAATTTTTACCCTTCCATATTGGTCACGAGCTACAATGAAGGAAGCTGTTGTTTAGAGGCATAATTTGCAAATGAGATAACTAAATTAAATATGTTTTAACAAATATTGGCTTTTCTGGAATTCCCTATGAAAAATGTCCACTTGCAAAGCCCTATTCATGGCTCAGCACCCCCTCTGGGGATACAGCAGGAGCTGGATCATGGCTGCAGGACCAGGGAAGGCTGAAAGAAACATTTGCTGTCTTTATTCTCACCCTCACTCCTACCCCCAAGAGCCCTGGTCT
This sequence comes from Peromyscus maniculatus bairdii, assembly GCF_049852395.1. NCBI lineage: Eukaryota > Metazoa > Chordata > Mammalia > Rodentia > Cricetidae > Peromyscus > Peromyscus maniculatus. Next base: position 10,761,398 of record NC_134860.1, read on the forward strand.
TCAGCTCACCATTGAGTGGGCAGAGGCCAGAGAGGTCTCTCCCTTCTGACACATCTCCATGGTTTCTCCTCTCGGACTTTTCATCCACTCCAGGAAAGAAGAATGCACCTCCACTGTGCCCATCTCACTCCCATAGGGACAGAATCCTAGAAATCACACTGACAGCCTGAGCAGGCCGTGGCCATCAAATAACCTAGACGACATCAGCAAAGCCACGGAGTTTATCCTTCACCCTGACCGCTCACCTAGCCTTGTCAATCCCAGGACAGGCACAGGAGTGGATGTTTATAGGAGGGACACAAGAACACGTGTTGGAGATAAGGACACTGTAGCCCAGGATCCCCCAGCTGCCTGGCCACCTGCTGAGTGCGCCCTCTGTCTTAGCCCTTGGCTTCCTGCCACCTGTGTTCTTTATACAGTCTTAGCTACAGCAATAGCAGCTGCAGTACAGGCCTCCTGGAGATAACCATCCATTCAAAATGACTCACACCCTTCCAGCCAAAGAAGAGAAAGGTCCCTAGTAATCTCAGACTCATTAGCACTCCCAGATAACGCCGCTGAGGGCTGATTGAAATGTGCCCCTGACACTTGTCCCCATGACATACTGTTTCTCAGCTCTCAACAAGGCCTGAATGTCTGAAGATAAGGCCTGAACAGGAGCCTTGGAGGCTAGGTCAGGAGAGAAATAGGGTTCATCAAATGTCACCAAAGAGAACACCCATCCCCTTAGTACCATGCTGACTCTCACACTGGCAGGTGGGAGAAACAGTAAATAGGTAATTTTGCAGCAGATATCGGAAGCTTATGACTGTGAGTGTCCGACTTCATTTCTCCTGTTGGAATGACTGGAAACGGTCCCTGGTAACAGGGAATCAAGAATCAAGGAGCTCCTAAGGAACATCCTTGGTGGGATTTCCCACATAGCCATGAAAGACTTTTGTTTGTTTGTTTGTTTTTCGAGACAGGATTTCTCTGTGTAGCTTTGCGCCTTTCCTGGAACTCACTTGGTATCCCAGGCTGGCCTCAAATTCACAGAGATCCACCTGGCTCTACCTCCCGAGTGCTGGGATTAAAGGCGTGCGCCACCACTGCCCGGCCACATGAAGGACTTTTTTTAAAGCAGCCTTTTCTGTTCGTGAATGTAACATCAGCTTGTTATACAACATTGTGAAATAGGATGGAGAACAGACACAAATGTTGCTAGAACCCCAGAACCACTGGAGTTTTTATTCCAGCGCAGTGGTGTTGGCTTTCCACAAACACATAAGCATGCGTGAGAATCGGGTCATGTGCCCATGGTTTACTATCATGGTTTAAAGTTATTAGACAGATCATATTCATTATTCACTGTGATTAAGAAGTCTAGTAGCAGCCCAGTAGCCAGACACACCAGAGATTGCTTAGCCTTTTATCAAAGCTAGACATTTAATCATTTTTAATATGATATAGAATACAGAAAAGGACCTTTAAGGCTAGATGCAGTGGTACATGCCTGTTCAGGAGACCGAAACAAGAGGATCGGAAGTTTGAGGTGGAGTTGGAGAGCTGGCTCAGCGGTTAACTGGCTGCTCTTTCAGAGGACCTGGGTTCGGTTCCCAGCACCCACAGGACAGCTCACACCTGTCTGTAACTCCAGTGCCAGGGGTCTCACTCCTTCTTTCTGGTATCTACAGACATGCACATGGTGCACAAACATACTCCCCAGCAAAACACCTGTACACAGAAAGTAAAAATAAATAAATCCTTTTCTTTCTTTTTTTTCTTGGTTTTTGGTTTTTCAAAACAGGGTTTCTCTGTGTAGCTTTGTGCCTTTCCTGGAACTCATTTGGTAGTCCAGGCTGGCCTTGAACTCACAGAGATGTGCCTGCCTCTGCCTCCCGAGTGCTGGGATTAAAGGCATGAGCCACCACCACCCGGCTATAAATCCTTTTCAAAGAAATAAAAGTTTGAGACCAGCTCAAACTACATAGGGAGACCCATCTTAAGTAACCTGGCATGTTGAGCATTTTAAGTTGAGCCCTAACCACTGATGCTCCACAGAATCCCTCTTGCACATCCTGCATGTCCTAAGCACTGAGAAGGTGTCAACCTGAAGAGGATGCCTCTGGTTACAGAACCCAGCAGAGTCAGCGGAGGAGACAGAAACACTGAGGAGGCAGAGTACCTGGCCTCCTGGAGGAGTGCACATTGTTCCTGTCTTCTCTGAACCCATGCTTGTTAAATATTTCTAAAATCACTCCAAATGCCTGCTGAGCCCTGTCTGCAGAAGGATGTTTACATTTTTGTATTGTAACACAAGCCTCAGCTTTCTAGCCTTGGCTCTTATATAAACAAATTTGGTAGATTGCTGTCAATAATTCTGCTTAGCGGAGAAAGTATGGTGTGTGATAAAGTACTGAAGCTGCTTCCTCCAAAGGATTTGCAGGGTACAGTCACCTTCTCCTCCTCCTTCCGTCTTCCTCCCCCCACCCTCTGTCTCTATCTTTCTCTCTCCCTCGGAATCTATTAAGCCTCGCTGTCCCACTTGCTTAAATGTGGGTGAGTACCTCATTCTCCTGACCCCAAAGTCTGGCTCGGTGCTCTGTAAGGAGAGTCTCACTTGCCTTGCTGGTGCTTGATGACAGCTGTGACATTGATTGACTGTCATCATGAAGATGAGTCTGTGGCCTGGCTTCTCCTTGCTCCTCTTTCAGAGGCCACAATCAGCTCCAAATGTCTATTAACTCCTGTCTGTTCCTCATGGTGAAAACTAGCCCACTCTCCTTTCATGGTCTAGTAGCTACCCAAGAGATAAAGGCCTGTGCTTGAGAGGGGACAGAGAGGGGACAGACACCGAGACCTGTCCTTTCTTCTCTCCAGCTTTCAGACTCCCCAGTGCCCAGCAAAGCCTTGACAGCATGCTCAGTGGACACAGAAATAAGCAATGGATCAAGAAGCTAAACATAGAGCTGAAAAACGTCCAGGGATGGACCAGGCGTCAAGCTGGACAGAATGTGCCGCACTGAAGGAACAGAAGACAATGGGTATGCCAGAACGGAGTGGGAACGCGGTTTAGAGGAAACAAGACGAGGAGGCCAGCAACAGGAAGACCGTCAAAGGCCCAGGGTCGTGCATAAGCCCTGGGACTCTATCCAGCACGTGGCAGGAAGAGTGAAATGGCAAAGTCAGAGGCAGGTCTGGGACTGGTGTGAGGGGACCAGCAGCCTGCAAGACAGAAGGCAGAGAGGCCCCGAGGGAGCCTTCCACCGTCCACGCAACAGGGATCGGAACGAGTCAGATGCTCCTAAAGAGATAATCAGGCTGCTCGTGCCGGGAGAGGCTGTGGTAGAAAGTCCAGCAGGAAGGCCAGGGAGCGGCTCCTGTTTGCTTTAGACTTGAACTAGAGGCATGTCTGGATATCTCCTAGATATCCAGGGCCAGCTGTTGAATGGGTGTGGAGATGTGAAAGTAAGAAAGAGAGACCAACCTGTCTTGAAGTCTGGGAACAAACACAGTTACTCAAGAGAAGTGCGTGATGTGGGACAGTGAAGCCAAGGCAGACCCAGGGACAGCCAGCCCAGTGTCTGGGGGACAGAGGAGCCTGCCAGGCTGCAGCAGAGATGAAGGACCGGACTGGAGTCACATCATGAAAACTAGTGGGAGGAGCGATTAAAAACAACAACAACAAAACAACAACAACAAAAGCTCCAGCAGAGTGAGGATCCAAACTCCATTGCTGAGGCCGAGGGTCATCAATCTGAACCACCACAGAAGTCAAAATGTCAGTCAGTTGAAAAGCAGAGGGGAAGTGAGCATGGTGGCCAGGATGGTCGACTACTTTGGAGGGATGGGCAAAGTCGGGAGACTGTACAACTCAGCCCACAAACTCGCCCAGAGGAAGAGACCTCATGTTCTTCGCATGTGTCATGGCTGCCAGGCTTAGCCACTTGGACATTTCCCCAGCCCTGAGCCGGGCCAGCCAAGTGGAGAGGCAGTAGTGAGGTAGAAGCTGACCGTTCTATGAAGAAGCTGCCAGGGAAGTTTCCATCCTGACCTCATGGTACAGGTGCAGCCTCACAGAACTCCAGGCTGGACCCCAGGCTGGCAGTGCCCAAGTCATTCATTTGTTTCTTAACATGTTGGACATTTACAGTTCCTTATCTAGTACCACGTGCAGAATAGTTCTTAGCAATAACTGGGAACAATGAGGCTGTTGTCTAACTTTTCACAGCGATTTATGTAGCTCTGACATGGCTAGACTTCAATGAATAACTAATCAAACCACAAAATCATATGTTGGTCTGAGTATCCAGGACAGAAAAATGAAGCAAGTGCTCTTGAAAGGACATCATGGAGAGTAACAAAAACACATAACTTCCTCCTTGTTAACTACTCCACTCAGTCTGGAAACTTCTTTAAGGGCCTCTGCTTTATTCTGTGGTTGGAGAGAGGAAAACTCACTCCAGTTCCAACAGAGATAAAGAAATCATGGAGTTTCAGAAGCATGGATTACTGGATATATTCTGGTCCAAATATCCTTTTGACTAACATAGAAAGTGAGAATTACCAACTTTCAATCCTTCTCAGTAGGAAGGTGACATGGAACTCACTATGCAATGAGAAGATGTCCACCAGGATGATGTGGACTATTATTTTAAGATGTGTTACATTTGTTTATGCTGTGGAACATTTGTTTAATGATGCAAAGATGTGTTGCATTCTTTTATGCTGCATTTGTTTAACTCTGTGAAGCTGTGTTACTGTGCCTGTCTAAATTGATCTAATAAAGAGCTGAATGGTCAATAGCTGGGCAGAAAAAGAATAGGTGGGTCTGGCAGGTAGAGGGAATAAATAGGAGGAGAAATCTGAGAAAGAGGAAAGAAAAAGAAGCAAGAAAAGGAGGAGAAGAGGATGCAAGGGGCCAGCCACCCAGCTTCAAAGCCAGGCATGAAGTAAGAAGTAAAGAAAGCTATATAGAATAGAGAAAGATAAAAGCCCAGAGGCAAAACATAGATGAGATATTTTAAGAAAAGCTGGCTAGAAATAAGCCAAGCTAAGACCGGGCATTTATAAGTAAGAATAAGCCTCCATGTGATTTATTTGAAATCTGAGTGGCAGGCCACCAAAGAGCAAACAGAGAGCATAAAAGTAAACACTAGGATCCACGCAGGTTCCTTGGATGCCCAGGCCAATTCTGGACAAGGATGAGGTTTGAGACTAGACACAGAGGCCCCTTAACTTCTGGGTAGGGAAGAAGTCTGGATAATGCATGAGAATAGCATCAAGACAGTAAAAGGAAGCATCAGGGCAGGGGAGCACAGCTTTCATGGGGCTTCCTGTATATCTTCATCATCCTCTGAAGCCCTGCATTGTTCAAGACTCTGCCTGAGGTGGGGAAACAGTCCTGCTCAGCAAGCTGAAGGCAGAGGCTGTACACAAGACCTGGACCCCACACTCCCTACCTAAACCAGGGGAAATTGCTCTGCAGCCCACAGACTGCCTTGCCTGTTGGAACAGATGTCACTGGCAGATGCCCACAGAGGCAGAGATAAGTTCAAAAACAAGTATACTGTCCCATTCCAGGGCAATGGCCTGGACAGCTGGGCTGATGTCACTATCTCAGGCTTGGAAGTTCAGGGAAGCAAGCCCTGAACCTGATGGGACACAAACTTGGGGTCCAGTTAGAGGGTGAGGGATACAGAATTGTGACCACCTTCTTTGCTCTTAGCTCATTAGCATCCCCAACCTGGCATATTTGGTGACGTGCCAGTGTCCTACCATGCTTGAACATCTTTCAGATTCAGCCGGAGATGCCTTCTCTGGAGCACTGCCAAGAGGCCAGCTTCCCTGAGAGGTGATACTTCAGAGACCAAGGCAGCAGTGGACCCTTAGAGCCTTTCTCCTCACCTATATGATATGACCAAACTGCTCAGCCTGAGATGCAAAGACTTGTGGTGGTATTGTGTTCCCCAAATATTGTGCACCCTAATAAATTTATCTGGGGTCAGAGACAGAACAGCCACTAGATACCAAGGCTAGAAAGTGGTGGCACTCACACCTTTAATCCTAGCATTCCACAGGTAGAAATCCCTCTGGATTTCTGTGAGTTCAAGACCACATTGGAAATAGCCAGGCATGGTGACACACGCCTTTAATCCCAAGAAGTGAGCCTTTAATCCCAGGGAGTGATGGCAAAAACAGAAAGATACATAAGGCGTGGAGACCAGAAACTAGAAGCATTTGGCTGGTTAAGCATTTTGCTGGTTAAGCTTTCAGGTTTTCGAGCAGCAGTTCAGCTGAGATTCATTCTGGATGAGGACTCAGAGGCTTCCAGTCTGAGGAAACAGGACCAGCTGAGGATCCAGCGAGGTGAGGTAGCTGTGGCTTGTTCTGGCTCTCTGATCTTCCAGTTGACACCAATAACTGGCCCCAGGTTTGATTTTATTAATAAGAACTGTTAAGATTTCTGCTACAAAGACTTCCATCCCACATCTCCGTCCCCATGCAGGCTTATCTTCAGTCACCTTCCCATTCCCAAATGCATTGTTGGCTACTTCCAGGCTCTCATACCTGCCAAGTGCTCTCCCACAACACCATTGTTATTTTACGGCCTACCAGCCTAGCTAACGCCCATGCTCTTCTACATGTCACTGTGAAGAGCGGCCCTCTCCTCTCAATAGCAAGAGTTCTTCAATTGCATCCTTCCCTGGAAGGTGTTCTGGAATCTACCTATCTGCAAGGGGTCTCAGTCACCCCAGGAGGTCCCGGTGAATAATGAGGCTGATGGATACTAGCTGTGTACTCCCTGCCTAAAACTGGGCTCCAGACCTTCTACCCCGAGCATCACCATGAACCTCAACTTCATCTTTGGTGAAAAACGCAGGCATTAGGGATGAAAGATGTGTCTAAGCTGAATGCGTAGAAGGACCCTTGTTCACGCAGCACAAAGGAACAGGTATCACCGGCATCACAGTTGGGGTGGCTTCACTATAGTGCTGTCCCCAAAGTGTAATAAAGCCATGACTGTAACTGTAAATTATGAAAAGAAGAAGACATGCCTCAGACTGGGAAAAAAAATATATATCCAAGAAAATACTTCCTCAGACTGGGAGGAGTGGTTTTGGGAAGGATTATTATCTGAAATATGCAAAGATAATAATGCTGGAAGTAAATGCCCCAACTTAAAAATGGGCAAAAGACTTGAACAAACGCCTTGTCAGAGAAGATACGCAGAGGCAAATGAGACACAAGAAGACACCGTGCATCATGTTATCAGAGAACTATGAATAACAAAGAGGTACCACTGTATGAATATCAAAATGAACAAAATCTAACACCTAATATTAGGGGAGAGATCCAAACTCTCTCTCACTGCTGGAGGGGAAGCAAGTGAGCATGGCCATCTTGAGAAACAGTTTCACAGATTCTAAAACACCAAACACTGTTACACAGCCCAACAACAGCAAGCACCCTGTGGCATTTACCCAGAGACCTTGAAAGCTCATTTCCACAAAACAACCTGCACAGATGTTTACTACAGCCTTGTGCATAATTGCCGTAACTTGGAGGTCGTCAAGATGTACTTCAAGGGGTGCGTGGATGAACCATGGTCTGTTGAGAAAATGGGCTGTAAGCCATGAAAAAGACATGGAGGAACCTTACATGCATATAACTAACAGAGAGAAGTCAGTCTGAGACGTTTCCATAGAGTGTGAGTTCAGCTTCACTACATCAAGGAAAAAACTGTATAGAGCAGGTGTTGCCAGCAGATGGAAGTCGGGTGAGAAGGCAGGGTACAGAGGGTCTCTAGGACAGTGGAAGTGTGCTCCCATAACAGTGGACATGTGTCCTCATGCATTTTTCTATACCCATGGAATGGACATCGCCAAGGATGAATGGTAGATCTAGCTTACAGACTCTAGCTGGTAGGTCTGGGTCACTGAGAAGGTATGTACCACTCTGGACAGATGTTGGCAATGACAGAAGCTGGCCTGCACAGGAGCCTTGGGTATACGAAAACCCTTATACTTCCTTAGGTTCTCCATGAACCTAAAGCTTTGTTCTAACTTCTTTAATTAAAAGAAAAGTGTATAAGTAATTTTCAGACATTACCCAATATAGCTAAATGGTTACCATTTCAATATATAATCCATATACAACTTTTAATGAGACATTTCATGTTCTTTTGGTGGTGTCTTAGTTAGGGTTTTCATCGCTATGAAGAGACACCATGACCACAGCAACTCTTATAAAGAAAACATTTAATTTAGGGGGCTCGCTTACAGTTCCAGAGGTTCAGTCCATTATCATCACGGTGGCATGCAGGCCGAGGTGGTGCTGGCCACATCTTGCAGACAACAGGAAATCAACTGACACACTGGGCATTATCCTGAGTATATGAAACCCAAAGCCCGCCCTCACAGTGACACACTTCCTCCAACAAGGCCGTACCCACTCCAACAAAGCCACACCTCCTAATAGTGCCACTCCCTGTGAGACTATGGGGTTGTGGGATTATGGGATTATGGGGCCTTTTACATTCAAACTACCACAGATGGGAAACAAGTTTTGAAAATTTACGTGTAATTTACACTTTATACATCTCAATTTGGGCAAGTTATATTTCAAGTGCTCAGTAGCCTCACACAGGTAGCCAGTGGCTACCATAACGGATATCTTGGAAACCTGTTACTTGAAAGACATACTCAGAAGGAAGCTTGAAGGCCAGCACCTTCCCGTGCCAATGGAGAGTTTTCATGGCAGACTCCAGACATACAGTGAGGGATGGAATAAGCCAGAGGCCTCTGGACCATTAAGATGCCACACTGGCATGTTCGGGGTTAAGTTGAGAGTCTGAGAGGACAGAACTCACAGTAAGAAATGTGGCTCCTTACCCACAGGCACCAGACGTCTCCGGGGAGCTCTCACAGCCCAGGGAAACACAGAAGGCTCACACCTGGGCAAGCTTCCCAGGTGTGAAATAGACTTACCTGAATGTAACGCTTCCCAGCCTCCAGTGAGCGCTAGCTCCGGTAGCTCAGCTTCTACTTGGGCTCCAGAACTTCAGCAATCCTGAATGAGGTCCTGCAGATGTAGTAGGCTACACTGCAAACCAGCTCCCCAGCCTTGAACAAAGTGCTCAGCAAGGCCTTCTCTGAATGGCACACTGCCAGCTAGTTAGTGCCTCCTCTCAAGCTCCGAACACTTCCTGATCAATGGCTGGGGCTCTGCAAACCTCTTTCTGTGTGACCAGTCCTTCCCTATAGAGTCTACCAATCCAGTGCACTAGTGCGAATCCACTGGCTGGGTCGAGTGCTCTGTAACTGCTGCTCCTCCTGGGAGTACTTCCTGTTGCTCCTTCACCCATCAATGGCTTCTCTTCCCAAAGATGTAAAGGAGTCCAGTTTGCATAGTAACACCTTTCGAGCCAGTCTCAGGGTGTGTCCCTATGAGATAGCAGCATGGTCAGGTGCCCGTTCCAGTTTCTCGGTTTTATTTCATTTGTGCGCGTGCGTGCGTGCGCGCGCGCGCGTGTGTGTGTGTGTGTGTGTGTGCGCGTGCGCATGTGCATACATGCATGCGTGCATGTATAATACATACCTACCTGTGCATTCACCTGCAGAGGCCTGCGTAGAACAACAGATATCATCTTATCAATCTCCTCCTTATCTTTTGAGGCAGGTCTCTCACTGGACCTGAAGCCACCGTTTTGGCTAAGCTAGCTGACCACTGTGCTCCCAGAATCTTCCTGTCTTATGGGCACAAATGGCCATGTTCATCTTTTATGAAGTGGTGGATATTTGAACTCAGATCCAAGTGTGCTTACCCATTCAGCTCTCTCCTCAGTCCCCAAATTCCCAATTTTAATTCATCCAACTGGTTCCTTTATTCTGCAGCCCTAGGGTGGGAGCTTCCTGATACAGCTTCTCCCCATTCATCTAGAATTTCCTCTTGGTTTTGTGCACTCAGTCAACAAATTAATACAATAATTTATAATAAATTAATAATTTAATTTAAGCTTGTGAGTATTTACAATAAGGGCTTTCTGGTGAAGCAGCTGGTATATTTTGGTTTCTGAGTCTTACAGTGCTTGCACACTGACATTACCATCATTATTATGGACAAGTGGCTCCTACACATGGGCCCACTGTCAGACACTATACAAATGATGTATGTATCCTTTAGTCCTCACATCCTGCAGTTCCACCCAGTTCTCAACTTCCCTCCCTGAAAAATCTCTCCCATTCATTCTTACAGGACACCACTGCTCTTTAACCCCACTGGCCAACCAAACATTTTAAACAAACCTGGCTGTAGATGAACAGTCTATTAAATAAGAAACAGAGCCAATTGCAGAGTTAAAAGCCCAAGAGGTCAGAGCAATAGCTAAGAGCTAAAAACTCTTTCTTACCCTTCACTGCTGCTGCTGTCCTTCCCCTCAGCAAGGAGGCCTACTTCTTGTGTGTCTGTCCTTTTATTGACTTTCTGTTCTGCCTTCTCATTGGTTGTAAACCCAACCACATGACCTCCTCGTCACTGCCTGTCTATAGAGACCTCCAGGTCTTCTAAGGTTGGTATTGAGAATAAAGGGGTGTGTCTTCATGCTGGCTGTATCCTTGAACTCACAGAGATCCGCCTAGCTCTGCCTCCCAAGTTCTGGGATTAAAGGTGTGTGCCACCACTGCCCAACTTCTGCTATGGCTTGCTATTAGCTCTGACCCCCAGGTAACTTTATTTATTAACATACAAATAAAATCACATTTCAGTACAAATAAAATATCACCATACCTGGCCAATCAGAATCCTTCCTAGAATATCTCAACTTGGAATTGAGAAGGGAAAAAAATCAGCTCCTCATCAGTAGCAAAAATCCTAAAACATCCAATCGGGGTTAGCTGATAGCTACACTTGCCCTCCTGGAAAACTCAGACAGACTTTGAAGGGTTGTGTCTCACCCACACAGAAGCCCCATGTGACTTAGGAGTCCCTGGTTTCTCCCCCACCCCTCCCACAATTCCACTGTCAACCTTTTCTCAAAGCAGGCGAACCCAAATGAGCCAATCTAAGAGGGCTTTCCGTGTCAGCCAATACTGCTCCATTGTCTTCATTTCTCAATCAGGGAGCTGGGACTGGAGAAGGTTCCTGAGATGGACCTCAGACTTCAGGTCTATGGGGCTCTGAAGCCTGCACTCTTTCCCCTAGTTCCCAGAGTTTGGAAGAGTTGAATGGAGGCCGTACCCAAACGTACCCAGAAAACCTACAGGAAGAAGAGAGGGACCCTCAGCTCATTACCCCTGAGTTTAGCGGGAGGTCCACAGGGCTGCCTCAGACATCTGTTTTAATTATGTGATAACATGATTTGATGTGTGCTTCTCTGGGAGACAGGCCATGGGTTCAGTTTCTGGAGAGTCCAAAATCAGGTGACAGAAGGGAGCAGTCTGTCTCAGGAGCTGAATGTGTGAAACAAAGTAAGAAGAATTTGAGTCTACCTCCACATCCAGTTTATTCCCGTCCTGACTTATACATCTCTCTTTCCAAAGCTGGAGAGACAGCTGGAGTTAAGAACAGGTACTGTTCTTGCAGAGGACTCGAGTTCAGTTCCCAGCACCTACATCATCAGGTGCTGCATCACCATCTCTACCCACCTCCATCTTTTGTGTGTTTAATCATTTACACCCACCTCCATCTTTTGTGTGTTTTAAGGCCACACCCTGAAGAGTAAGAGAGAACAGACCATAGCTTCAGAATAATTAAAGATAGCAATGAGAGACCTCGGTTTTTCCTCCATCGAGATGAAGCTCCGCTGCCAACCTACTCTGACAAAGCCTAGAAACCTGAGAACCAGCCCAAAGCTCACAGCCAAGGACACAAGCCTCCCTCCTGCTGTACACACTCGGGATAAAGAGGTGTGTGTGTGTGTGTGTGTGTGTGTGTGTGTGTGTGTGTGTCCGTCCATAAAGCAAAAGGGTAGGGGCTGCACATGCTTGTCCTCAAATGTACATGGAGGACAAATGTCAACCTTGGGTATGGTTCCTCAAGAGTCATTCTCCTAGTTTTTTGAGTCAAGGTCTCTCGTTGGGACCTAGAGCTTGTTTATTGGGTTAGACTCTCTGGCCAGCAACACCAAGGGTCTACCTGTCTCTGCCTGCCCAGTGGTTGGATTATGAGCACACAGAAGCATGCCTGGCTTTGTACATGGGTTCTGGGGTTCAAACCCAGGTTCTCGGGGCTGCATGACAAGCCCTTTACCAACCGAAGAATTTCCCCAACCCCAGAAAGAAGATTCTTAAAAGAGGCCCTCCCTCTAGGGAAACTTGGCATCCATCTACCACCCACAAAGGGCTACAAATGACATTTACAAAGTGGTACAGGCTGCCGGCTTCACAAAGCACACTACCTCACAAGAGCTATCTCAGGGTTTTCACCAGCAGGCTAGTATTCTTTACTCTGAATGTGTGGCCTATTTCCAGTCTGATTTCTTTGTAAGTCAGGCCCTATTCACATATTTACGAATGAAGGGACATGCATTTAAGAGAGCTTTGGGCTGGCCTCCAATTGACTACTTTGATAAACTCTTTTCAGAGTCAAAGGGAACAAATTCCAAGTAAGTGGTGATATTTAGACAAGGAGAAAAGCAGCCATGATTACCCAGCCATACACCCTCCTTGAGGTCACAAAACTTGAAGAATGGGGAGGGGATCCTTTAAGGTCAATGGAGATTCAGGTTCTCCTTTGATTAATCCTGCTCCTTTGATTAATCCTGCACAGATTCAAGGAAACCTTGAACTGGTTGTTAAAAAGAAAAGTCCTCTTTAAACTAAGTAAACAACCTTCTTTAATTCTGCCCTTGGCCAATTATAGTCAGATTTTTCTTTGGGTCACCAGCTCACAAATAATGTTATGGAGACTTGTTATTAATTATGAATGCTCGGCCTTAGCTTAGGCTTGTCCCACTAGCTCTTTTAACTTAAATCAACCTGCTTCTATTAATCTACGTTTCACCATGTGGCTTTCTATCTTTCTTTCGCTCTGTATGTCCGTCTCTCTGTGTGTCTCATTGGTGTCTTGCTGGCATCTCCCACATGCCTAGATTCCTCCTCCTCTTCCTCTTTCTCTCCGGAAGTCCCACTTATCCTTCCTGCCTAGCTATTGGCCATCCAGCTCCATACTACACCAATCACAGCAATACATCTTCACTTAGTGTACAAATATCCCACAACAGCCAACATTTGTTGAGTCCATACTCTACCCAAGGGCATGTGAGAGTCACGGGGATGTAGAATGGGCTTCTTGGGCTTACTCTCAAAGAGCTCACAGTCTTGTGGTATAACTGGTGTGTCTATTGAAACCGACATCCACAGCACAGGAGACTGTGCAGCACATCACAGTGGCCACCCCTAGGACCAGCTGTTACAGCTGCACAGGTAAGTTAAGAGGTCCCTAAAAGGCCATCTCTGCTTAGGAGTTCTATTTCTGGGATGAAACACCATCATCAAAAAGCAAGTTGGGGAGAAAAGGGTTTATTTGACTGACACTTCAGCATTGCTGTTCATCACTGAAGAAAGTCAGGACAGGAACTCAAACAGGGCAGGATCCTGGAGGCAGCAGCTATTGTAGAAGCCATGGAGGGGAGTTGATTACAGGTTTGCTTCCCATGATTTGCTCATCCCACCATCTTACAGAACCCAGGACCACCAGCCCAGGGATGGCACCACCCTCCATGGGTTGGGGCCTCCCCCATTGATCACTAAATGAGAAAATGCCTTACAGCTGGATCTCATCAAGGCATTTCCTCAGCTGAGGCTCCTTCCTCTGATAACTCTAGCTTGAGTCAAGCTGACACACAAAACCAGCCAGTACAGACAGTGTGAAGAATCTTAGTTTAGATGTTTTTTTTTTTTTTTTTTTCAGTCTTGTTTACCATGTTCCTGCCCCGTAATGAGCCGTCAGTATTTGCTGGGTGGATGTAATAACGAATAGTGACAGTGGACTTGTGTTTTGAAGGAAAAGTAGGATTTAGACTTACTTGAACGGTGGGTAAAACATTGGCCATTGATGGGGCAGAGGGTTTTGGGGAGGCAGGAGGGAAAACATCAGGAGTAAATGTACAGAGTGGGAAACCCAGGCCTGCTGGGGAATTGTGTGTCCTTTGCAATGAGACTATATGATACAATATAAAGCAAAGGACAGTGAAGGTGGGATGGAGAGAGAGATGGCTGGGGTCAGGCTGTGTTCAAGGGTTGGGCTTGTCTCTAGTGGGACCCCCTCACATTCCTGTGTCCCAGGGTATTTTCTCCTGATGTCCCAGATTGATCATTATCAGGGCTCAAGTACCCCAGTTTAGATGGTGAAGTAAGTACTCAGTTGCATTACTACTTTTCTGTTGCTGTGATAGAATACCCTGGCAAGAAGCGGGACAGGAAAGAAAGGGGTTTATGTTGACTCATGGTTCCAGACGGACAGAGTCCATAATATAGGAGAGAGATAGAAGCAAGAACAGGAAGCTGAGAGATCCCATTTCCTTCACACACTGGAAGTCAATAGAGAGAGAGAGAGAGAACAGGAAGTGTGACAAGGCTATAAACCCTCCAAGGCCACCCCCAGTGATACACTTCCTCCAGTGAGGTTCCATCTCCCCAAACAGTTCCACCAACTGGGGACTCAGTATTCAAATACGTGAGCCTACATCGGGCGTTTCTCATTCACACCACAACCACGGTCTTGCACAACCATGTGGAGCCCCTGCAGCCTCACAGAGAGATAGTGGCTGAACCTAGAAAGGTCAGTGTTCACAGGGCTGGGTGGATCACAGAAGAAAGAAAGCAGATATACTCTAGACCAGGTCATTCTGGACAAAGACTTTGGTAATGGTAAATGGTAAATTTTCAACAGCAGCCCAGAGCCGGAGAAATGGCTGGGGTTAAGAGCAGGTACTGCTCTTACAGAGGACCCAAGTTCGGTTCCCAGGACCTGCATCATCAGGTGCTGCATAACTGGTTGTCTATAATCCCAGCCCCAGAGTTCCCAACACCTCTGGCCTCCAGGGGCACCTGCACTCATGTTCACAAACCAACACATTGATGCACATGCTTACGCATAATTCAAGATAAAATAAATCTTTTTTAATAAATAAATCTCTCTTTCCCACCTCCATATTTTATGTGTTTTATGGCTGCACCCTAACAGAAAGAAGAAAGGGCAGAGAACAGCTTTGGAATAATTACTGTGCTCACCATTGTACCCCTCATAGCTAATACAGCATCTAGCATGTTTGGTGAACAAGTTAATGAAAGAAATATGGACAGAAAGAGGGAGAGAAAGGGAAAGAGAGAGAAGGGGGAAGGAAGGAAGAAGAAAGAAGGAAGGAAAGAAGGAAGAGAGAGAGAAAGAGAGAGAGGAAGGAAGGAAGGAAGGAAGGAAGGAAGGAAGGAAGGAAGGAAGGAAGGAAGGAAGGAAGGAAGGAAGGAAAGAGCAAGCCAGGCAGTGGTGGCGCACACCTTTAATCCCAGCACTCTGGAGGCAGAGGCAGGTGAATCTCTGTGAGTTCCAGGCCAGCCTGGTTTACAAAGCGAGTTCCAGGAAAGGCACAAAACTACACAGAGAAACCCTGTCTCGGAAAACCAAAAATAAAAAATTTTTCAAAATTAAAAAAAAAAAAAGAAAGAAAGAGAAAGAAGAGCCAGTCAGTGGTAGTGTAGACCTTTAATCCCAGCACTCGGGAGGCAGAAGCAGGCAGATCTCTGAGTTCAAAGGCAACCTGGTCTACAGAGCGAGTTCCAGGACAGGCAAGGAAGGGCTACACAGAGAAACCCTGTCTTGAAAAAAGGAGAAAATCAAGCTAAGCCACGTGTGGTGGTGCCGGCACTCAAGGGACAGAGGCAGGAGAATCACAAGTTGGAGGCCAATTTGGACTGTACAGTTAGTTCCATAGTAGCCTAAGTCAAATAGCAGTAGCCTGTCTCAGGTGAAATAATCCTTAAATATTATGTACATGATCCTTAAATACTATATAATGTAAATATCAATACATACACAATTTAATCTCAATAATATTTTTTAAATGGACATATGCATATACTAACTAAAAATGAACCCCAAAAATATAATCAGTGATTATCTTTGAACAGTGGAACTGTGGACAATTTTTTTCTTTAACTTTATTTTGGAATATGTTTACTTTTGAATGGGATTAGTTTTATAAGGCAAGTCAAGGTTGTTTATTGAAGAGGAAAAGGCTAGATTCAAACAAGGTTGAGCTCTTACTGCCAGGATTTGATAAGGCTTCACATAGTCTCAGAACTCCCAGGCTTGCTTTGTGGGAAAGTCTCCAGAGCTAACCCCAGCGCTCCCCCACACGGAGCAGCTACTAACGTGGCCATAGGAGCCCTCCCCCCAACCACCCGCTGCGAGGAGTCAGGCAGGAATGCTGCAGGGTGCCAGCAGTTCCTGCACTGGTGAGCAGCTATCAACCCCAAGGGGAAAGTGTTAGCAGTGTAGTTTTATGTGAAGTAAAGCAGAATACAAAGGGCAGGCTCCCTGTGAATGGAGCTTTGCACCCTATGTATTTGGCAAGTATTTATGGTAATAACGGAAATGCTTCACAAAAAATATGTCCACATGCGGCCAGAGAAACAACAGCCAAAACAGAATATCTCTTTTTTTTAGCAATTCAACGTTTAAAGAGCTGTTCAGAACATGGATCCACTTCAGCCCCCAGAGTGTACATTTACAGGTTTTTCACCCAAGCCCCAGGGTGACCTACTTCCTAAGCAGAGCTTCCTGTCTTCAGTGTGCCTACAATTAACCTACATCTTCTGGCCAAAAGCAGGTTCATCTTCAGTACATCTGCAGCAAAGACTGAATCTAACAGCCTCCAGGTGCAAGGAAGACTGGTCTGCAGAACATGCTCAGGTTGGCAAACATCAAGGAAGCTGGTAACCAACAAATCCTGGGCCATTACACACCAGGACACCAGGATGAGGAAACGCCGTCTGGGTAGGCTAATGTCATCCTAACCAGGGTCGGGGGATGGGGACAGAAGAGACACTCAGGGCAGCTTCTACATAACATCCCAATTCCTAACACCTTCACCAAATATCTAACCTGAACCATTGGCATCTTGGCCCCACTGAGCCTAATTAATGAAAAGCATAAATTCTAGGAACCAGAACCATATCTGGAGAAGGCTGAGGTCCTGGGTGTGTGTGTGTGTGTGTGTGTGTGTGTGTGTGTGTGTGTGTGTGTGTGTGTGTGTGTGTGTGTTTTGGACAATGACATCTTGCCAGGGTGGTCCTGAAAGTCTAGCCTTTGCTCAAAGTTGGTCACTTGAAATAGTCAGCACTAGCCTCTACCAGAGAACAAGAATGCCTCAAACACTCATCTCTCATGATGTGTGTGATGACTTATGCTTCAACCAGTGCTGAGAAATGAGGCTTGGCAGGAGCTCTAGGCCAGCCTGGGCTACATAGTAAGACCCCATTTCAAAAAAGAAAAGAAACGAAATCTCAAAATCCAGGAACAAAGGAGTTAAACTGGAAATGTGACCAAACGCTGAGACGAGCTAGAAGGAAGTGGTGGCCAGAAGCACCTGTCCTGGACATCAGTTACACATACGCTTGGTAAGGGACCAAGGCCGGAGAGCCCATCAGACACTGCTCAGGGTGGGGACAGGCCTTCCGTGGGACGAGTGTATTCACTGTATTGGAAGGTTGCTCCACACAGACAGAACTGGGCTGTAACATCCCATCGTATGTGGGCCAAGAGCAGTGTTGGCATTCCCTTCTTTCTAAAGGCAAGCTGTCTAGTGCATACACTGAGGATGCCTGAACCCAGTTCAGCAGCCAGGAGGGGCACTGGTCTTTGACCTCCATAGATGAGACAGTCACATTCATTGTTGCCCATTCCTACTGTCCCTGTTCCTTTATTAAACAGACTTCCAACTCCCTGAACCTCCTTCTGTCGAAGGCTACTGGGACACCCAGCATCCCTTGAAATAGCATGGCACATTGCTCAGGGCAAGTTAGCTGAATGCCCAGGACGTGGATGAAGGTTTTTAGGCCAGGCATCTGTGCTGAATGGCTGTTAGCGTCCACCGTCTCTGGCTGTAACACCCTGAAGCTCAAACGCAAAGTTCACTGTGTAATCTGCAGAATCTGGATTCAAAATTCTCCCACAAGCAAATGTCTAAACCATCTGACTGCCAAGCTTCAAGTCTCTTGCCAGCCTATCTTAGTTCCCAAAGCCAAAAATAACAGGATGCTAACCCGGTCTGCAATGGGTCTACTTAAGCTAAGTGAAAGGGTCTGTCAAAAGAAAATGGTAAGGAAAAGCCTGGACAGGACTACATAAAGTTAGACTTGCTACCCAGCCTCAGAGATCCTTTGGAGAGGTCCGTGTGCACAGTGGACAGGGGCAGATGCTCCAACTCCCTCCGGGGTGACCTGCAATGGCAGGTCAGCACCAGGGCCTTCATATCCTTCTTGAAGTTGGTGTTGAGAAAGCCGTAGATGAAGGGGTTGACACAGGTGGAAGCCATGGCAAGCATGTGGCATAGCAAGAAGATGAGGTTGCCATGGCAAGCAGGTATGGCTTCCTGGTACCAGTCCTCCAGAGTGTTGAACACATGCAGGGGCAGCCAGAGCACGGCAAAGGCAGCCACCATTGCCATGAGCATGCCATTGATCCTCTTCATCTGCCCCATTCGTGAACTGCAAGCGTCCTTGTGGAAAGCACGCCTCTGCCTCCGCAGGCGCTGGTAGATACGTACATAGCAGACCAGGATGAAAATCAGAGGGACAGAGTACTGGAAGAGCAGCAGGAAGCTGGTGTAGATGAGACGGTGGTGGTCTGAGGACCAGAATACAATGCAGACCACCTTGTCCTCCAGAAATGCTACATCCTTTGAGTGGTTATGGTGGAAGAGGTCACTCAGCATGCTGTTAGCCAGAAAGGGCAAGGAGAGGAAGCAAGAAATGAACCAGATGATCACAATCCCCAAGTAGGCATGGAAAATGCTGGGCTTCCAGCCTGTTGGATGGATGATGAGCTGGTGCCTTTCCAAGGCCACGAGGACCAATGAGAGGATAGAGACTGTCACTGACATGCACTGGATGAAAGTTAACATCTTGCAAAGGACTTCACCAAAGATCCAGTAGTCCATGATGGTGTAGGTGGCTGTGAGGGGCTGGCATATGAGGCACATGAGGAAGTCAGAGAAGGCCAGGTTGGCAATGAGTAGGTTGGTTACGTTGGACTTCTCCTTTTGCCTCGTGGTCACATATATCAAACAGAGGTTTCCCAGGACCCCCAAGATGGTCTCAATGCTGTAGGTGGTGATGATGAAGGCCAACAGGTCCACTGAATCCTGGCAGCCAACAGAGAAGTTGTAGAGGAAATCCAGTGGATGGGTCCCATTCTTACCCTGCAGGAATCCTGGGAAGAGGGAGGCCGGGAATTGGGAGGTATTCATGGTGGGTGTGAGAAGATCCAGGAACTCCAGGACTGAAGGGCCCAGGGCAGAGGTGCAGCCTGCAAAGCAAACAGATAGGACTCCAGGATCATGTCTCTAGGATGGAACCCAGGTAAGAACAAGGGTGAGGGAGAAGGTTCTTGGCTCCTTCTATCCATGGCATTGAGAGCTAGCATGTAAGGGTTAAAGTAATAGACTGTATCCAAGAATCACTACCTTGTAGGCAGCTGCTGTGTGCCAGAGACTGTGCTCAGTGCTTTGCATATTAGCTACTTGATTCTGACAAGTGTTATCAACCCAGTTCATTGATGAAATACCTAAAAGCCACACAGGAAGCCATTTACGCATACTCTCACAGCTAATAAGGCATCTGACTATCTAATGCCGTAACTTGCCTAACAAGCACCCTCTGACCTCAGGATTTGAGGCAGTTCTGATGAGAAGGAACTTGAAGCATAGAAAACCTTTTGTAGCATTATCCCAACAAAGACAGCGATAGATCCTACTGCATATAGTGACCCTGTCAGTCTCTCATGACACTCATGGAACCTGAACTCAGGGGCTTGGCACACAGTGCACCCTCCTGGTGTCAGACCCTAACACACTGTCATTCCTGATTCCGAGGCTGCACACGGTGAAGGAGAAGACTTCCAGGGATACAGATTGGTTCATCCGTACACTGCCTTCTATGTGCTGCCCACACCTACTCACGCACACTCCTGGCCACCAACACACGATGCTCATCACCCTCCCTACAACATACCTCTGCTCAAGTCACCTGACATGCCTCCACCCGCTGGCACTAGCTACCCTTCCACGTGGGCTTCCTGAATAAATGGATCCTCTAACAACACTGACTCTTCAGACCCTGGGCTCCAAATCCTTCCAACAGTAATGCCAGTGATGGGCAGCCTGATATGGAGGGCACCCACCCTACTGTTGACTATCCCCCTGGAAATCATCACTTAGGTTTTCCAGGAATCATTAATCCTACAAGTTTGCCATTCTCAACCTTCACTAAACATCAGGGTCATGTTTAGCAGGGATATGTTCAAAGTGAAGATTCCAAGGCCCTCCCCAGGAGAACCAGTTAAGTGAGTATGGGATGGAGCCAAGGAATCTGTATTTAGCAAGTAACCTATAAGATTTTGTTACATGTGGTTTGGGGACCCTTTGAGAAATGCTATTCATAGCAGAATAGTCTGTTTGATATATTTTTTGGTGTCATATGTTAGCTATGCCTGTTTTTAAATATACATTGCATTCTCGATAACACTTCCTTCATGATCAAATGCAGTTTTGTCAAAAAGCAGGTTTTCCGACTGTCACAAACATTACTGTTTACTTGACCTGACCTGTAGAAGTGAGTCTCACCTGGCCATTTATAAAATCAATAAATCTGACTGACAGTTTACACTCTGATTATCTGGGCTGCCAGCTCTCCAGGGAAACGAGGGTTGGCCAGTAACACAGTCTTCTGGACAAAAAGCGTTTGGCCAAATATAGCAAGATGAAACAGACCAGGCCAAACACAAGCACTAGGGTCTGAGAGGAAAAGGAAGCCAGAGCTGCGTGAGTCTGTGGTACATGCACCGTCTGTGAGACAGCAAAAGGAACAGAAGCCGGACGCTGTCTGACCATCAGCCAGGTGAGGACATCAGTGTAGGGCAGCATCAGCACCACCACAGCGGAGTTAGCAGACGGGGACGACTCCAGACCATGACCAGTGCTTTGACCATCTGCTCGACCAACATGGGCCAAGCCCCGGGAGAAAGACAAGGGTCACAAAATGGCTTATACAGCCGTGGACCCCCCCCCCAGACCAGAGAAACTGACCGCTGGGACTGCAGGTGGACCTCAAGGCCACAGTGCTATGGCCACAGTCAGTACTGTGTGTATCTGGGACCTGGGAGATCAGAGATGGAGCTAAGGGCAGGGAGAGAGAAGAGACAGTGTAGAGCCTAGATCCCACAGGCTGAAACGGATCCACTGGACAAAGGGGAAGAGAGAGAGACTCGAGGCAGGGGAAATAGCACATACCACAGAGGCACAGAGGCGGAAGGACGGCAGCCTCCTGAGACAAGCAAGTAGCTCAGAACAGCCGGATCCAAGGAGGAAGAAGGAAGGAAAAATGATGAGGCTGGAGAGATAAGCCAGACCAGGAATGACAGGTGAGCCATAGAAAGGCTGCCGGCAAGCCATGTGCATTCCGGGGAGGCCTCTTAGATGCAGAGGGTAGGTGGAGGCTCGGAGAAAGTCAAGACAGAAGACATCTAAAGGTAGCATTCAGAGTTTTGTCCGGCTCCTGTCCTTTTCCTCAGAGAAACCATTGGTGTCTAACTCAGAGGATGGATAGTTGTTTACGGCCAGGAGACCACCATCCAATGCTGCTAACCAGTCCCTCAAACCCTGAGCCCCAGGTCATCAGGAAAGCTAATTCCTTTCACAGAGCATGTCACAGAATGGACTGTCCCTAAGGGGTCCATCTGAGTAGAGTCTGGAGAGGAAGAAAGACCAGGTGCCACTGAGGCCTGAGGAAAAGCTATCATGACTCACCCCATGTGTCACCAATTAGGACTAAAGAGACCAAGATTAAGAATGGCCAGAGTGAGACCAGAAGACTGAATGGCGCAGGTCACCAGGCAACAGGGTGTGGCGAGGACTTTTCCTTCAGGAGCCTATGCCTAGTTCCCAGGTCATCTGAGATCTTCTGAGGTCAGTGACAGGATTCCCTGACACACAAATGGAACCATCACTTGTGTGTAAGAAGTGAGCCAAGTGAGGCAGAGCCAGGTGGATCTCTGTGAGTTTGAGGCCAGCCTCGTCTACAGAGCGAGATACAAGACAGGCACCAAAACTACATGGAGAAACCCTGTCTCAGGAAAAAGAAAAAAAGTGAGCAAAGCACCATGCCAGGATCCCACACAGGCCAGCAGGCTATACACTTGTCCTGGCTTTAGATAACTACTCTGCCACCCATCAGTAGCGTGGCTTTGTGAGTCACTGACGTTTTGTGAGCCCCAGTTTCCTCGGTGATAGAAAGGAGGGAAGTTGATGGCACCCGTGTTACAGGGCAGTCTGGCTCGGCCTCAGGGCAGGACGACAAGGGAACTGGCGTAGTAGGAAGGGAGGACTTGGAGCGCCCAGCCCCTGAACACCTTTCAAGCCAGTCTCTGTCTT